>NW_022900949.1:67354261-67358668 GCF_012274545.1 Fukomys damarensis | reverse complement strand
AGCTGGAATTGAACATAACCGGCACAAATCCGCATTTTGCTGCCCAGCGTTGTACTCAATGACCTGCAGCCATTTTCCTTTCATCTGTCTGATTCCCCTGCCATCTGGCTGGTGCTATAGTTGTTTCTCTCCATCAATCCCCCTTTAATGACTTTGATTACTGAGCAATTTCGGACTGAATAAGATAGCTGAGTTATGGGCTTGTCACACCACGAATGATCAGTCAATTAACAAACATTTGCAATGTGCGAGACACTGCACACTTGAAACTCTCCTGTGGCAGCCACCTGGGACTGCGGAATGGAGTGCCTGACTCCTCCAGTCCTTACAACAGGGAGACATAGGTCACAGCCAACGAAAGAGTTGCCCCTTCATCCCTGTGTGGCTCTGAGTATAACTGTTTTTTGTTTTTGTTTTTGGTACAAGGGATTGAACCCGGGGAATGCTGAGCTCATCCCTTTTTAATTCTCTTTTATTTTGAGACAGGGTCTGACTCAAAGTTGCCTAGCTAGGCTAGCTTCCTACTTGAAGTCTCCAGGCCTCAGCCTCCTGAGAAGCTGGAATTACAGGCATGTACCTCTGTGCCTCCTGATAACTGTGTTTTCATGGGTGGGAATACCTTGCCAGGATTCATGAGAGTCCAGGAGACCTGTAGGTTTAGGGTCTCACAGGAGAAGCATTCTCTGAAATGTTATCCTGCTGTTACTAAGCTAATATTTTTGGAAATAATAAATCAGAACTTCAATATCTTTTAGAGTAATGACTAGTATTTCCAGGATGAGAACACATCATCTCTCAACTCTCTTATAGGTGACAAATGTTAGAAGCCTTCCATTTCTGATATAGGATGATTATTTCCTTCTTTAAGGAGTCTTGAGAGATGATAAATAAGGGTGGAGAAGCCACAACTTTGCAGGCATAGGTCCTAATTTTCTATGAAATTATGCATGCACTCTCTCTAGAAAGTAATTGGAGATGAGGTTGCCAGCAATGATTTCTTTCCCAAATAGGTACTGCCTGAACTACCTCAGAGAACTATGCTTAAGGAAGTTAAGCAGAGAGGCCGGTTAATACCTAAGAGGCTGGTTAATAACTAAGAGCTGACTTTAAGGTTATGATGGCAAGCAATTTGGCCATGTATCTCCACAGAACAGAGGTAGAAAGAAATAATACCAGCTGCATTGAGCTTTCCTCCTTCCTCTCCTGTAATGGTTTAAAAGCCCACATTTAACCTCAGTTTTCCAAATGCAATGTTAATGACAAGGGTGATTTGTGCACAGAAAGAAAAATTATCTAAAATATTGATCTGGAATTTGTTTTATCTAACTAGAATAGATTTTGTAAAATAAAAAAGTCATTTGTTATCAGAAAACATGCAGAGCTGCTTCTGTTTTATTCATTTATTTAACAAATTTTCAATAGGTACTCAGTGCACTGCCTGGGCTCTGAGAATACATTACCAAACAAACAAAACAGACAAGCTGGGCATCATGACACACATATGTAGTCCCAGCTATTTGAGAAGTTGAGGCAGGATTGCTTGAGTCCAGGAGTTCAAGGGCAGCTTGGGAAACAGCAAGACACCTGCCTCAAAATAACAGTAATGATAATAGTAAATATTATTAAAAAACAGGCATAAACCCCTTTCTTGAGAGAGGCAGAGACAGACATATGGATGCAGAAAGAGGCAATGACAGCTAAACACATTCTGTTGTTTATTGTGGCATGATATGTACTAAGGAGCATAAAATAGAGCAGGAAGGGGAACTGGGCAGCTAGGGAGGAATGGACAGAGATACCTCATAAAGAGGGCATCTTCTGTGCCTATCGAAGGGAGTGAGGGAGAGAGAGCGGGTATTTGGGGAAGGGACTGTTTCAGAGTAAGGGAAATGGTGAGTACAAAGGAGCCAGGTGTTTTGAGTAGAGAGAGGAGGAGAGAAAGGCAAAGAGTAGTTAGAGGTGAGCTGTCTGCATGTGCTGCTGAGCCATCTCTGTCTGTTTCTGCAGTGGACACTCAAATGAGGCTCTGGAGGCTGCAGCAGACTCGGTCTCTGACTCTCAATGAAACAGAAGTGAAGACACACTTTCTGAATAGGGCAAGAGTCTGCATCCCATTACGGCAGAAAAAATATTGAGCATTGCTTTGCATCTGGTCATGGCTGGGTCCTGCACAAAGCAGGTTAACATAGTCCTCCTACCTCATTCTTGATATGAATGACCTGGACTGCAATTCTTCTACAGCGCTCTGCCCCTTCACTGCCGACCTGCACAGGAAAGTGCAATCCCTTGCCCACTGTCTAACATCACTTCTCATTTCCTTCTGTGGTCTCTTCTCTAAGGTCTATGCTGAGAGGAGTAGACTATTTTCATTACTGGCTTTTCCACAGTTGGACATCCTGAACCTCTTTCTCAGAGTCCTGAACAACAGCTCCTCCATAAGGTCGGAGGTGGAAAAGGAGGCAGTTTGTTTTTTTAAACAACCAATCATAGAGTAATATGCCCTAGATATAGCATACATATCACAGAGGCTGGGGTATTATTAAAACTGAAACTGATATGTAATGTAAGCATTCTTCTATTTTTGTGCTGTTCTTAATTTTCCTGTCTTTGTGTTTCATATATAACTGTGTTTATTTATATATCATGTCATAGTTATAATTATTGTAATTCATTAGGTCCAATGTAGCAGCATCGTCTTTTTAAAGAAAGGCAGCAATTTTATTTGTTTGCCTTGCCTGGTATAACTCAGATCATGATGCCATCTGTAAGAGAAGACATAAATACACTTGGCAGTTAAGTCCAGATTATGGTTGGTTTCATTATCCCCAAAAGGCCTGAAGCAATTTCACTGAACTACTAAGATGTTCTATTGCTGCTGCATGGAGTCTTCCGCATGCAAATCTGGGTGACATCAAGTGGGAAACTTTGCGACTGGAGTACCTAAGGGTAGACACTCAAACATCTGTGCTTCAGCTCAAAACTTTATGTCCACTTATTCTATGCTTAGCTTCCTCTTTTCTGGTTCCCTCTCTTTCTCCACCTCCTTAATATGTGAACATTTCTCTGTATGTCCCACTGTTTTATGAATCTTTCCCCATTCTGCCTTTCTTGCCACCTCCCTTGAATTTTTTCTCATAGGTGGTTGCATTTTAACAAACTTACCCAGTGACTGGTACTCTTGAGACATTATCCTCTTGTAGCCTCTGGAACACCACAGTCTCCCAGTTTTCCCTCCTCTCTAGATAGTCCTGCTTAATAAACTTTGCTGACTCCTTCTCCTCAACCCAAATCTGATGGTGTTCTTCAGAGGTTGGGCATAGGCCAGTTTTTCTCTATGTACATTCACTCCCAAGATGATCTCATCTGTTTTCATTGCTCTATGTAATATCTATATTCTGATGTCACTTCAATTTGTCTTTTTTCTCTTCTCTGAGCCCCAGACTCATGTATTCAACTCTCCTTGACATCCTCACCTAGACAATCACATAGCATTTCAAATTCGACATGTGCCAACCAAATAGAACATTTGATTTCTAGTGCTTTCTTTTGTTTTTGTTTTTGATTTTGGTACCAGGATCAAACTTGGGACCTTGCGCTTGTGAGGCAGGTGGCAGAACCACTGAGCTAAATCCCTGGCCCGGATTTCTAGTACTAAGCTCCTCTCTCTTCATCATTCGTCCCCTACATTGTAAATCTTCTCCTCCCTTTGTCTTATCTATCTTGGCTAATGACACCACAATCTACTAATCATATAAGAAAATGTTTTGGATCTACTTTCAGAATGCTTTTAGAATCCATTCATCTCTCTCCATCTCCATCCAAGGTGATGGGATTGTCTTCCACCAATCATTTCTTAAAGAGGTAAGTCTCTTATCAGACATTCAAAATTCTTCCAAAAGCTTTTCATTACAATTAGAATCAATTCAAAACCTACTATCACCTTTACAGTCCAAAATTAACTGGCATCAACTGATCTCTCCAGGCTCATTTATTTCATTTTATTTATTCATTTAGCCATTTACCCTCTCACTGCCTATCCCCTTGCCACATTGGCCTTTTTTTAGTTTATACAGTAAGCTGACCTTTCTCTGGAGTTCTCATGTGTATTTTCTCCTTTACTTGAAGTTCCCTTTGGGTTTTGAGCTCCTTTTTATCTTTAGAACTCAGCTACTTGGACTTATCTTCCCTGATCACATAGCCAAGCTTGATCCCTGCTATCACTGTCTGTTGCAATCCATAACGACTTAATTATTTATGCACACTTTTGTCTGACTCTCCCTCTTGAGTGCAGGCTCCATGATAACAGGACTGTGAGCCTGACTCAATGCAATGTCACCAGTGCCCATTGTACTGGCTGGCACACTGTGAGCACTCAGGGTTTGCCAAAAAAAAAAAAAAAAAAAAAAA
>NW_022900949.1:67340339-67353381 GCF_012274545.1 Fukomys damarensis | reverse complement strand
AAAAAAAAAAAAAAATGAAATGTATGTGCCTGTATCGGTGGTTTTTGACACTGGATATAACTAGAATCACCCAGCAGAGCTTTAAAAAAAAAACAAACAAGCAAACAAAAAAACAGTGCCCAAACCCCACCCATAGAGACTCTGACTTAATTGTTTTGGTGTGAAACCTAGCATGAGTAATTTTAGAATGCTCTTCAGGTGATCCTAGCATCCCTGCCCAGAATGAACTATGGGGAGCCATTAATGTGTTGGCTAAATCCTACATTCTCAGAACTAGCTTATAAATGACAAGATGAGAAAGCACATTAACTGAGTTTCATGGGTTCCTTATAGCAATGATAGGGTCGGAAATGTTACATAGAACATCTAAAATTGAAGACCCAATCAAGAAATGGACTCAAGGAATGAACAGACACTTCACAAAGGAAAAAATACAAATGGCCAACAAGTATATGAAGAAATGTTCAACATCTCTGGCCATTAGAGAAACGCAAAGTAGAACAACACTAAAATTCTATCTTATTCTGGAAAGAATGCCAATCATAAGAAAATAACACAATAACAAATGCTGGCATGGCTGCAGTAAAAAAGGAACTTTCCTACATTTCTGGTAGGAATGCAAGCTAGTACAACCATTATGGAAATCATTATGGCAGTTTCTCAAAGAATTGAAATTAGAAATTCCTTATGACCTGAATATCCCCCTGCTAGGTATCTTCCCCAAAGAGCTTAAGTCATCATACTACAGCATTCCTTACATGCCAATATTTACAGCAGCATAATTTGTAATAGCTAAATCCTGGAAGCAGCCTGTATACCCATTAACAGATGACTGGATAAAGAAAATTTGCTCTCTATATATAATGGAGTACTATTTGGCTATAAAGAAGAATGACAAATTTGAAGCATTTGTAGGAAAATAGATACATGTGGAAAACATAACTTTGAGTAAAATAAATCACACAAACCAGCATGAATACTATATGGTATCCCTCACTTGAGTGAGGAAAAGTACAAAGAAAATGATAAAAGATGGATAGAAAGGGACAAGGGGACAGATCTCGTTCAATAGGGAAATGGACCAAGGGAACAGGAGAAGGGAAGGGGAAATGAGAGAAATAAAGATACGCCATTGCTAACCCTAATCAGTGTAAACATTATAAGCAATAACATACTCTAAAACAAATATTATCAACAGGTAGGAAAAAGGTGACCGAGGAACTCTGTGGGGTGGAAGGAAGGGGATTTTAAAAAACTGTAACGTGTACATAAACCATTCCCCAAGAGGACCGTAAACAGCATGAATTACACACCTGCACTAATAAAATAAAGTGAAGAAACCTTACATCGAGAAAGCTGAGGAATACGAGCCTAACCGAGCTGCTAAAAGAAGCAGGAGTGTCTGAGTCAGGAGGGAAGGGGCTATTGGGGGATGAGTAAGCAGTAGTGACTGAACACATTGCTGGCCTGGTCCACTGGGTTGGACCTTTTCCTGGTCTCACTCGGCACCTGTCATACACCAACTGGAAGACATGAGGAGATGCTTACAGCATTGTTACTCTGGGCAGTGTAGAAGGTTCCGGAGGGGAAAAAACAGAAGACCTCTTCTTCCTTTTTTTTTTTTTTTTTTTTTTTTTTTTTTTTTATTTTTCTTCATTTCTCAGAATGCCAACGTATGGATTCCTCACCCAGTTAGGAAAAAACAAGCAAACAAACAAACAAAAACAGTTGAAAGAAGAGCCCTAGGATCACTTCAGCACAAGGAAAGGGGGAAAGTTGGGGAGCGAGCACGTGAGAGGGGTGAAGAAATAGAGAAATGAGGTCTGAAAAAGAAGGAAGATCAGCA
This sequence comes from Fukomys damarensis, assembly GCF_012274545.1. Classification (NCBI taxonomy): domain Eukaryota; kingdom Metazoa; phylum Chordata; class Mammalia; order Rodentia; family Bathyergidae; genus Fukomys; species Fukomys damarensis. The sequence continues at coordinate 67,351,535 of NW_022900949.1, read as the reverse complement.
GAGAGAAGCTGTGAGTGTGGCCACCTGGCAGTGGGGTAAGAGAAACGGGAGGAAATCTCACGGAAGAAGCTACCCCTGGGGTCCCCAGATGAAATGCAACACCCACCTGAGAAAAAGGACCCGTGACAGCCTCAGGCCTCCAATGTGCGGCACATTGGCTCACACTTGGAGAGTTAGTGATAAGTGCTGTGAAATCCTACCTTATGCTGCTGGGGTCTGCATGAATACTACAGCTCAAGAGAAACCGTTTCTTAAACATCAGGGGCTCCTGAGTACCATGTGTGGATTCAAAGGGAATGAGTGGTCTGTGTTTCACAAGGGATCTGTTTATGCTCAGAAGTCACAAACTGCCAGTCCATATGACCCTCAAACATTTCTTTTGTCCTACACAGTTTTAAAAAAATATTAAAACTTTTCGTACTTAAAAACAAAGGTCAAAGGCTTAGAAACAAACACGGAATGACCTGCACATACCAGGCTTGTATCCTCTGTGAGACATAGACCTGGAGCTGACCCCTTCCTTTCCTTTGTCCCTTTCTCTCTTCACTGATCACAATTTATCAAGCACCTGCTTTGACTTTCTTAGGTCCAAGATGAGTAACTTAATTGTTCCCCTATATATTTGTGTGGCCAGGTTCTCCTTGCGTTAGATTTGCCCAAAGGCTGAGATAAGATCTGAGTCTTGGGTTCAATTTGACACTCACTTGACTCATTTTGCTTTTTGAATATCATTAATTTGGTTGTCCTTCAGAGCTGTCAAATAATTTGTCTTTAAATGGGCTGTTCTGAATTTCATTCAGAAGCTGGAGCACTAGGTGGCTATGCTAATTAATAAGCCATGGTGTCCCAGCTCAAATCAGCTTTTCTTTTCTCTTCACTGAGATGCTGGGTCAAGACTCACAGAACTATTTCGCCTTGTCAGTTGCTTCCTGCTGTTAGGCTCTGCCAAAAGTGAGAACCAGGGGGAAAGGCGAAATAGCTGAAGAGGGGCTTATACCTTCCACTTTGTTGTGGTCTCCGAAAGCATTGCCCCAGCAGGAATAACCCTCTCCCCAGAAGCAGAACTGGGGGTTTTCAAAATCTTCTCCACAGTCATAGAAACCTCTGAGGTATTGTGCCAGCTCCTCAAGGTCCGAGACCCAGTGCCCTGGAGCCTCTCCTCAATCTCCTAGGTTCTGGTGAACCCAGCTCTTTGTTCCCCAGACCTCAGGGAAGGTAGCTGCCTTTGAGTTACCTCTTCAGTCCTCAGACTCCGTTTACTCATTTCCTGGTAACTCAAACTTGAGCTTGAGCTAGAATCCCGGAAAGGCATGTCCGGAGCCCTTACCTCATCTGCCCTGGCAAAGCTCTGGGCCTTCTTTTCCCATATTCCATCCTATTCCTCTCCAACTCATGTCCTACTGCCTTTATGGGTTGGCTCTGATAATTTGATCCTATTTGAATTCTGACTTCTCTAACCTGTACTGTTTAAGTGTGCAAGGTAACATCTTTTTACTGGGCTTACTTCTCCAAGTCAGCAAATGTCTTTTGAATTGTTTACTGTGCACAGAGCTTCAGTATCTTTGGCCAGATGTACAAAGATGAGAAAGCCTTAGCCTGTCCTCATAGAGTAGTACTCATTAGCTGTATAATTTAAAGTTCCATTAGGTGCTTGTGAAAGACATGGAAAAAATATTATCACAAGCCCTACTGGAGAGAAATCATTTTGGTTGAGTAAATAATTGTGTTAGCAAGATGTGGACCGGGTAAGACCCTAGGAAGTGCATGCAAGTAACAAGTAGAGGTTCTTTCTTGGTACCGAGGATCAAACTCGGGATCTCGTGCTTGTGAGACAGGTGGTGGAACCACTGAGCGAAATCCCCAGCCCAGGGATTCATTTTCTACAGAGGGATTTGTGCAAGCCTGTGGCTGGAGTTGTATGGGAGAAGGCAGTAGTGCTAAGAGAAAAAAGGAGGTTCGTGTCTGGTTCTGGGTGGCCAGTAGTCAAAGGGCAATCCTAAGGCAGAAAGCAACATTGCACAGGAATTTTCATTAGGTTTGCTGGTGTGAGATGTAATCTCTGTCACTCCGTGAGATCATCAGTAAAATTACTTGTTCCTTAAGGGTATGGAAAGTATTGAATTGTTTTGCAAGTTTGGAATCAGACACCTCCCATAGCATAATTTTTTTTCATTTTTTAAAAACTTTCTCCTTCTCCCTCTTGCAAATACATTGTAAGCACCCTGTAGCACTGATGGATTTTAAATTCTTTCCCATCAGTCCTAGTTATTGAGTAGCACATCAATGAACTAATTTCTAGATTTAGAGTTTATTCTTGCCTGATTCACCTAATATTATGCTATACAGAGCACCCACAGGCCTGAATATGGCAAGTCATGTAGGTAACCCTTAACACTTTTTTTGAGCCTATAAGTGAATAAAATAATGAATAAGTAAAAGCACGTGACTGAACATTTGGAAATATTGCTAACTATGTGCAAAAATAAAAATCACTTGTGAGTTTACTGGGCAGAGATAAACATAGACAAGAAACTCTCTCTCTCTCTCTCTCTCTCTCTCTCTCTCTCTTTCCATATATAATTATAGATAGATAAAGACTATATTAAAGACTATATATATAAAATATGTTCATCATATTTTATCTTTTCTTTATTCTTATATAGTCAAATTGGGTTCATAATGTTCACAAAAACTTACTGCTTCTTTGATGTTTTGATACAAGCATCTATCCTTCTTGATCAAATCTTCAAAACTAATATTTCCTCACTCTTTTCTACCACATATAACGATACAGTGAACATTCATGCATATGTATTATGAATTTGTATTAGGCAGACTATCATTTGACACATTGAAAAGCATGTTTGTAGTTTGTACGCAAAGATATAAATTTGTACTTGCCTGAAATGAAACTCAAAAGATACAATCCTAGAGGACCATGCAGTGCTTCAAAGGGTTTACCAAAAGCATTGTACATGAAGAAGGCTGTTTCCACCATGCTCAGAACAGCAAGGATCGTGGAGAAGAGGATGACATTGACGTGGATGCTGACTGGAATCGCTTTGAGCAAATCTGGGAAAACTGAAGATCAACCAAGGATTAGAAGAATTTCATTGTCAGTAGTCTGCAAGTACAATTTAAAAAATTAAATCCCTCTTCTTTTGTCTTTTAAAAAAATCACTAAACATACTTTTGATGAATACATTCGCACTAATTTACAAAGAGTTGGCAAAACCATTTAAAGCGTAAGATCATTTTACGGAATCACCAGCAAACACTGGCGGAGAGAAGAACTGAGAGAATTATTTTCTCCGCTACTATGTGATTGCTAAATAAATAAGTTCTGGCTTTATAACTCAGAACTATAAAATATGTCTCTCATTGAGTTTATTGATACTTTTTAAGTATACAGCACAGTTACATTCATCATTGCGATCTTGTACCTTTACATGACAGGTCTTGGTTCTCCTTTTGTTCCCTACACCCCTGCCCTCCCTTCACCCCCTCCTCCCTCCCCTATTTACAAAGACTTTGTTTCCATTTTTTCCTTTTCTCATATTTTTTCTTGTCCCTTATTTCCTTTCCCCTACCCTTTCCACTTCCTCTACACCTTTAGCCCTTTCTTCCTATTTCTCATTATCAGTTATACAATTTGGATCTTACTTACACTTTTAGTTTTTCACACCGGAGAAACTATTTGGTATTTACATGTGTGTCCTAATTATTTCACTTAAGAGTATGGCCTCAATATGAATCCATTTTCCTATGAATGACTCTAGTTTCTCATTCGTTATGGCTGAGTAGTACTCCATTTTATAGAAAAATCTTTATCCAGTCTGTAACTGATAGGCAATTGAGCTGTTTCCAAGTTTTAGCTATTACAAACTGTGCCACTATAAACATGGGTATGAATATGTCACTGTGATACGATTCCTTTAATTCTCTTGGAAAGATACCCAGCAGAGGGATGGCTGGGTCAAATGGAACCTCCAGTCCAAGCTCTTTGAGGTATCTCCATATTGATTTCCATAGTGGTTGCACCAGTCTGCACTCCCACCAACAATGGAGAAGGGTTCTTTCTCCCCACAGCCCTGCCAACATTTGTTATTGGTTGATTTCTCAATAGCAGCCATTCTTACTGGGCTGAGGTGAAATTTCAGTGTTGTTTTTACTGCATCTCTCAAATGACCAGTGATGTTGAACATTTTTTCATATATTTGTTTGCTGCATTTACTTCTTTGTCTGAGAAATGTCTGTTCATTTCGGATGACCATTTTTGAATTGAGTCTTTATATTAGGGGCCCAGATTTTTTTGAGTTCTTTATATATTCTAGATAAGAGTCCTTTGTCTGAGGAGCAGCTGGTAAAATTTTTTCCACATTGTGTGTTGTCTCTTAGCTCTGTTGGTGGTTTCTCTTACAGTGCAGAAAGTTTTTAATAAGATGAGTTCCCACTTGTTGATTCTTTATGCTAGTTCACAGGCAATTGAGGTTTTGTTCATAAAGTCTTTTCCTATGCCAGTGTCTTCGAGAGTTCTGCCTAGCTTATCTTCCAGCAAGTTTAGAGTTTCTGTTTTAATATTTAGATCTTTAATCCACTTGGGTTTTAGTTTAGTGCTTGATGAAAGATAAGGGTCCAGTTTTAATCTTTGGCAGGATGAAATCCAGTTTTTCCAACACCACTTATTAAAGAAGCTATCTTGCTTCCAGTGAGGATGGTTGACTCCTTTGTCAAAGATGACATAGCTGAGTACATCTGGAGTTGTTTCTGCATCTTCCAATCTATTCCACCGATCCTTGGGTCTTTTTCTTTGCCACTACAATGCTAAACCAGTATATTTTAATGGTATTTCTCACCAATCACCTTTTTAAAATCTATCTTAAGTTTGGGTAATTCAAACAGAAGGGTTTTACATTTTCTTTGTTTAAAACATGGCTTCTAACTCATACCAAAATTAAAGAATGGGGCATTTTCAGTCAACTTCAATATTTTGATGTAGCATAAAGCTATGGGAAAATAATTTCTGGTGCTACAAGAAATATTTTCCATTTAGAAAGCATGCCAAATCTATTTCAAGATTTTGTGTTCAAGGCAAGTTTTTCTTGTCAGCAGAGGAAATGAAATACTTTATAAATTCAGAGTTTCTCCTATCTGGTGAGGCATCAGCATGCTTACTGTCAGCAAAATAGGCAGGACCAATCTCTGGAAGCTTAGTTCAGTCCATTTTAGTTTTACAAATATTTATCAAGTGCTGAATTTACCTATTGAGCACCTACTAAGCACCAGGCATCATCCTAGTTGATAGACATAGGCCATAAAATAAGATAGTAAAGGCCCATATACTCTCAGAGAAATTAAAATCTAATGAAAATAGACAGTGGGCAAGTAAATAAATGAATGTAATTGCTTATCTCTGAAGATGGTCATTATCAACGCCTTTCTCATTTTTACATACATGTCACTTCCTCTTTACCAGGTAAAAATTTTTTTTCTCACTCCCTCTCAACAGTCACTTGGTCTTTTGACTCCTGACATTTATGTGTGCTATATTTTCTTCATCATCTCATGATAGTCGAAATGCACTGCTGAGAAATGCACATTAAAACTATGAAATATCACTTCCCCAAAACTATGCTTAGAAAGATTGAACCAAATATTCTGTGTTAGTGGGAAAGGGAACCCTGGTAACTTTTTCTTGGAAATGGGAACTGGTACAATTTCTTTCAGGAGTTGAGCATTATCCATAAAACAGTAAAATGTACAAACTCTTTAGCTCAGATATTTCACTTCCAGGGGTATTCCCTGGACTTTTTTTTAAATAGGAATTCAGTCGAGTGCTACAAAGATATTCATCTCAGCATTTTTGCTAATAATGAAAGTTTGAACATTTATATGTCTAGCAATAGTAAATCAATACAATGAAATTTTAGTTAATTGCTACAAAGAAAGAAACAAATCTATAAGAACAAATGTGGAATGATCATCAGGCTGTGATGGTAAATGAATAAAACAAGTCAAATAAATAAAGAAATATGGGTATCATTCTGCAATTTGATAAAAGCCAAAGGAATTATTAATAAATAATCATTTCAGCACTCTGTCTGATTTAATTTTCTCAATGATCCAATCAGATATGTACTGTTATTAAAACTGAAGCACAGAGACTACCTGCTATGCCCAAGATTTATGCTAAGTAAATGGCAGAATAGAGGTTTAAACTCATATCATCACTCTCATCCACCATGTTATAGCAGGTAATATTGCTTCTGGGGAAAGAGACTGAGGAACATTTCTCTGTGTGCTTTTCTTGTACTATTTAGGGAATAAAAAGTTCCTACCTTGCTACAAGCACAATTCATGTTTCTTTTAATAATTAAAGGATAAATGAAGATATGACAAATTCCTGTGACTGTTGTAGATTAAAAGAAACTTGAAGGAAACTTTAACAAATAAATTGTGTGAGTATTGTTTGTGGCTATGTTTTGTGACTTGAACAAATAACACATACATAAAAGGACAATTTTGAGAAAAGCCAGGGAAAACTGAACATGAGCTGGGTATTAGATGATATTTTGTAATTATTATTCATTTTTGTTGATTATGTTAATGGTACTGTAGTCATGTTTTTAAAGTCCATATCTGTTAGAAATAAAGGTAGAATAAGAAATCTCCTCAGCCCTGGACAGATAGGGTAAAGTGAGGATCAGATTAAAATCTGGCTGAGTCAGGAGCACCACACCCATCTCTCGTGAGAAAAATTCCGAGGGCTATTAGGGCTGGAATAATCCGCCCCCTTGGATGTGCAGAGATCTGACCTTACATAAACTGTTCCTCTCAAAAACCTCTAACATCATGACTCCATTCACTTCAGCCCCTAAAGCATACAATTCAAAAACTAACATATGGCCAATTACCATGTGCCAAATATCCCGACTCCGCCCTGGCTCCAAACCTGTCTAACCCTATCCAATAGCAATCCAGTAGCGCCACCCTGGCTCCACCCACGCCTTACTCTATATAAACCTGTGCATTTCCTGACTAAAGCGGAAGTGTTCCAGAAACCTCTCCGGAGTCTGCGTGGTGATTCTGCCCCTTGCCTTCCCAGTCCAGGCCTCCTGAACCCTGTTCCGTGAGTGAGCTTGCAGATGAAAACAACAATTGGCGCCCTAATGGGGGACTCCAGTATACTGGGTAAGTATTGAAGTTTGGGTAAGGATCCCTCCTATTATGGGTAATGTCATGAGTCAAAATGGCCGGTACAGGCCACCGTAGTAAAGGGTCCTCATGCCGTAAAGGCATCCTAGGCGTTTCCTGCCCAAACTCAGGCGAGAGTAGGGCCCCCTGAGCGCTCTAAAGATGGCAGACAAAAGCCTCTTTAAACAGATGGTGCTGGCGGGCTGTCTCTGTGGCTTTCTTCTTCCCCAAAGGCGTTAGCCCCGCCCGCTGGTCTCTCACTTCCTGTTGATGATGTGCCCCCGCTAAAACTCCCTCCTCACTGGAATAAGGTCATCCGGAAAGAGCCCGCTTTTTCTGGTCCAAGACGGTGGCTTCCACCCTGTGCACTGCCACCTTACTTGATGGATGAAGAGAAACAATCCTTTGATGGGGCCTTAGCGTGGCTTCGGGGTCCTCAGCCTCCAGGCCTCCCAGCCTCCTCCTCCAAAGCCCGGTCCAGCCCAGCTGAGAGCTCGAGAAACGTTTCAGAGTGAAAGACCTGTAGCTTCAGCGTGCCAAGGCCTGCTGAGCCTCGGGGAGAGCCTGGTCCGTGGCCGAGCCCGACAGCTACGTGGCCTCTGCTGTCCCTGCCTCCCACCGCGGAACCCGACGCCCGGCTGCTGGTGGCCACACTCCCCAGGGAGCATTAGGGCCCAGTGGGGCGACAGTTGCGAGCACTGGGTTGAGGCCGGTGAGATGGGGCTGCGTGGTCCCCGGCATGTGGCTGCTGGTGCTGAGCGGTCCCTGGGGGCTGCTGCACACCCAGGAGCCACCTACTTGCTGCAGAGCCTTCGATCTCTACTTCGTCCTGAACCAGTCTGCAAGTACCTAACCTCCCTATCTCTGTCTTGTTCTGCCTTCCCCTTTCATGTTCATTTTACCCCTTGTATTGCTCCTTCTTTGTTTAATCATACAGAAACTTGGAGTTTATATTTTGCTAAAACAACCTCGGCCATTTGGATCCCCGTTGATCTCCGTATGGAAAGACAAAATTCAGATCCTCTCTTATGCTTCATCCCCGCAGTAAGAAAGATTTTGAAATTTCCGCCCTTACTGCTGTCATCGTTTCCATGGTGGCAGCTGCTTCTGGCACAACAATGGCAACAGTCACTTCACAAAATCAAGTGGTGACAGCAGCAATAGTCAACCAGCTAGCAAAAAACATCACCCAAGCCTTCAAAAAAGACCGCCCTGCTTTTTTTCAAGATGTCTGCGTCGCTGTATTCAATTTACAAATACAATTAAACCTGGTTTGGGAGGAACCCAGGCGTTAGATGTTGTAACTTTAAATAATGTGTGGGATACCATCTGGTCAAAACTGTAGGCTGGATGGAATAATCTGAGTAGTTGGATACGTGGATTGATATTGGGATTCCCATATACATTAACCTTGTTTGGCATATTGTTATTCTTCTCTATTTTAAAGATCAAACGTGCCAGTAACAAAATCATAAAAATGTGGTCCTTTTGGCTGAGGCTCTGGAGTCAAAGACAAAAGCGGGGAACGGAGGATCAGATTAAGGTCTGGCTGAGTCAGGAGCACCGCACCCATCTCTCATGAGAAAACTCCGAGGCCTATTAGGGCTGGAATAATCCACATCCTCGGGTGTGTAGAGATCTGACCTTAGACAGATAAACTGTTCCTCTCAAAAACCTCTAAGATCATGACTCCATTCACTTCAGCCCCTAAAGCATACAATCCCAAAACTAACATGTGGCCAATTACTATGTGAAGAATATCCCAACTCCGCCCTGGCTCTAAACCTGCCTTACCCTATCCAATAGCAATCCAGTAGCGCCACCCTGGCTTCACCCCCACCTCACCCTATATAAGCCTGTGCCTTTCCTGAATAAAGCGGAAGCTTTCCAGAAACCTCCCTGGAGTCTGCGTGGCGATTCTGCGCCTTTCCCTCCCAGTCTGGGCCCCCTGAACGCTGTTCCGTGAGCAGGCTCACGGATGAAAACAACACTAAGGCAATGTGTAAGTTGAAATTCGCAGATACTGAGTACCTGTTGCCCAGGGATTGCAATAGTCCACTCCACCCTGTCCTGAGGTATAACAGTCTTGTACTTCTGAACATTAGCTGGGCTTGTGCTACAATAACCTGCCTTCTGGAGTTTCCAGCTTCTGATAAAGTTCATCTACCCCAGACTGCTCTTCTCACGCTTAGTCCTCATGTTTGGCCAGTGGCTGGATTTTTACCAGCGGTTACAGAAACCCTGCTTGTATCCATATCCTCACTGAAAAAGAAGAGGTCTTCCCTGCCGGGAAGCTAGGTTAAACTTAGCAAATAAACCTGCAAATTGAAGATTGTTACTGAATTGAAACAGATGCAGACAGAAGTTGCACTGATTAGCCCCCTGGAAAGAAAAGCCAGAAGCAAAAGCAAATTGTCATGTGGAATATTTTAATTCTTAGGAAAGCTTTAAAAATATCCACTCTTGTGAGAAAGTCACCCAGAAAGGTACTAATCACTGCATATTATATTTTGTCAGTGTTGTTCTTTTTAATCAAAAATCTGAGTCTGTAATGATCAGCCAGAATGTTGGCAAAAATCCTCAGCCTCCTGACCAACACTAATAGAACTTGTCCCTGGTTGGAGGAGAAGGCAGAACATTCAGATAAACATTGGGAAGTGTACCTTTAATGATCCTGGACATTGTGTCCCCAGGAGATAGATTTGTTTTTTTCTTCCTGTTCTTTTAGGTGTTGGTGTTACAACACAGAGAAAGGATCTGAACGTTTTGATCTGTGGAGGAGCTGTCATTAATCTCGTAAGTCACTTCTGGCCTTCAGAAATCACTTGATTAGCTGTTGACAACTGAAAGGGAGTTATTTATTTAAACAGGCAGCTGATGCACAGTAGCATAGCATTAGTCTGTGTGTTAATAATTACTATACTCTCCCTCTTTCACTTTCTTATCTCTGATTTCCTCCTCTCTGAGTCAATATGTTGAGATCTCCTCATTATTAAGCCTCCTCTAGCCTCTAGTTGCCTCTCTTCTCCTTTATCATCAAACATCTAAATATGAATAAAAAGAATAGATCAACAGTCAATAATTATATAGCATTTGCTATGTTCAAGGTACTTATGCGCACTCAGTTCTTATAACAACATGAAGAAAGATTATTTTATCTTTAATTTATAGAATTTTGAAAAACCAAGGAACAGAGAAGTAAGTTGTCTAAAGTCACACAATGGTATCAATGGCTTTGTTTTTATTCCCACAGCAAAATACTCTCCCCTTTTGGTTCTTCAAGATTTGACAATAGTAAATGGATACAGTTGTGTGACCATTACCACAGTCAAGATATAAAACAATTACACCACTCCAACCCCCCACCTTCTGTATCCCATCCTGGACTCCAGATCCTGTGTTTGTACCTTTATAAGAGTTCCAAGCACTTTCCATAGTGGATGAACCTCTGCACCTTCCCTCCAGCACCATAAGAGAGTCCCAGTTGTCCTGTATTCTTGTTACACTTGGCAAGTTTTAAAAAATTGTAACCATTTAATAGGCATGTAGTTATTTCACTCTAGTTTTAATTTTCATCTCTTAAGTGACTCATGAAGTTAAGCATCTTTTTGTAAATTTATTTGCATTGCATATATCATTTTTGGTAACGTTCATATCTTTTGTGCATTTTTATTGGGCTGTTTATTGAGTTTTGAGAAATCTTTATGCATGCTGGATACCAGTCCTTTATCAGATAAGAAATTCACAGATATTTTCTCCAGGTCTGTGACATGTCTTTTCATTTTCTTATCAGTGTCTTTTGAAGAGCAGTTATTATTTTTATGAAGTCTAATCTATCGTTTTCTTTTATATCATGGTTTAGATGTAAAATCTAAGAAGTCTTTGACTAATGCAAGTTCGCAGGTATCATCTGTGTTTTTCCTCTTGAAGTTTTTAGTTCTATGTATACATCTAAATCTGTGATCTGTTTTTTTTTTTTTTTTTTTTTTTTTTTTTTTTTTT
>NW_022900949.1:67323856-67340309 GCF_012274545.1 Fukomys damarensis | reverse complement strand
AATTTTGGGGCAAGGTCAGTTTTTTTCTTTTTCCATATGAATATCCAGTTTTTCTAGAACTTAGAAATCTGAACACAGACTTAGCATATAACCCAGAGATCTGATTCCTGGGATTTTACCTAAGAGAATTGAAAAGCATATGTCTATACACAAATCTGTATGCAAGTATTTATGGTGGTTTCTGTATTCATATTTATCAAAAAACATTAATATCCATTAGTGGGTGAATGGATAAACTGAAGTGAATTCATATAATAAAATACAACAATAAGAAGAAAAAATGGAAGCAACACTTTTGTAAATGAGGGGAAGATGGGTTAAAGGGAGGGGAAGGGTAAAGGGGAAAAAGGAATCAAGGTCTATCATGTACAGGTACAAATTTCCTATTTTCCCACTACACACAGTAACACTGGCATTATGCTAACAAAGAAATCAGACTCAGAGGCTTCACCCTGTATGACTGCACATATGCGACGTTCTAGAAAAAGCACAATGCTAAGGCTAGCCAACAAACCAGTGGTGACTCAGGGTTTGGAGTAGGAGAGGGTATTGGCCACAAGGGGGCACCAGGGAAATTTTCATGTTGGAAATGCTCTGTATTTTGATTGTGCCACTTAATACACGCAGGTATGAATTAGTCAAAATACATAGATTTAAAATTTTAAAATGGAGAGTGTCCATAGATTATACTTTAGTATACCTAAGCCAAAAACAGTAGGTAGAACAAGTCCTAGAATGGCTAAGGTCTTTAGATGTGAGAGACATCTTCAGCAAAAGTAACCATTTGACACAGAAGGATGGGCTTAGTGAAAGAAAGGGAACATTGAGGCAAAAGCCCAGTACCCTCAAGTTGCAGTTCACTGTGACTTTGAGAACAGAATTAGCCCCTGTTGCCCTGTCTGTGAAGTGAGGGTGTTCAATGAGGCAGCCTGGGGAAAGGCCAGGCTTTTGAAACTAGACAGTTTACATTCCAGTGCCTTTCCTGTCAACTCCTGAAACCTTTATTCCCTTATCTGGAAATAGGATTGATTTCACTTTTCTCTCAGATCAGGAGGATTCCCTGGCATCAGTGCATGAAGCACCCAAAACATAGCAGGTACTCAGCGCAGGTTCATTATTTTTTAAAATTTAATTTTATTGGTACACTTTTTTGATACAAAATGATCACATTCATCACAGGAAATTTGTACCTGTCCATGATAGACCTTGATTCCTCTTTTTTCCCATTCCCTTTTCCCTCCCTTTAACCCTTCTTCCCCTCCTTATTTACAAAAGCGTTGTTTCCAGTTTTTCCCTTCTGTTCTCTTTTCTTTTCCCTCCCTCCTTTTCCCCATCCCTCCTCCCTTGTTCCCCTTCCCATTTGAACATTTTCTTCCTAATTTTTAGTATCTATGATCCATTTTGGTCCTTATTTGTGCTTTCAGTTTCTCACAGTGTCCTACTTCATTGACTGCTGTCTGCAACTACTTTGTTGGTTCACTCTCATTTTCTGAGTACTTGGAGGGGAGTGACTCGTTTCTTGTATCTTCACTCACTCCCTCGGTGCCCTGTCCAGTATTCTAGCTTTTGGTAGAAGCACTCTCACATGAATATTTTCAGCCCCCATGTGTGCACTGAATTCCACACCTGCATGTTAGCATCTTAACTGGGCTGTTGTTGATCAGGCATCGCAATGTGTCCCAAACAGGATCTTCATTCTCTTCTTTCTCACAAGAGCTGCCTTTAGTCTTCTTCATCTCAGTTACTGACCACTGTTTCACCTTGTCTTGGCATCCATCACCCTTGACATTTCTTTTCTGTCACTTTTCAGAAAAATATCGTGGTCCTACCTTCAAAATCTGACTGCTTTTCACCATTCCACTGGACTACTCTGGCCCAAGCCACCACCATCTATTGTTTGGATGACTTCCAGGGCTTCCTGGCTGGTCACCCTGCCTTCCTTCCTACAATATAGTTTTAACGCAGAGGCCGGAGGCCAGAGAGAAATGGGTTGGTTTTTATCAATCACCTGGTTCCGGTGATTCTTGTACCACCTAAAGTACAAGCCACATCATTACAAGTCCTGCAAGACCTTGCATGACTAGAGCCCCTACCAGCCTCTCGCTTTGCCTTTTATCCAGCTCCTGCCTAACAGTGCTCCAGCCCTTGCCCCCTTGTTGTGCTTCACATGCATCAGGAACACTGCTACCTCAGGGCCACCTAATTACTTGTCCCTCTGTCTGGATAGTCTCCTAGACTATCTTTACTTCCCGAATCCTTGATGTCTTTATTTCCATGTCATTTTCCTAGGGAGACTTTCTTTAATTACCATATTTAAAGTTGTATCCCCTGCCTGGATACCCCTCCTTCTCAGCTCTTTTTGTTTGTTTGCTTTTATTTTTCTCCATAGCAATTATCACCTTCAGAAAAACTGCATAGTTTTAGTTATTGTTTATTTCTCCCATGACATAAGGGCAGGAGGATTAGTCTATTTTGATTCCTAGCTGTATTCCTAACCCCTAGCACAGTTTAGCATGGTGTGTAGACCAGTAGTCTTCCCACCTTAATTTGGCTCATGTTTGAAGAAGATCCGTCTCTGGTCAGCTGGCTCCAAGTGGAACCATCATGGTGAAGCTGCTTAGTTCATGGTGGTAGGGAAGTAGAGGAGGGGAACCTCCAGGAATCTTTTTAGACATTTTTTCCTAATCAGCCTCTGTGATGACTTGGATCTTGAATACCTTCCAAAGGCCACGTGCTGAACACCTGACTGCCAGCCTGTGGTGCTATTGGATGGCGGCACAGTCTTTAGGATGTGAGGCCTAGTAGAAGGAAGTGGGGCTCCTGGAATTGTGCCACTGATGGTAAGATTAGGACTTTCCTCGTCCTTTCTTTCTCTTTGCTTTCTAGCCTTCAGGAAGTGGGCAGCTCTGCACCACCACAAGCTCTCCACCATGATATTCGGCCTGCCATGTGCCCAAAGCCTTGGATTCAAAGCAATCCTGGACCAAAATTTCTGGAAGCATGAGCCAAATAAATCTTCCTCCTTATAAGGTGATTCTCTCAAGTGTTTTGTCACAGCCACAGAAAAAGCCAACTCATCTACCCTCCTATAAACTTTTTAATACACAGATATAATTATTCATTGCCTTCTGATTATATGAATATTTGTGTTTGTACATATACATGCTTTATAAAGACTAAGGTTTTTTTCTCCAAAACCAATTTTCACACCTTTAAGAGGCTTATTCTTTCATTGGACATGCACAGTGCAGCTCTTGGATACATAAATGATGTATGAATATGTCCTGCTTGGAGCAGGACACCAGGGTAGAGTTGGCTGTTCTTAGCAGGTCTGGAGTTTCTTCGTGGAAACCAGTGGATCAGATTTAAAGGAGTTAATATTGCATCTGTGAGGAGGAAAGGCTAAGAGAAAAAGTAAGAGGCAGTCCTATTGTGGCCCTTGGCCAGAGAAATAGAGGCTAGCAGTGTCAGTAGTGATGGGAGTTTCTGGTTAAAAACAAGAATTTGTCCACTAGAAAGCACAGTCACTGTGGACCTTAGTGTGAAATAGCTCTGAGGGACAGTGATGACAAGATGGATGGAAATACGTTAGGGAAAAACCCAGGGCAATAGAGAGGAGATAGAGTAGTAGCCAGAGGGGCTGATAGGATAGGGGTCTGGTTTATTTTTTCATTTTCTTTTATTTTGGTTTTAGAAGTTGAAAGACTTGATTTAGCAAATGGAATAGAATTTCAAATCCCTTTATTAAATGGAAAATTTTAATCCAGCATACTTTAGAGATTGTTGACATACTACATGGAAACTCGCTGATGTTTAATAATAGGTTTAAAGTTTGGGATTTGGAAAAAAGAGCTCATCTCAAACCTGAACATGACAAAGCTGTTTTTGTTAGCAGAGGAGGAGGATAGGAAGAAGGCAATCTTTGGGCTATTTCTGTTATTTTGTCCAAAGGTTCAACTGTCTGTGGGGGTACTTTTTATTTATTTATATTTTTTGATGAACAACATTACAACAACAAAATTATAATTACAATGAAATAATCCTATCGACATAAAAGCAAGATTTTTCTTTATTTTTGTTTCTTTCAAGTCTTTGTATACCTTCATATTTATCTTTGGAATTCCTACAATCATTGTGTAGTTTTGAGGATCATCTGCTGCTTTTTCCCTTAGAATATAAGCGTTTTTCTCCATCATCCATGCTGTCTTTGTGACTGTCATTTAGGTAGTAGTGTGGATTTTTCACCCCTCTGACACACTGCTTCCTGTTAGATCAGCTTCCACTCCTTCAGGATTATGGCTCGTGCTTCAGAATTTCTTCAAACACATTCTCTTTTCTTTCTTATCATGGGGGTGAGAGAAGTGTGGGAATAACTCAACTAGAAGAGTTACCAGGGAAGGGATTACTTGGGTCAAAGTGCTTCCTAAAAGACTGTTAGGTATGATGCAGCCACAAGATAACCTAAAGAACATGAGCTGTGTTTTGTAACATACACATTAAACTCAACCCCAGTTCAAAGCTCCAGTTCCTCTCCCTACAATCTGGAAAGCAGATCCTGACAAGAAACAGAGAGCTGGAAGAAACTAGTCATTGGGATCACTTTCTTAACAGCAGAGTGCAAGAAACCTAAGTCACAGGAGATAGAGGGTAAAAAACAAACCCACACTGCATGCGTTGGTGTGCAGAGGAAGCTGTTTCGCCTGTAGTGCTCAAGTCTACCCTCACGAAACAGAGCTAAGTCACCATGAAACACTGGCAGTAGTGATGCTCTCTGCGGGAAATCTGCCCTCCCGTACTCCTCAGTGGGGCATGCATTCTTTGGGATCTGTCCCTGTCCTCCCACGTGGTGACCTCTTCAGCCTAGCCTGGATAGATACTGCGCCCCTGTCCCGTGCCCAGTCCTGCCCTTTTCCTATCAGACGCTATTCCAGATTTCCCCTGCTCCAAAGCCCCTGTCACACCTTTCCTCCGTCTCTTAGTTGTGCGTGGCTTGCAAAGGGCTCTTCAGGGTTTTGTGAACTGAAATCTCAATTTCACGGGAAATGTGGAGGCCAACAGGAGATTCTAGCAATGTTAGGC
Source organism: Fukomys damarensis (assembly GCF_012274545.1). Classification (NCBI taxonomy): domain Eukaryota; kingdom Metazoa; phylum Chordata; class Mammalia; order Rodentia; family Bathyergidae; genus Fukomys; species Fukomys damarensis. The sequence continues at coordinate 67,335,230 of NW_022900949.1, read as the reverse complement.
ACCCATGGCCACCCACACCTTCGCTGTTGTACACACCCAACCTCCCCTTCATTCTTAGTGGAAGAAATATTTTATCCTGTCCAAGGCACGGCCATTTCCCCATGTTATCAGCTCCATACTTTTTCACCTTTGCTGGGTCTTTCTAATCTGTTACATAAGCCCCCTTCCCATTCCTCTTTAGCTGCCCCCACCCCTCCAGCTGTATCTTTTCAGTAAGGAAAATAAGGAAGATCTTCTCTTTGTGAACACACACACACACACACACACACACACACACACACACTGCCTAATTATTTCCTGACTTCAGTCCTTTCCCTTATACCCCTTCACCTTTTCTCTTGGTCTTCACCTCTCATTGTCTCCTTAGCTCCTACACAGACTTCCTCTCCCCATCATGCCATCAAAACTGCTTTGGAAAAGGTCTTATGTCTTTCTGAGAGTGGCATTCTAAGGACTATTTTTCCTGTCTGTCATTTGACATCCTGTGGTGTGTAAACTTGTTAACTCTTATTTCTGTGGTGAAGCTCTCTCCTCCTTTGGCTTCCCCTAGCTGGTTGCCTCCCGTCTCACTGACCCTCCCTGCGTCTCCTTTGCCAGGGCCCCACCTCCACAGATACATTCATGTTTTCTAGGACATGTCTTTGTCTACTTTCTCATGCAGTTGCCATCCCTGAGAAAACTTACCTCCAGTTATGGTTCCAAGTCCCGCCCCTGATATGCCACAGCAGATCTACCCTCGGCTTTTTTAATCTCCAAGTTTGTACATGGGATGATTGAAGTATACAGTGAATGTTTACATTTTAAAATGTATTACAATAGCAGGCGCATTGCCGTTAATCCCCCTCAAAATAGTCCCTTTCGCTTCCAACGCATTTATTCTGTCATTCTTACTACCTTCTAAAGCAAGTCTAAAAGCCTTCTTTCATGTTTTACAAGGTGTGGGGGGAAATTACAGTGAATGCTGCTGCTGAGCGCCCTCCAGTGAAAAGGAAGAGTTGTTAAAAACACTACGGTGTGCCTTCATCCACCTCGTACTCGGAGTCTACCTCTTCTCCAAAGTCAAAATGACGGTGAAAGATAAACATTTCAAATGGGTTTAGAACGCTGAGGCAGCCACTGTAGTGCAAGACACGAAAAGGACTCCCACAACTGCTTCAAAAACTGGCACGCATGATAGGATGAATGGGTTAGACGCTCGGGGGAGTGTTTTGAGGAGTCTTTTTTTTTTTTTTTTAATATGGAACCCTTCACGAATTTGCGTGTCATCCTTGTGCAGGGCCATGCTAATCTTCTCTGTATGGCTCCAATATATGTGCTGCCGAAGCAAGCACGGTCACGTGTCTTTTACTAGAGTACATTTTTTTAAAATGTAAACATTGACAGTATTTTCGCTCCTACCTCATATATCTGATGGTTATCTCTTGTTCATGTTCAGCATGACCAAAACCAATTCCATTTTCATTTCTTCCATTTGTGTTTATAATCTCAGTGAATTGTAACAGATATCCCTCCAGCAGAAATCTGCACTTTATCCTGTCTCCAAGTTCCGTTGGTTTTTGCATCTGAATATTTTGAAAATAGCTCTCCTCCATTCCATTCCTCTGTCAGTGTATTGATTTGAATCACCAGATATTGCTGACCCCTCTGACTATTCTCCTACCCACCATTTGCTCTTCTCATCCATCTTCTGTCCTACCACACAATTTAACTTCCTCAGATGGCTTCATACTACCTTCAAGATAAAATTAACTGCCTTGATAGAGCAAACGAGGGCTTCACCTCTTGGTTGCTGGTTTTCTTTCCCGTCTCCTAAGGCTGCCTTCCAGGATTGTCTTTCTCCTCTTCATTCTCACACGTACTCCACACTCTGGCTTCAGTTAGCTCATCACATCTTTACTTGGAAAGCTTCTGCAATGTCATCTAGTGGCACCTAGTGTTACAGTTTAGATCCAAAATCTTATAGATTCAAAGGTTGGGCATTTTGAAAGTGACCGGATCATGAGGACTCTAATTTTATCAGTGGATTGAGCCACTGATGAATTTATAATCTGAAAGCATTATTGGAAAGTGACAGAAACTTTTAAGGGAGTGGATCATGGTGGGTGTCATCTTTATAAACTATATCTGGTCGCTGGCCCCTTTGGGCTCTTCCCTTCTCTCTCTGCTTCTTGGCTGCCAAGAGGTGAGCAGTTTTTCTCTACCATGCCCTTCTACCATAATCTTTCTGCCTTGCCACAGATCTTAAAGCAATGCAGCCAGCTGACCATGGACTGAAACATCAGAAACCATAAGCCCAATCAAATCTTCCCTCTTTTAAATTGTTTTTTTCAGCTATTTTGTCACAGTGATGAAAATCTGACTAACACAGCTAGCTGATTGTCTGAGCTTTCTTGTGATTTCCCTTGCCCTCATAAAGAGTGACTCTTTCTTGGAGCTTTCTGAAAAAAAGATACAATAACCAATAGTAAGTAATCAGTGCTGTTCAAACATCAGTGGCTCTGATTCTTCCTCATTCTGTGCTCATAGTAGAATTGTATACATCTTGGCCCCTCAGAAGTTAGGTGTGGCTATGTAGCGTGCCCTGGCTGAGAAAATACAAGTGGAAGTAGCACGTGTGAGTTCCAGGTCAGAGAATTTAATTGCCTGTGTGATGGCTGTTACAACAGTCAACGTTCCAGATCCAGATGGTGGCTGTGTCCTAGATTAGACCCACATTGGATCTCTGAAAAAGTATAGATACTGTGAACAAAAGAGCACATCTTTTTTATTTAAATCTATAAAGTTTGGGCTTATGTGTTTTTAAAATGCAGCCTAGCCCTCCTGATTGCTTATATGGTTCTTCCAAGCAACTGGTTACTTCACAACACTTCTGCTAGATTTGTAATTGTTCAACAAGCATCTTTTAAAATTCTTATTTCATTTGCATGGAGCACAACACAAAGGCACATAATAGGCACTCAGTAATCATCTGGGGAGAGAAGTGGGGGCATGTGTACTCTAATTTGCCAGTAATTTGTCTTACATGTAAAATCATGCTGTTTTCAACAGATCATTGGTGGGTAATAACACTTTTTCTAACTACTCAATATGTTCCTTTATTGCTCACCTTTTATTTATGTCTTATTTGATATCTCTAAATGTTTGGCTTTCAGGTCAGCTGTCTTAAAACTTACTTCATTTCTATCTGCTGGATTCTTTCATTCTGTTTTATCTATTACTGATTCCAGCCAGTCGTATCTTTTAACCTATAAATTTTAAAACGGGGATTAGTAACTTGAATGTAAATCTATACTTACTGGCATTAAACAGAATAATAGATGACTGAAATACATTGTATCACCATAGGGATAGGAAGGGATAGGGTAGGAAGGGTGGAGGTGCCAGAAGGGAAAAGAAATGGCCAAACATTAGTTGAGCAACACCTCAGGTTGGACAGAGCATAACTTTTGTAGTTAGGAAAGTCTGTATTTAATCCAATGCTGCTGTTTACAATGCCCGTGGGTCTCCATACGTCTGAGATCCCTTATCTGTAAACATGACTAGTAAAATAGCTGGTCTCATAGAAATAGAGAGTAGAATAATGCTTATCAGAGGCTGGGGGTAGTGGGCAACACTGGTCAACAGGGACACAGTTATACTGAGATAGGAGGAAAAAGTTTTCAAGTTCTGTTGCACAGTGAGGAGACTATAGCTAACATTAGTGTGTTGTATACTTAAAAATATCTAGAAGAAAGGATTTTGCACATTTTACCACAAAGACGTGATAACTGTGTGAGGTGCTAGATATGCGAATTACTTTGATTTAATCATCATAAATCATACATTACTAAAACATCACATTGTAGCCCATGAATATGTACAATTACATGTCAATTAAAAGTAAAATTTAAAAAGCGAAATGTCACAGAGAAATACCAGTGAGATCATTTATCCGGACGCTCTCTGTGAATCTGAAGTGATGATGAGAACAGCAGGAGGGCCGTCCTCCTCAAAAGAGGGAAGAACGTGGGAACTCAGTGCAGTGCATCTCCCAGTCTGAGGCTCAGCCACTGGGGCGGGTGAGAGCTGTTTGGCCCATAGGTGCTCAGCGAACATGTGTACAATGGAACCAAAGAGCCCCACCTCCCCAGGAGTCCTTGCATGGAATTCAAGCGAACTTCTGTCTTGTAGCTAAGACTTTACTTTTTCCCCCAGACCAGGTAGGTGACTATTGCTATACATAACCCTGGAACTTTGGATTTATGGTTAATTGCTTATTTGATACTTGTCACACGCTCTCCTCATGGTCTGATATGTTGTTCCCATTTTCATTTCTATTTCCCTTGTGCAGTTTCTTGGACATTCTCTGTAATGATGTTTGGACTGATGCTATACCTCTAAAAGGGGCCCCCTGGGAGTCTCTTTGGAAGGAGAAGAGCCCTTCCCTAGGAGACAGGCAGATGGAAGTCAAGTGTTAGCTTTGTTTCTGATAAAATGATTAGAGAATGTGGCTTAGATGCTCCCCAAAAGAAGCAGCTTCACTCATGCAGACAGGCAGGCCTGGGCAGTAGGAAGCCAGCCTGCCAAGGACAGAGCTGACTCTTTGCTCAGCCAGTCACTGAATAGGTTTCTATGACTGGCGAGCAGAATTGCAAACAGGGGAGATCTTTGGGTTTGAGAGCCAAGTATGCTCAGTTCCTTCCTCATACCCTCTGAGGCCAGGTGGGTGTAGCTAATTCATAGAATTATGAAGCTAAAGGAATGGAAGCCACAATCTTGGCTTGAGTTTGACCAGACAACCTCCAAGTGTGGAGAAGCAATGCTAAATACCGCTCCTCATGCCTGCCTGCCTTGTGGTAGCATCCGTCATCCCTGACGATGAACACCTCCACCTCTTGGCCTCTGCTGCTTCCACCTGCCTTGGCCCCCACCAGTCACCTTGGCCATTCTCGGCTGCTTGAGTCAGCTGGGGAGTTTTTAAACATTCCAGTGCTCAGACCCAGTGCCCAGAGATCCAGATTCAATTGGTCTGGGATAGAGTCTGGCATTAGTAATTTTAACAGCTCCCCGGATGATTTTAAATCACAACGAAGGTCATGGACCACTGATCTAACAGTTTTGGTCTCATCAACACTTCTTGCCTTTATCTGGCCAGATGTGCAATGCAGATAATGCCATCTGTGAAGCCCTCAGAACTCAGGCAGCCTCTGATAGTGATGTCAGCAATGGCACAGTGACTCTGCCCAGATTAAAGCCACAGAAGTAGTTTCAGAGGTCCTGTTATTCTTCTCAACTTGTCCTCCACATGAAAGAATGTGCTTTTAAAAAAAGTATTTGGCCCCTTGGTGCTCAGCTATTCTTGAAATAGAATGAGAGAAGATTTCTTTCTTTTTACAGAAATGCTCTTGATCTGACTTTCCCCTTCACCCCCTCTGCAGCGAGTCATCACGGAGACCCAGTAAAAGACCTTCCCTGACATAAGCTCGATTCATTCATCTCCCTTAACATCACTCATAATCTTACACCCAGGTATTGAGCCAGGCTTCTGATGGCCACGTGGTGAGGCAAAATGAAATCCATGACCCCAGCACTTAAAAAGGGGGGAACTGATGATATGATAGAACCATTTAAAATACAGTTTTCTCGGCACTTTACCTGAATTTCTCTCAGCTGAAGTGTATCCGCCTGACTCAGACCCATTCAGATGCAGCTATCAGTGAGTCTTAATCACCACAGTGGCTTAGGGACAGCAGCTGCACTGGCACATATGTGTCTCTGATAACAGAATCTATTTAACTGCTCCTAATCCACAGGGGTATGATTATGTTGGGGTAATAACTCCCAAGAATGGCTTTGCCACAGTTAGAGCATGCTGAGAGGGAGGGAGCAAAGTAGGAGCTCTGAATAAATTAATCTGCCAGGTATAAAGTTTGCTATTATCCAATTCTATTATACCTGTAATAAAAGTGTCTCATGCCACACCCCATCTGGGTGTCTAAATGCATGACTAAATGGGGGGGTAAATTTGTCATTCTTTAAGGTGCATGAATTTTATTTAAATATATGCCTATAGCTTTATAGAACCCTTAACATATCTCAGATAAAAATGAACCTTGGTTTTTTCATTTTTAAAAAACAAGATTTTAATTAATGTTCTGATTCTATTCCACCGATAACACATCAGTTCTTTAAATGAATAAAGTGCTCATACCTGTTTTTCTTTTGGTCCCTGGCTCAGCTTTGAAACAGTTTATGTCACCTCAGGAAAGTCTGCCATTTTGTTAATTGCTGCGGTGAAATCACTGCTGTAGTCAAAGTAACTGACTTTGAAGATTGTACCATAAATACTTTAGTTGGTAGTAATCTTCAGTCAGGTAACCACAAATGAAATCACATATCTCTGCCTTAAACCCAGTCAGTCTCAAGGCAATTTCACTTATGTAACTCAAAAGTTAGAATGAAGCATGTGACCTGCTCAACTTTCATCATTAAACAGGCTTGACATGACTATTTTGTCTTCCAAAGATCAATGACTAGGGTTTATATATCATGACATTAAAATGTGAAGTAAAGAAACAATGAATGAATTCAAGTCACATGGACACATAAAAAGTTGTCGTGAACTATTGTCATTTTTCAAATAGATGATGAGGGCTGAGGATATTGCTCCATAGTGCAATGTATGCACACTTGAGGTACGGATTCAATACCCTAGCACCACACAACACACACCCACACACACACACCCACACACACACAAGATGGTGAAACTGAAGGCTAATCTTGTATTGTCCTCATCTTTTGGAAGCCTTTTTGTATATTCTAAGTAGGCAAGACTTGGCAAAGGAAAGAGTATAATCCGTTACATGCCTCTGAATTTAAATTCAGGTCTACTACCAATTGGTTTTGTGACTTTGGGAACATATCGTGACCTCCTTGTTTTTCCAGTTTCCATACTTGTCCAAGAGTTACTTGTCATAACACTGTACACATAGAATATATGTAAAATGCTTGTCGTCTGTGAGATACTCCATAAATGGGTAGTTGAAATAAGCATTATTTTTCTTCTGAAATGTCTGAAAGTCCTTGGAATGAATGAATTCCCCTCAGAAATTAGAAGAGAAAGCAGAAAGTATGAGAACAACCTTGGTGTTATAACCCAATAGGTAAAGTTATACTGCACAGCTGAGTACCAGAGCTCTCAGAACCATCATTATGTTAGATGAAAGAAGCCAGGCTCAAAAAACAAGTATTCATGATCTCACTCATATGGAATTTTAAAAAGTTGACCTCATGGAAGTTGTGAGTAGTCATGCAGCTGCTAGAGGCTGGGGAGAATAGCGGAGACATAGGGATGGGGAAAGGTTGGTCAGTGGGTACTAAGTCATGGTTACATGGGAGTGGGAAGTTCTGGTGGGCTGTCGCCTAATAAGGTGACTAGAGATCCAACTAATGTACTGTGTATCTTGAAAAGCTAGAAGAAAGGATTCTGAAAGTTTTCACCATAATTAAATGATAAATGTTTGAGGTGATAGATATATTTATCCTGATTTAAATATGACACAGTGTATACATATATCAAAGCAGCACATGGTAACCATAAATATGTGCATTTGTATGTACCAGTAAAAATATGCTTAAATATATAAAAAAGGACTATGATACTCTTGTTAGCCCTTAGTGAGCCCCCAGGTATGAATGGCAGTGACCAATGGTTTTACTTGATTAGAGTACAGGTTGATTTAAAGGGAAGAAGGGTGTGTGTTGTGAGCCTGTGCGCGCACACACATGAGCACACCTTTCCAAAATTACAATTCTTGAACAAGGCTGATCCTGCAAGGTTTTGGATTGTTTTGATGAAGACACAGGAGGGTAGTTATTAGAGAAAGGGAGAGATAAAAAGCTTTTCTCTGGACTGAAAAAGGAGAACAAGAAGTTTCTTTCCACGTACCTCACTGCTCAGAGCATAATTTTCATGAAGTTCCTCTTCTGCGTAAAGAATACCCTTGGAGTGTTAGACACACTGATCATTTCTGAATTCTTAACATTTATCATCTTAAGAAATTAGACTTGGGGAAGAGGAATTATTTAGTAAGGATGAATGAAGAGTTTAGGAAAATAAGAAGAGTAGGAGATCAGCTTCTCTGCTTTTTGACCCTTCCCTTTTGGCTTTCTCAACAACTCCATCTCAGGTTTTTTTGTATTTGTGGTGGCTCCTGGATGTCCCCCTAAAACCTCGTGGGGCTTTTGAATGGTGATAGGATTGTAAGTAGACTTGTTAGGAGGTGAGGCCTGGTCAGAACGGTGTGTCACTGTGGAACCTGGAAGAGTTTCTCTCTCCCTGGTCCCCCCGCCCGCATGCTGTGGATGCTATGGATGGAAACCTATAAAAACTGTGAGCCAAAATAAACTTCTCCTCCTTTAATTTGTAGATGTTTGGTATTCTGTCCCAGTGACAGAAAAGCTGCTCTCAGGAATCCACTAACCTATATCCCCAGAATTCCAAAGCATCCCTTTCTTCATTAGCTCCTTTTTCATTTTAATTTTTTCTGCACAAAAAGTAAGGGATTGTGGCAGGGAAGAAAAAAAGTACTCACTCTGGTTATGAAATTTGTCTGGGTCCTGATAAATAGCAGATATTTTGGAATACTTTAAAAATCATGAGCTTTGAATAATGGAGTTAAAGCACTTATAACTCACCCACTTCTAATAATGGTGGCTGAAATCTGTCAGTGGAGGGAAACTTCAAGTGACTGAGACTAGAAGGGTCATATAATTTTAAAGCTAGAAGGGCCTTTTTGAGAATAGCCAGACACACATCTCATAGATCACAGAGCATTTGAACTGGAAAAGATGTTAAGAAATTACCTACTTTCAGTACCCTTTTATGGAAGCAAGACCTAAAAATCAATCAAGTGATGAGGTTTGTCCAGTGTCTAATCCCCAGTAAGTGGCCGAGTCACCTGGAATCTAGGCTGTTTAATCCTAATAGTGTCATCTTACTAAACATTGGTTAGAAATTCTTCGTATCCTGTTTTAGGCCCTGGTTTGAGGGAGTACCAGAAACAAATACTATCTATCCCCTGCCTTCTTGAGGATTAAGATGTTCTCACAGAGAAGAAATGCACATTCTCAAATACTGGTAGGTGTTTGTTTGTTTTCTTTTGGTATCAGGGATTGAATTCAGGTCCTTGTGCTTGTGAAGCAGGCAGCAGAACCACTGAGCTAAATCCCCAGCCCACTACTGATACCTATTTTGAAATAATGAAGAGGACATCAAGATCGAGGGAGAACAGAATCATACTTGGATAAGAGAAGCTGAAGTTATTCCTTCTCACACATTACTATCTTTCAAACCATTAATTGCAATTGTTGCAATAAGGAATAAAACCACTATAGGTTAGACTTTTTTTCAAGGGACGAACAATATGGCCTCTCAGTGAAGAGGCAGAAGGATGCTGGCTAGGTAAAAGTGACTTCCTTCTCTTTTCTTTCACCAGGCAGGATTCCAAAGTCAATTCTATAGCCTCCCTATAATCTCCCCCACCATGCCTGCTTCCACATAGGCCCTGTGTTACAGTTTGGGTCTAGATGTCCCTCCCAAAGCCTCATGCAGTCATAGGTGAGTGAATATAGAGTGTGTGGTGCTAGGATTAAGGGCCTGTGATTACTACACCACTGCACCTGAGTGATTGGTTTGGCACCACCCTAATCCCAGTAGTCTGAGTAAGATAAAAGGAGCAGAAAGACACTGTTAAGGTTCCTTATTGCCACGAACTGTTCCTCCTCTGTGATGCCCCTCTGCTGCTCTGCCTTGGAGCCAACTGATTATGGACTGAAACCTCTATGATCTGTAAACCAAGTAACCTTCTTCCCCTTTAACTTTGGGTAACGGGTATTTTGTCTCAGGAACAAGAGAAAAGTAATTAACACACCCTACTTTAAGGAAGGGTAGGGATATCAAAGCCCTTTGCTCTTCTGCCATGGGTCAGGCAATAGCAGAAATGCAGGATGTGCAGGGTGGGGCACATCAGATCAGCAGGGGATAAGAGGCAGAGTTGAAAACGACCATGGAGACTCAGAGTGCCAACTGGCAGTGACAGTCACAGAGACCCTAGATCCAACTACAGTGCTCTATCACAAATATGTTCAGAAAGCCACCCTCTCGTTCACGGAAGTAGTTTCATCATCCTGTCTGCAATCTAGGTCACATGCCTCATTCGGTAAAGAAACTGCTTTTCTAAAATATGAAATAAGCTCAATATCTGCTAAGCTTTTTACAAATTTCAATGATAGGGTCCACATGCGCACATTTTACAAAGTATGGCTAAAGTTACAAGCTGTGATACATGACTAGTTAAATTTTATTTTTCACATTAAAAAAAAAAGGATTCCATATGTCTTACCAGCCCATTGAACTGCCTTGTCAATGACTAGATCAGTATATCTCGGAATGATTGATACCATGTGATTCTTGGTATCATATTTTGATATTTTCTGAAATGTTTCAAACCACCAAAACAGAAGCCCACTCACATATTCTGAGCACATAACTAGCATTTTTTGTCTTGTTGGCTACATTTAGAGTTTAAACATCATCATTAAAATTTTACAGGGGACATATCAGGAAAAATTAAGCCCTCCAGTTGTGTTGCCTTGAAAGGAGAATCTTCCTTCATTATAATGAATGAAATTGTGTGCTAGGTACGAATGTTGTGACCTCTAGAAAATGAACCACTGGCCCATAACTGCATGAGAATCCACAAGCGTAAATGAGGCAGAAGTTTTCCCAGCGTAACTGTGCGTGCTCGCAGAGCAGATTCTTGTTATAATTAAACAAGATGGAGTGGTCATTTGGGAACATTTAATAGGAACAAACATGACTATATTGCCAAACTCTTCTGCTGCCGTTCTCATTCTCATGTTGTGCCATATATCTAGGTTTTAAAAGTGACACAAACATTGCACATGAAAACAACACACATAGACTTGTGTAGCAGAACCACTAAAAAATCATTTAGAATATGAACACCATCAATGGCCAATTTATTCAGAATGAATCTCCCTCTAAATCTGTACTGTCTAATCCACTAGCCATTAAAATGGGCACCTGAAATGTGGCTACCCTGCATTAGGCATGCTATAAGTACAAGACAACACAATTTTAAAGCACTAAGAAAAACAAGAGCACGTAAAGTATCTCAATATTTTTATATTAATTACATGTTTAATATTCTTGGTATCTTAGGTTAAAGAAAATATTAACTTCTTTTAACCTGCTTATTTTTGCTTTTGTTTTTTCTAATGTGGTACTAGAACATTTTAAATTACAATGTGCTTTGCATTCATGACTTGAATTGTATTTCTCTTTCTTTTTTTTTTTTTTTTTTTTTGA
>NW_022900949.1:67320021-67323721 GCF_012274545.1 Fukomys damarensis | reverse complement strand
TTTTTTGAGACATGGTCTCACTATGTAGTCCAGGCGGGCCTCAAACCCATGGTGATCCTCCTGCTTCAGCCTCCTGAGTGCTGGGATTACAGGCATATGCCACCACACCTGGCTTTGCATTATATTTCTATTGGCCAATCCTGGCCTAAATGAAAAGTTTGGATAAGCAAAATAGAATTAAGCAGTGTGACAGAATTGAAATTCTTATTAATTGAAAATAACAACACACACACACTCACAAAAATAGCCATAAAGCAACTGGTATTTTGATGTTACCTTTTCCATTCCTCCCACACTGGAAAGTTTCTGCAAATCCAAATGTTTGCTTAATAACTTTCTAGAGGAACAAGGAAAAAGAATAAGGTTCTGGGGAATGAGTTGTGCTCTAATCATAAGTTGGTCTCTGGAAGAAAGGGAAATTAACTGTCTGCCTGCACTCTCTGGAAGCTCTTAAAGAGTTTTCTCAAAGAAAGCTATTACTGAGAAGACAGTTAAGCCTCTTATTCTTTTATATTAAAAGGGTTTATACTCTTTTATCAGGAAGAATATCAGAGGACTCCTATTTCAGTGATACATCAACAAAACATCGTTGATAACATCTTGATATTTGGAATGAGAAAATGTGAGCTCCAAAGATACATTGCAATGGGACTATAAACTTCAAGAGTGTCGTATATCCCAAAGGCATGTTGACTAGGAAGATTTAATATTGAGAGGAATGTTTATTTAAGTGAGCACTATCCTCTTTGGGGAGTCCATTGGATCTGTTTATTCTTGAGTTTCTCCAGTATTTTATGTTTCATTGAAAGAGATACTTCTATGCTTAGGCAGAAAAAAACAAGTTATATTATTAGTACACTTCTCAAGATCTCACCAAAATTAATGATATTTTCACAGGAATGTTTACATGTAGTATAAAGAGAATACTTAGTTTGTGTGGTCTGTGGTACATAGAGATGGTTATCACCATAGAACAAACAAGGAAAGTAAGTTTTCTTCACTAGGCTGGGGAGAAATGTTTGGGGTATTATGGAGACTAATGCAATTCTAGGAGGTAGGTGAGGGTGTTGTTTTAGCCCACCAACCCTGCTAGTCCTCACAGAAAGCAAGCAGAGGGGACTTGATTCTTCAAAGATAGACCCAGCACAGGAGGAAACATGCACAAAAATTACTCAGGGAACTGCAAGAGGAAAGAATGTGACCCCCACGAAGACTGAATAAAAGTACATAGAGTGCCTACTGTGTAGTAAGTGTTCAGAAACATCTTGTTACTGTTTTGAAACATGTCCTGTGGCATGAGTTAAGTTTATCTCCATTTCACTGTAGTAAATACACAGGCTTCTGAGTATTCACTGTACACTCATACTTTTGTCTAAATTCATCTGTGAAAGGCTTTACTCATGCTGTCATTGCTGTGACTCATGGTTAAATCATTTCACTCATCCTTGTTTGTCCTCTTCCTATTTTTCAATAAGTTGCAGACCACATAACATTCTGTTTTGTTCTCCCTGCCCCCACTAAGGAAAGCTAAGCGGCTCTAACAGCTCCTAATTCCTTGATGAACTTTACACATTCAATGAAAAGAGTTGGTACTTTATGAAATCTACTTGATGATAATTCCTTGAAAAGCTGAAGACTAATTCTTGGGGATTTTCTAGAGCCCTATGAAAAATTCATATTAATTTACAACATCTGTGAATTGAAGGTTGGTGCCCAGTGACTACTAAGAAGTTACAAGGAATGTTGCGGAAATATAAATAGACTAGCACTGAAATTTAATTAGATGCCGCATATGTTAATAATAAATTCAATTAATTTCACCTTCTACCTATACTAGAGGAGAAAAGAAACTCAGGCAAAATAATAATTCATTTTAAATGCCTCAATTGGTAACCTCCTTTCCTGAAGAATGATTTATGCAGTAATTTACTGTGTCTTCATAAGATTGTTCCAAACCAGCCCTGAAATAATAATAACTTCTGAATGTGTGTTTTGAGAGATATAACAAATGACTTCTTATTAATTTTCATTTAATGAGTTGCCTATTCACATGGTAATTTTTTAAAAAATTCTCTTAAGATAAACAGGTTATAAATACTGTGGGTAACACTTCCATTTCACAAAAATCATGACAGGAAAATCTGTCTCGTAGTCTCTACATGATTTGAAGGTCAATTGGTTGCAGATTTTCTATACTAAATATGCGTCTAATTCTTCCCCCATGATCCCAAATCACTTAAAATTTCTGTAGTCAAGTAACTTTAAATTGGTTAAAAATGAAAACAGATTATCAGCACCAAAGGCACTGACAGGGATAAAGAGAGTGAAGGACAAGAAACATGGGTCATGGGTGAGGAAGAGGAACAAGTAGCATTACCTAAGGAGTTCACGGCACTGGTCCTTTATTAAAGAACAAAAGGCATAAAAAGCATTTCTTATAGCTTTCCTATCTCCCCAAGTCCCCCCCTTTAAAAAAAAAGACTACATAATTTCCTACATAAAGAGTGATATTTAAGATTTTTTTTTTTCATTTGAAATAGTACAGTTTATTATGGCTTAACATTCTGGCAATAAATATTATCAGAAGCTAGAAAATTGTCCACAGTGGAATTTGGCATAGGCAATCTAGTGAGTCTGTTGGTTTAAGATCGATCAGGACTTCAGGTGGAAGTTTCCAAAACACGACTAAGTTATTTGTGCTTTTATAAAGTTGGCAGCTAAATCTGCAGAAACACTGGTGGGTTTTGAAAGAGGGCCTGGGCAGCCAGGCAGATGGCTGGGGCCTGGTCCCTATAAAAGCGGGTGACTCTTCTTCACTGCCTCAGATTCTGGGGTGCTCTCAGAGGGGCTGGACTGCTGGGTCTCAGGGACGGAAGCTGCAGCCTCAGGGAACTTCTGAGATAGCTTCTGGCTGTGTAGTGGCGGAGCCTCCAAAGCCTGAGCAACTGGCTCCCTAGGAACCTCCAGTATGCCTGCAGACTGATGTGGACAAATCTTCTGGACTGAACAGCTGCTGTGGTAGGTCTGCCGAGCGGGAAGCAGGGCCTGAAAGTCCTGGACAGCCTGTGAGACCCGAGGGTCCACAGTTTGAAAATGCACCCCTGGGACGTGCGTGGCCATAGCCTGGTTTCCAGATGCTCGGACAGTTGGAGGCTGTGTTTGAAAACGCCAAGGAAGATTCTGGGGCTGCCTTTCCGAGGCCTCGTGGACCTCGACGGGACTTGGAGGAGACACAGGCACCACTGGGTGGCTCTGAAAGGCCACGGGGACTGCAGGAAGGCTCAAGGAAAGGTTAACTGGAGGCTGCGTTTTAGAGGCCAGGGAGACAGGCTGGCTCCTTGTATCGGGAGGTGGCCGAGCAGAGACCAAGAGGGCCACAGAGGGACTCTCTGAGGCCAGGATAGCACAAGGCAGGGGCTGGTCCAGAGTGGATGGAGGGAACACAGGCCGCACCGGAAGGGTCGTCCCACCACCAGCTTCAGGGCCTGGGGAGCCAATTGCCTCTGGATTGTTTTCATCTTCAGGCTTAGGGCCCAGATTCTCTTTGCAGAAGAGCAGAGACAGAGGGCCACAGAGGGACTCTCTGAGGCCAGGATAGCACAAGGCAGGGGCTGGTCCAGAGTGGATGGAGGGAACACAGGCCGCACCGGAAGGGTCGTCCCACCACCAGCTTCAGGGCCTGGGGAGCCAATATCGCCTC
>NW_022900949.1:67244835-67318818 GCF_012274545.1 Fukomys damarensis | reverse complement strand
TTTTTTTTTTTTTTTTTTTTTTTTTATGTCTGCCCCAAGTGATGACTGTTAACCTGCTAGTGCTAGGCTAGTGGAAAACAGGTATAGAAGGAACATACCTGAATATAGTGAAAGTTTAAGTAGGATGAACCATTAGCCAGCATCGTACTAAATGGGGAAAAGTAAAAACATTCTCCCTAAAATCAGGAATAAGACAAGATGTTCACTATTACTATAAGCAGCTAATTCAGATAGAAATTAATGTACAGTCAGAGAGCAACTAGGCTTTCAAGGAAGTCAGCAGAAAAATTAAGAGCTACAAGAATTGTGGCTGGAGGCACATCTGAAGATGACCAGGTCTCAAGATAAAGATGGAATGGCCAGCCTACGTGGCTCCCTAAGGGGTAAAAAGTAACTTGAAATCATACTATAAATAACACCACTGATCCAAAAAGTGCAAATAGGCATCAGTCGCCCAGGTGGATGACAAGAGAATCTGGACTGGTCCCTTCCCAAAAATGTCTTTGTTCTTTCTATGTACCCTTGCTATGTGACTCACTTCCCTACCGGATCCATATTAGCTAAGCAGCTATACTTGTAGTCCTATAGCTTGATTATAGTTTGTTGTACCACATTGTATCTTTGCTGTATAAATTATTTCTGACAAAGGGCCTTGGTGGCAACCCATTTTTGGGACCCCCTTCATGTCTCTCAAGAGCTATTTCTTAATAAGTTCTTCCTACTCTTAACCTCCATTGTTCCGTGAAATTCATTCTTTGATTTTTGTGGGACACAAATTTGGCACATCTGACATCTAGCAGGCTGGGAGTTATATATCTCCTATATCACTTTTACCTCTTCCATGCAGCATAGTACTTGAAATATTAGCTAGAGCAACTAGGCAAGAGAAAGATAAAAGGAATAGATATAAGAAAGGAAAAACTCAATTATTATTTGCAGATGACATTATACTTTACATAGAAGATCCAAAGATATTTAAGATTCTTAATTGCTTATGTTTTCAAAATGTTTAGTTACATAACAACCAATGAACTACATGTTGTCATAATAAAAATAGCCAGAATGAAAAATTAATAAAATAAAAACAAAATAATAAAAACTAGAAGTAAGAAATAACTCTTAGTCTTAGATATTTAAAATGGTTCACACTAGTTAAAAAATCCTGTAATAAATAGGTAGACCCTTAACATAATTCTTGCAACAGTTGGACAAGTGTTCCAGAGTATTCAATAATTCACACGTAATTGTTACTTACATGAGAACCGAAAAGGCCTTGCTCCTAACCCACACTGCCTTACACCCTCTCCGTGGAAAAGCCCGTACTGCATCTTGCCCATGAACTTGTCCAGCTCCTGTCCTGAGGCATTGACGAGCAGAGCCCCTGTTTTGCAAAGGATGGTGGCTTTAATCCACAATGGTGTTCCCAGAGCCGTCACAACTCCAAGAGCGCACACAATGTTTAACACCCCAGCCATGCAAAAAATGATTTTCTTCTGTTGGTTTGGCATGATAAAAAACAGCTGTTACGAGGGTGCAGTTCAAAAGCAGGACCTTTGTATGCATCAAGAAGAAACTGCGTCTTTGATTGCATTTACTATAAAGCCGAAGGGACAGGCGTCAGCTGAATAGGCAACTTCCCCATGGATGGTGTTTCTCGCTGGGTTGAATGTCAGCCTACGAAGTCATCTTCATTACTCATATTTGGCTTCTCTCCTCTTGTCCTGCTTCTTCTCTCTAAATTGAGATCTTTGAACTAAGAATCTGTAAAATAAAACTCTTTCAAACTACCTTAGAGTATGTCCTCTTGTGTCACTTGGTAACAAAGGTCTAGGATAACAGATGGAGTCCTCTGTAACTTGATAAAGGCCTCCCTTCCTCCGCCTGTTGTCTGATTGGGTGAGTTGAAACTTTCAGAAACAGGCTCGACTCCTATGGTAAATTTTAAGCAACTCGAGAAGCTCGTCTCTTGATGTATTTTTAGTTTGTTTTTGTTTCTGGTGGGGGAAAAAGAGGGGCTTTGGCAGAGGTAGAAAGAAGCTGAGAAATAGTAATTAATTGAGCTTGAAACTTTTTAATTATAGCAGGATAAAAATATTGCACTGCATTGGGTTCTGTATGGATATGAAGCACCCCAGAGCAACACAGGGACTTGTCCTCCTACCTCCATCTCTTAGAGTCATGGCTCAGAATTGACGTATCAATAGAGGATGCGATTCCAATTCTTGGCAGAATTTGAAAATATGGAGATGCAGGTGAAAATATATGGATTTCTAAGTGCTTTCCTTGAAAGTATTAGGCTGCTTCAGTATGACAGAAAGGGAATGTGGCTCTGGGTCTAATAAGTACCAGAATCTATAAAGACAAGGGCATTTTAAAGGAAGGGGATTGTGGTCAGAGAGAATTCAGCATAGAAGGGCAAGGAAGATTAGCTTTTGGGGAGACAAAAGACAAAGTCATGGGCAAGATTATGTAACAAAATAGATTTGCTTAAATTGTGAGGACCTGCAAACTGAAGCTTGGAGTTCAGGGACAGCTTCTTTATTTTGCATGTCCCATGAAATTCCGCCTTCTGCGAATAGAAGTGTATATATGTGTGCATAGGTATGTGATTATTCACTGAACATCTACTGAATGCCATGTTATTTTGCTGAGCTCTGACCTACAAAGTTAATTTTTAGTGTTTAGTATGTCTGGGTCTTTGCTAAGTATTTTACTTGAATTATGTTATTTAAATCTTACAATTATATAAAGTGATGTGCAAGATGAATATATTCCCATTTTATAGATAGGAAACTGAGTCCAGAAAGATCAGGCAACTTGCTGAAAACGATGGGCACTGGTAGTCAGATAAAGTCTTGGAAATCTGAGGTTTATGCTAAGTAGTGCCCCTGACCTTGAAAAGACAGCAAGCATTTCAGTTGGGGTTGGGTTGGGTTTGGAGTAGTAGTAAGGGCCGAGTAGCTGATGTTAGTTATACATCTTGAGCTTCTGTAGAATGCAGACATCTGCAAATAGAACTTTCCCTGTTGGCCCAAAGCACATATTTATTCTAGCTACTATTCTCCTGATCTACACCTAAGCATATTGGCTTAGAAGAAATTAATAAATGAAGATTTATTTCACACCATTGTCAAACATAAGTGAGCCTCTGTCTTATGCACATTTTAAAGGAAACTTGGAGGTAGTCTTGGAGTATAGGTGAGCAACTCATTTACTAGTTGCTAATGCCTGACTTGTTAAGGATAGACAACCAAGTGTGAACTGATTCAAGAATGCCAATACCAATGTACCTTAAAAGCAACATAAAAGAAATGGGCAGATAGATTCCAAAGAGGCACTCAAAATAAGCTTTCAAATATGTCTTTTTATTTCGAGACTAATTTTCTCTGTAACTTGACACACATAAAAACAACACAACTCAGATAATTTGGTAATCCAGCTATTTCTTGCCTGGATTTAGAGTAATGGTCATCATAATAAAACAAGATGGCATCAATATTTACTTATCTAGGGATATACATGTTCCACCCACTTTAGAAACAGTTCAAGATGTCTGAGAAGAGTTAAATGTATTAAATCAACATTTTTGGTAATTGGAAAAGACAGAACATTTCTAAAGTCAAGGAACAAAAATCACAACTTAACAGTGTTAATACCTCTACAGAAAGGCTATGGCAAGAGAGGAGTAGTTGCCACAGGACAGTAGTTTAATTAACTAAAGCCCAGTCGAGTGTGTCTAAAGCTGTCCAAGGAGGAAAGCTTTGACTATGGATGTAGAAAGCAATTTGATCACATCAATTCTTAGGTTTGCATTAATCTGTAGTGAAGTGATCACTGGTCTATCGAGCCATGGTAAAAATAAATACAACATAGTGAGTTAATCTTGTATCTTAGAGTTATGTCCTTTCTAATCCTTGTTAAAATTTCTTTTCTTTAATGAAATAATGGTAGCTGAAATTTTAATGTCCTTACTTGACAACTTAAAAATTTGACTAAGCCTTGCCCTTTGCTCTAACGCATTTGCGATTTTAAAAATACTGACGTTTGCATCCTCACCCCTGAGAGTCAGATACATTTGATTCGAGAGTGTGGCTTTAGCTTTGAAGCATGTCCCCCACCCATGATTGCAATGTGCAGGAAAGTTGAAAGCCGCTGCTCTTACACAGGCCTCATGTAGCTGTCTGCTGATTATTGTCTAGGCTTTGCAGGTATTTCATTGCTGGGATGCATTCGGTACAAATGTCTCAGTTACCAGAGAGGAGTATTGTCATAGTATGAGCATTAATAGCTCAAACTTCCCAGAAGTTGTTCAGCAGTAAGAGCATGATCTCCTCTAATGTCCTCCTGGGTCAGGTTTCAGCATATCCAAGATTGAAGACCAGCCCTCAGACCACAGATAGGCCCCCAAATTACCATGTGAATGTCAGCAGTGATGTGTCCCGGTCCTGTGAGGCAGCCCCCCTTGGGTCCTACGCCTACATCACTGCTTCTCTGTGCAGCTTCCTTTCAAACTCCAACGTCAGCCGCCCACAGGCCGCATAGTAGTGTGTGATCCACCCTCTGAGGCTGATATAATGGAACCTGGCAGTCATTATGCCTGACAACCTTCTTTTGAAATTTCATCTTAAAAGGCTTGAATGACAGTGATGACACCATTTTCCTTGCAGTCTCTGAGAATTGGAGCCATTAATGTCAGCAAGTTTTCACCAAGTATCCTACTGAAATCTTTACTTCTTTCAATCTTAATAGGAATACATTTGGTGACACAAGAAAATGGAACTAGGCCTCCCCCTCTGCCCTGTAACCCATCTCAGGTATGAGATAATGATATAATTTTCCAGAGTAACTAGAAAGACTACAGAGAAAGGTACACAATTGCAAACTCTGGTTTTGTTTTTAATGTAGCATTCTAGTCTCTTCTCATGCTATTTTGGCTGAATTTTTTTTCCTTATGGCCATTTGAAAACAAAAGCAAAAAAAAAAAAGCTCAAACTAAAGGCAGGTGAGTTCTTACCTGACATTGTTTCCCACATTTAATAGCATGGTATGAAATAGGGTGGAAAGGTGAGATACAAGGTCTATTTTGGGGTCTGCCACTCAATCAAAAATTATTCCATTTTTCTGGCATTCATTTTATGTATTTATGAAAATAGTAGTCTGTGCCACATAAGTGATTCTCAAATAATTTCAAAGCAGAAAAACCACTTCCTCTACAGAACCTTAGATGAAATAAGACACAAAAGTTGAGCTGCTATACTGGAATGGGTAGATGGTCTCTCACTGGGCCCTGTACTCCTTGATCCCTGTTCCCAACTCTAAGATAAGGTCTCAGAAGCACAATTTGTATCCTTCAGTGCCTTCTAACTAAAGACAAGGGGCTATGTTTGTGTGTGTGTGTGTGTGTGTGTGTGTGTGTGTGTGTATACACTAATACCCCTAAATGAATGTAAATGTTTTATATTGCAAACATACACCAAAAAATTAAAGTATATAAAAATTTTAAGTTATGGAACTAAAATTTGTCCATTTGCCGGATTATTTGTCTTTCTTTGTTGTAGTAACTTATTAGCTATTACAGTATTGCATTGCCTAGGGATACTGCATGGTTGGTTATTCCAATTATTAAGTTTCAGATTATTTAATAAGAGGTTCTACATTTTGTCTGATTTGTCACTGGCAGTACTGATTTTGATTTTCCTCCAAATGGATCATTATACTCCAAGGCCTTTCTAACAGAGATTCAATAAGGATCTATCAAGCTTCCTATTCTGAGACAAGAGGGCTTTGTAAATCTGTCCCATTTTTCTCATCTTTAAAGCAAAATCTGGCAAATTTGATTGACGTTCCTTGACTAATTCAAGTTGCTGGTGATCCTCAAGTAGCATTGTAATTCTCTAATGACTGTGAGGGGGAAAAACACTCCATGGAAAGAATTGATTGATTTATTAGAGGGAAAATTACCACATGTGCTAGACCTTGATTGCAGCTAATATTTGTAGAGTTAATTGCTTGAACTACAGGATTAAAAGGATTGAGAGAAGGGAAGAAAAAGAAAACAAAGTTCTTTTGGAATACAGATGAACCCACAGTGGATTTAGACGAGAGGGAGAATTCAGGGCAGGGATTTTCAGAGCTGCTGCCGACTGTGGGGGACTTTTCAAGAAAGTGGATCTCATAGAGGAGTCACATAGGCAGCAGATACGGAGGAAAGTGGCCGCTGATGTGATCTGTTAAATATGATGTGATGTCATGCCTTTAGATTGACTAACTTTTGTCTTAGTATCCCACACCAAGCCTATGCTGGTATTTAAGAATTTAAACCAGTAGGGTGTCTGAGCTATTCCAGGAGGGAAGGAATGTTTAGTTAACCCAAAGAGTCATTGCTTGATTGCTTGACACACTTCCTTTAACAATAATAGATGAATCAGATTCCTAGTACAGGGAAATAGGTAACAATTTTCCTCACTGATATAACCTGCGGTAGATATGTTAACATTATGGCTTGTATCTAGATGTCCCCCATAAAGAAAGCCTCATGCAACATAGGTGGGGCTTTTTGGAGGTGGCTTGATCTAGGATTTTTCAATGCTAGGAACAAGTTGGATGTGATACTGGGATTGATTCGTGGTGCAGTGTTAGGATAGACTTATGGTGTGATGCTAGAATTAAGGCTGCCCCACCCTGGATGTGAGTGTTACCTGCCCTAAGGGTGGGTAGCCTGAGTGGAATATAAGGGACAAAAGAAGAGTCACTGCTTGTCACTTGCTTTTTGCTGCTTTTACCTGCCATGAACTGTTTCTCCTCTCTGATGCCCCTCTGCCGTACCACCTTGCCATGGAGCCCGTTGACTATGAATTGAAACCTGTACAAACTGCAAGCCAAAATAAACTCTTCCTCCTTTAACTCTGGGTGTCAGGTATTTTGTCTCAGCAACAAGAAAAGTAACTAAGACAGTTAGGTTAATGAATTTTGGAGTAGTTTGATTCTGTCATTGTGTATAAGTGTTTTCCTTTGTGTTAGTGTGTAATACTTCAAGTACTGACAATTTCCTTGATGACTTATACCAAAATAACAGAGCAGTATTACCAAAAATTTTATACACATGGTAGCTCACTGTTTGTAAGCTCTATTCTAAGTGCTTTATACACATTAACTCATTTCTTCCCAGACACCTTAGGCAACTATTGGATTTCCTACCCACTCCTCTGAGATGTCCTAGTTAATACTGATAGTGTGATCTTCAGTCAGCTACCAAGTTCCCTAAAATATTCTTGGGGTGAAGAACTGGATAATAGTACAATTAGATTTATATCTTGTCAAATCTCCAGGGGCTGGGGATTCAGTGCCAACTGCCTCACAAATGCAAGGTCCTGATTTCAATCCCCAGTACCACCACCACCACCAAAATAAAAAAAAAAAAAGTCTCTAGAGAAAAGGAGCATTGACTTATGGAACAATGCCAGCTAGAGAGATATTTAGACTAATTCATCTATGCATTTTTATCAGTGACTTGCATAAAAATATAAACTGTATCCCATTTAAAATTTTAGCTGCAAACGTTTATAAGAGAATAAGCAGACAGCTAAAAATAATAAATGATCAAGTTGAAATTTGATATTGTCTTAATAGTTATAAGAATGGGAGAGAAACAAGATATGTTCAGATTAAAAAATGTGATTTTTCTGAAGAAATCTAGTTTGGTAGACTTTCACATGAAAAGTCAGTTAACTAGACTACAAGCTTGGCAAGAGCCAGCCATGTGAAATGGCAACTATAAGTACTATTACAATGTGATATGCACCTTTGGACATCTGTCCTCAGTCTCTTTCTGAAAGAATTCCTTCAATTCCCAGAGATAAAAACTCTGTGGTTGCCACATATGAATTACACAGTTTTCCCTCTCTAGCCTACTTTAATTAATAATAGACATCTGGGCCAACAATATTATGCCTAGGGAAAATTTAGCAGTGGCATTGGGAGACACAAGACAAAGGACTGAAAACCAATCTGCTGAACAAGGATGCAGCCTTTTTCCATGAATAAAGCTTTGAATTGCCCTGTGCTGACCAAATTGCTCATTTTGTCATATAGCTGCCACCATTCTTTCTCTTAGTAGCCAAATGTAATTTTCTGTTTTTAAAGTTTTCTTAGTCTTGTAGTTGTTTGCTTTCTTTCTAAGGAAAACTTTTAGGATGCACTGATTTTTTTTTATCTCTTCCCAGTATCTAAATCTTGTTGTGGTGCACTAGGTGGAACTGGCTGTGGTGGCCACTTGAGTGATGGCTTTGTGGTAGCTGCTCAAGCTCCATCTCTGGTACAAGACATAAATGTGTTAGGGTCAAGTACCTCCAGTTACACCCTCTGTGTCCAGCACTTACCCAGCTTGGTGGAAGCTTTAATCAAGCTGGCCTCATTTGGTTTGTCTTTCCTCAGAGATGCTGTCACTATCCTTATTGGAAAGAACCCACATTCCGATCTTGGAGGGATGACAAGAGTCCCGGGATGCTAAACATCCGAGGATTGACATCATGAAGATGAATGGAAGGGTGGTAGGGGACCCTGAACTAAACCTGGAGTACCAGTGGGTAGCTTTCCTACGAGGTGGCACTGGCCACACATTGGCTGCTGTCAGGACATTGCTTTACTGGCTCGGGCTGCCAGGACTGTGTAGGTACAATAGTCTGGGACTTGGCTTCTGTTATAGGCTCCAGCTCCAGTTCATTTCCCAGTATACCCTGTCTTGACTAGGTCCCTTCTTCTCTCCTCTCTTTCTAGGCCATACTGTTTTTTAGCAACTTTGCAGTCAGCAACGAGCACCCTGCTCACATCTGCCTCTTTGTGCACTGAACTCCTAGGGTAAGTGTAAAGGAATCAAACATGCAGAAAATGGAGAATACAGATGAGTGGATCTTTCCTTCTACCATACTTATGTTGTACCATAACCATTCTAGACAGGCACACTCATGCTCAATGCTTGCTCTCACACTCACTCTTGTGCTCTGTCTCCCCCCTCAGTTTAATTAACAAGAATAAATATATTGACAACTATGAGAAAATGAAACTCCTTAACAAAGTGTAAAACAGTGATATCCTTTTGGATGGTAAAATATAGGTTAGGCACTAGGGCAGTATAGTGTTAAAGCTTAGTATTTTATATTTTGTGGCCAAAATAGTTTCATTAAACACCAGTAAAGCAAAGTAAAGTTTCTGGGTGAAGAGTCCTTTAATAGGAAATTCAGACGGAAGTGAATATAAGACCTTTATTAGGGGACGAGAGTCTGGTGGTAGAGTACATACTCAGCTTGTGTGAGGCCTTGGATTCCATACCCAGCACTCCCCCAAAAACACCTTCATTAATTTTCTGAGTACTCTGTGTATATTGTATGTGCATAGTCCTTATTTGAAAATAATTACAAGTGCAACAGAAATCCAGAGGATCATCAATACCTACTTTGAGAACCTGTACTTTAACAGAATGGAAAACACAGAAGAAATGGACATATTTCTAGATACTTGTGAATTACTAAAGTTGAACAAAGAAGATAAAAACATTTTAAGCATCCCAATTACAATCAGTGAAGTTGAAAATGTAATTAAAAATTTACCAACAAAGAAAAGCTCAGGCCCTGATGGATTCACTGCTGAATTTTACAACGCATTTAGAGAGGAACTACTACCATTACTATTCATACTTTTCAATGAAATTGAAAGGGAAGAAATACTTCCAAATTCATTCCTGGAAGCAAGTATCACTTTGATTCCCAAACCAGGGAAAGATGCAACTAAAAAAGAGAACTACAGACCAGTCTCCTTAATGAATATAGATGCAAAATTCCTTAATAAGATACTAGCAAACAGAATACAGATGATCATCAAGAAGATCGTACATCCTGAACAAGTCAGATTTATTCCAGGGATGCAAGGATGGTTCAACATATGTAAGTCAATAAATGTAATACACTATACTAACAGAGTCAACACAAAAACCATATGATCTTCTCAATAGATGCAGAAAAAGCATTTGACAAAATTCAACACCCATTCATGATTAAAAATCCTGCAAAAATTGGAATAGATGGCCTATATCTCAACTTAATAAAGACTATCTATGAAAAACCAACAGCCAACATCATATTAAATGGCCAAGAACTGAAAACCTTCATGTTAAAATCAGGAAGAAGACAAGGATGTCCACTCCTCTTCTATATAGTTCTGGAAATATTAGCCATAGCAATTAGACAAGAGAAAGAAATTAAAGCAGTAAAGATAGGAAAGGAAGAAGTTAAACTATCATTTTTTGCTGACGATATGATACTCTACATTGAAGACCCAAAAAACTCTACCAAAAGACTTCTAGACTTAATTGACACTTTTAGCAGAGTAGCTGGATACAAGGTCAGCACCCAAAAATCAATAGCCTTCTTGTACACAAATAACAGACTCACTGAGAGAAAAATTAGGGAAACAGTTCCTTTCACAATAGCACCCCAAAAAATGAAGTATCTAGGAATCAATCTAACAAAAGAAGCAAAAGACCTCTACACTGAAAACTATAGTACTCTGAAAAAAGAGATCCAAGAAGATATAAGAAAATGGAAAGATATCTTCTGCTCCTGGGTAGGAAGAATCAACATAGTGAAAATGGCCATACTACCGAAACTGCTATACAGATTCAATGCAATGCCGATTGAAATTCCAACAATATATTTCACAGAACAAGAAAAAGATTTCAAAAATTCATTTGGAACCATAAGAGACCTAGATTAGCAAAAGCCATTCTAGGCAACAGAGACATGGCGGCGGGCATAACAATTCCCAATTTGAAACTATATTACAAAGCCACTGTGATAAAAACAGCCTGGGACTGGCAAAGAAACAGACCTGAGGATCACTGGAACAGACTGAGAGACCCCAAAACAACTCCAGATGTTCTCAGCTACCTCATCTTTGACAAAGGAGCTGACCATCCCCACTGGAGGAAGGATGGCCTCTTTAATAAATGGTGTTGGAAAAACTGGATCTCAACCTGCCAAAGATTAAAACTAGACCCTTATCTTTCACCATGCACTAAATTAAAATCCAAGTGGATTAAAGATCTAAATATTAAAACAGAAACACTAAACTTGCTGGAAGGTAAGTTAGGCAGAACTCTTGAAGGAATTGGCATAGGAAAAGACTTGATCAGCAAATCCTCAATAGCATGGGAACTAGCAGAAAGAATCAACAACTGGGATCTCATCTCATTAAGAAGCTTCTGCACTGCAAAAGAAAGCATCAACAGAACTAAGAGACAACCTACAAAGTTGGAAAAACATTTTACTAGCTGCTCCTCAGACAAAGGACTATTATCTAGAATATATAAAGAACTCTAAACAATTAGCCCCCCAAATATAAAGACCTGATTCAAAACTAGGCATCCGAAATGAATAGACATTTCTCAGACAAAGAAGTAAAAGCAGCAAGTAAATATATGAAAAAATGTTCCACATCACTGGTCATGGGATAGATGCAGAGGAAAACAACACTGAGATTCTACCTCACCCCACAAAGAATGGCTGCTATCAAGAAATCAACCAATAACAAATGTTGGCTGGGTTGTGGGGAGAAAGGTACCGTTCTCCATTGTTGGTGGGAGTGCAGACTGGTGCAACCACTATGGAAATCAATATGGAGATATCTCAAAGAGGTGGGAGTAGATGTTCCATTTGACCCATCCATCCCTTTGCTGGGTATCTTTCCAAAAGAAGTGAAAGAATCATATCACAGTGATATATGCACAGCTATGTTTATAGTGGCACAGTTTGTAATAGCTAAAACTTGGAAACAGCCCATTTGTCCATCAGTTGGAAACTGGATAAAGAAGATGTGGTTTTTCTATGAAATGGAATACTACTCAGCCATAAAGAATGAAATTTTATATTCATTCATAGGTAAATGGATACATATTGAGGATATACTCCTAAGTGAAATAAGTCACATGTGTAAATACCAAATAGTTTATCTGGTGTGAATAAACTATAATAGTACATAAGATCCTAATGAGATAACTGACAATGTGAAATAGGAAGAAAAGGGCTAAAGGTATAGGGAAAGTGGGAAGGGTAGGGGAAAGGTAATAAGGGAAAAGAAAAAAATGAGAAAATGAAAAAATGGAAAAAAAGTGTTTGTAAATGGGGAGGGGATGAGGGGGTGAAGGGAGAGCAGGGATAAGGGGAAAAAATGAGAACCAAGACCTGTCATGTAAAGGTACAAGATCCCAATAATGAATGTTAACTGTACCTTACTGTATACCTAAAATTACCAATAAACTCAATAAAAAATAGAAAAAAATAATTACAAGTGCAGATTATAGCCAAAGCAACCTGGAGGGTTATGAATGCCTTATCTATAAAGTCTCTTTCCATGATAAACAGAAATGTACTATAAATCTTTGTGTAAACCCTAAAATATAAAAATTCTAGAAGAAAACAAATATAAAATTCTTACAACTTGGGGTTAAAGATTTCTTAGAACAAACAATGAAATTAAGATTAACTGATAAAAACTTCTCTTTTACAGACACCAAAAACATAAAAAGGCAACACAGACTGGGCACAAATACATGAAAAATACATATATGTAGAACCTATGAAGAACTTTCAAAATTCAACTGGAAGAAAACAAACACCATGATAAGCACCAGGAAAAATATTTGAACATGTACCTCATTAAAGAAGAGACATGGGTGGTAAATAAGCCCGTGAAGACATGCTCACTAGTCAAAATAAACCCGTGATATAGAGCTAGGTATGGTGATGCATGCCAATCCCAACACCCTGGGAATTTGAGTCAGCAATATTACAAGTTTGAACCCAGCCTTGGTAACTTATTTAAGACCTGACTCAAGATAAAAAATAAAAAAGAGCTAAGATATAGATCATTGTAAAGGCCCTCCAGTCTTTCTCCAGTACAAACACATACACACAAGTGCACACACAAACATACACACAATGTAATATCATGATCTACTTATTAAAATGAACAAATTTAAAGGACATAACACCAAATTATGGCAAGGAGGCAAAGCAACTGGAACTCGTAAGCATGTTGATGAGAATACAAAACAGCACAGTCACTGTGGGATACATTTTGCAATGTCTTTAAAAGATAACCTCACATGACCCAGTAATCCTACTCTAATTTTCCTCATGGATGGTGATATTCCATGGCTTAGGAGACACAGCCAAGGAAAAAACTAACTGTAAAGGGATCATTTTTGCATGTTTGGGGTGCAGAGGCATTTTAAAAGCTCCCATGCATTTGAAATTCTTAGGGTTGTTCCCCCACTTGTTTGAATATGTCATAGTTAGCTGCTTGTTTCAACGTGTGTAAGAAACACGACAGTTCAGCATAGCTCTGGTTGTGGTTGAAGTGATTTACTGAAGACGGAAGACCTACCCTGTGTAGGCTTGTAGCCTGAATCATATAAAAGGGAGATAAAGAAGGAAGGCTCACTTCTGTTTCTTTGGAGGAGCTCCAGTCTTCACCCTCACCTTGAACATCTTCTCCTGGCATTCAGTGCAGACTCTTCAGCCTCCTGATACAGACTCACACAGGACACTACAGTGAGCTCCAGGCCTTCAATCTTTAAATGGGTCCTTCATATCTCTAGCATGCAGGCGGCTCCTTTGCACTCTTTCACACCTGACTCTGCAGGTGACCGCTGTAAGCTTACCTTGTAAATCCTTATATTTATATTTTTTTCATTAAGTCTGTCTTTCTAATGAGCACTGACTGACAGAATAATTGTTAGATTAAATACTGTAATCCCCATGGATCATTTTAGTTCATTCTAGGATTCAACTGAGAACACGGTGTGTAGAAGGCAATGTCTCCTTTACATTAACCTTGTGCCGTATACAGTTTATCTTGTGATGATTCAGAAAACACTGTAATACCCTTCAGATCCCAAGCTTGTTCACCACCAGTCAGATCATTGGCATTTTCAAGAAAAGCAGAGGACACAGATAGTCTTCAGGGTCAGATTGAAACTTTATTGACATCCTGGGACATCCTAGAAGGTCCTTTTTTATTAAACCCATTGTGGTTTGTTTTATGTTCCATTTTCATAGAATAAAAAGTAGGGAAAATTTTGTTATCTTGGGTTTTCTGGTTCTTTGTACAATTAAGAGGAAGGGGATAAGGAAATTCCAAGAATAAAACCATGACTCTCCTAGAAAAGAGCTGCACAAGCAAGTAAGCTTCATCCAGAGTTTCATCATACCATTGATAAGTGTGCCTACATCCTGGTAACAGCTGTGTGCACCAGAGTGGCTAGGCTACAGGTGGGTCCCAGCTAGGGCCCCATCCCACCCCAACCCCAGAGGTGTGGGCACATATGCCCAAGCCACAGCCCACCTAGAAAAGAGCTGCACAGGCACGTAAGATTCATCCAGAGTCCCACCATACCATTGGCCAGAGCCAAGGGCCCACCTGGAAAAGAATTACACAGATGAACAAGCAACAGCCAGAGGCTCATCCCAATACCACTGATAAGTGTTGAAGACCTGAAGACCCTAGCCAGAAGCCTACACAGACAACACGAACTGGGATACACAGCCCCCAGCCAAAACCTCCCCCCAAGACAACAGCTACCTAAGGGCCCCAGCAAGAGGCACACATAGATACCACCCCAAGTATGTACAGGCTCCAGCCAAAAGCCTACCCAGACAATAGGTCAGCTTAGGGACATAGGCCACCATTCTAAATCCAGGAATTGGTGTGCTGAGGAGCAGCAGAGTAAAGGCTGTTTAGTGGCCTGCTGAGAATTAAAGACTATTGGATGAGCAAAAAGTTCCCTCAACAAAGGCACAGCAGGCTGCATCTGTTGAAATGAGAAGACATAGAAAAGTGTCAAAACCAGACTTCCAAATCACCTAAGCCAACCCCAAAGGGAAATGAGTTGGAACCATCTGATACTGAATGCCCTGGACTCCCTGAACTGGCAACAAAAAGGACCTAGAAAAAATGAAATGAGAAATAATTTCTCAGATAACTGCAGAGATTGTGCCCATAGTACAAGACATGATTAATAAATCTAGAGTGGACACAGTTAAAAAATAGAGGAGCTGAGGAACATAAGAGAATCATGGAATCAATGAAATCCATAAAGCAGATGCAGACAGATTTCTGAGAGATTAAAAACTCCATTGAAAGTTTCCACAGCAGAGCAAGCCAATGCAAGGACAGAGTTTCAGATATAGAAGACAGGATTGGAATTAGTGACCAGGAAAAGAAAAATCTGTTAAAAATAGCAAGGGACCATGAAAGATCCAGAAACTGCTAGAAAATTCAAAGAAAAATAACATAAGACTGAGGCAATGAAGAAACAGGAGAGAGTGCAGATGACATTAAAAAAAAATTGTTCACTGAAGTAATGGCAGAAAACTTCCCAGATAGGGAAAAAAAACCTGACATACAGATAAGTGAGACTACCAGAACTCCAACTAGCTGTGATAAAAAAAATCTACATATAGTATATAATAGTTAAGATTCCAGAAACCCCAACAGAAGAACAAAATTCTGTAAGCAGTTAGAGAAAAGAAATCACATACAAAGGGAAGCACAATAGACTCAAGCAGACTTCTGAACACAAACCTACAAGGCAAGAAGAGCATGGAGTGATGTATTTCAGGCCCTAAAGGAAAACAACCTCCAACCCAGATTGATATATCCTGCAAAACTATCTTTCAAAATTAGTGGAGAAATAAGATTCTTTCATGACAAAGAGCACAAACTTCATGAATACTAAACCAGCACTCCAGCATATGTTTCTATTCCAAACTAATTTTTTAAGAACATCCTACAATTCAAAAAGAAACTCAGACTGAAAGTTAAAGGGTAGAAAACAATACTCCCATGCTACAGGAACCGCCCCCAAAAGCAGGAGTAGCTATCTTCTTTGCAGATTAAGTGGATTTTAATCCAACAGTGAATAAGAGAAGCAAAAAAGGACACTACATCCTTGTAAAGGGCACAATCCAAGAGGAAGAGATAACAATCATAAATATATATGCACCAGGGCCGGGGATTTAGCTCAGCAGTTTGGTGGCCTGCCTTGCAAGCACAAGGACTCGAGTTCAATCCCCTGTACCAAAAATAAATAAATAAATAAATAAACATACATGCACCAAACACAGGTGTGTGCAACTATAGAAAACAAATAACTAATGGATATGAAAAATCATATAAGCATTAATACAATAGAGGTGGGAGAACTCAATATTCCACTGTCACAAATAGATCAACTAGACAAAAATAATGAAAAACTAGAACTCAAATTCTTGAAGAAATTAACTTAACAGATGTTTACAGAGTGTTTCACAACACAAAATCAGAATGCAATTCTTTTTGGCTGCACATGCATTGTTATCCAAAACAGACCACATACTCACTCAAAGTATATGTTTAAGCAAGTGCAAAGGAATTGAAACAATACCCTGTATATTATCAAACCATAATGCGATGAAACTGGAGATCAATAGCAAAAGAACCTGCAAGAATTTCATAAACACATGGAAATTAATTGAACAGCACACTTCTGAATAACCAATTGGTCACAGAGGAAATTAAAGAAATCAGGGAGTTCCTACAATTAAATAACAATGACAATACAACATATCAGAATCTATGGGACACAAAGCAGTCTTATGAGGGAAATTCATAAAAGTGAATACTCAGGAGAACAGAGTGAGCTCAATTACACAACCTGATGCTGGACCTCAAGCTTCAGAAAAAGAAGAGCAGGACAAAGCCAAAGCTCACACAAGGGAGGAAATTATAAAGATCAGGGCAGACATTAATGCAATGGAGACTAAGAGAACAGTACAAAAAAATCAATGAAGCCAAGAGTTAGTTCTTCGAAAGAATAAACACAATTGAAAAACCTTTAGCCAACCTTATCAACAAAAGGAAAGAAGAGGCCCAGATCCATGCAGTTAGGAATGAAAAGGGTGAAATTACAATGGACCCAGAGGATCATCAATACCTGCTTCGAGAACCTATACACTAATAAGATGGAAAATACAGAAGTAGTGGACAGATTTCTAGATTTGTATGAATTACCAAAGTTGGACAAAGGTGACCTAAAAACTCTAAACAACCCAATATCAATCAATGAAATTGAAAATGTAATTAAAAACATACCAACTAAGAAGTGCCCAGGTCCTGATGGCTTCACTGCTGATTTCTACAATACATTTAGAGAAGAACAACTGCCACTACTGTTTGAATTCTTCAATGAAATTGAAAGGGAAGCAATATTCTCAAATTCATTCCTGGAAGCAAGCATCACCTTGATCCCCAAAGCAGAGAAAGACCCAACCAAAAAAGACAACTAAAGGCCAATCTCACTAATGAACATAGATGTAAAAATCCTTAATAAGATACTGGAAAATAGAGTGCAGGAGATCATTAAGAAGATCATATACCCTAACCAAGTGGGATTCATTCCAGGGATGCAGGGATGGTTCAACATACATAAATCAATAAATGTAACACACTATATTAATAGACCCAAAGACAAAAACCATATGATCATCTCAATAGATGCAAATATTTGACACAATCCAACACAAATCTATGATAACTCTCCAAAAAATTGGAGCAGATGGTCACTACCTCAATCTGATAAAAGCCACCTATGAAAAACCAACAGCCAATATCATACTAAAGGGTCAAAAACTGAAATCCTTCATACTAAAATCAGGAACAAGACAAGGATGTCCACTATCACACTCCTGTTCAATATAGTTTTGTAAACATTAGCCAGAGCAATTAGACAAGAGAAAGAAATTAAAGCAATAAAGACAGGAAATGAAGAAGTCCAATTGTCATTATTTGCAAATCATAACAGGATACTCTATTTAGAAGACTCCAAGAACTACACCAAATGTCTTCTAGACTTAACCAAATTCAGCAAAGTAGCTGGATACAAGGTCAACACATAAAAATCAGTAGCTTTCCTGGACACATAAAACAGAATCACTGAGAGAGAAGTGGAACAAATAATTCCTTTCACAGTAGCATCCAAAAAAGTGAAATACCTAGGAATCCACCTAATGAAAGAAATCAAAGAACTCTACTGTGAAAACTGTAACACTCTGAAAAAAGAAACTGAAGAGGATATCAGAAAATGGAAAGACATTTCTTGCTCCTGGGTAGGGAAAAATCAACATAGTGAAAATGTCCATACTTCCGAAATTGATATATAGATTCAATGGAATCCCAGTTGAAATCTCAGCGCCATACTTCACAGAACTTGGGAAAACAATCCAAAAATTCATTTGGAACAAGAAGAGACCTAGAATAGCAAAAGCAATTCTAGGCAATAAAGACAATTTAGGGGGTATCACACTCCCCAACTTGAAACAGTAGTACAAAGCTACTGAATTAAAAAACAAACAAAGCCCAGCATGGTAGTGACAAACAGACTTGAGGACCAGTGATACATTAGAAGATGCAGAAACAACTCCAGACACACTCAGCCACCTTATCTTTGACAAAGGAGCCAAACACCCTCATTGGAGGAAAGATAGCCTCTTTAATAAATGGTGCTGGAAAAACAGGGTTTCAACTTGCCAAAGTTTAAAACTAGACCTGTATTTCTCACCTTTCACTAAACTAAAATTGAAATGGATTAAAGATCTAAATATTAAAACAAAAACAATAAACCAACTGGAAAAGAGTTTATGGAGACCTCTTGAAGACATTGGTGTAAGAAAAGATTTTATGAACAAAACCAGTTGCCCGTGAACTAGCACAAACAATCAACAAGTGGGATCTCTTCTTATTTAAAACAAAACAAAACAAAAACTTCTGCACAGCTAGAGAAACAGCCAATATTGTGAAAAGACAACCCACAATGTGGGAAGAAATTTTCACCAACTGTTCCTCAGACAAAGGTCTACTATCTAGAATATATAAAGAACTTAAAAAACCCAGACCTCCCAAATTTAAAGACCCAATCCAAAAATTGGCATCTGAAATGAACAAACATTTCTTAGACAAAGAAGTAGAAATAGAAAATAAACATGAAAAAATGTTCCACATCACTGGTCATTCGAGACATGCAAATGAAAACAACACTGAGATTCCACTCACCCCAGAAAGAATGGCTACTATCATGAAATCAACCAATGACCAACGCTGGCAGGGCTGTGGGGAAAGAGGAACCCTGCTCCACTGCTGGTGGGAGTGCAGAATGGTGCAACCACTGTGTAACTCAGTATGGAGATACCTCAAAGAAGTAGGATTGGAGGTTCCATTTGACCCCACTATTCCCCTGCAGGGTATCTTCCCCAACGAATTAAAAGAACCATACCACAATGATATATGTGTACCCATGTTCATAGTAGAATAATTAGTGATAACTAAAACTTGGAAGCAGCCCAATTACCCATTAACAGGAGACTGGATAAAGAAAAAAAATTTAAATAAAATGGAGTACTACTCATCCATAAAAAGGAGAAACTAGAGACATTTATAGCTAAATGGATGCACATTGAGGTGATATTCTTAAATTAAGACGCATATATGTAAATACTAGTGTTAGAAACTGAAAGTGTAAATAGGACTAAATGGTAGATAATGTTAAATAGGAAGAAAAGGTGAAAAAGGGAAGGAGAAATAGAAGGGGTAGGGAAAAAGAAAGATGGGAATTGAGTTAACATGAGAAAAAAGTGGAAACAAAGTCTTTCTAGATAGGGAGGGGTGGAGGGGTTGAAGGAGGGCAGGGGAATGGGGAAAACTAAGAACCAAGATGGATTATGTAAAGGTGCAAATTTCCAATGATGAATGCCATTACATGGTATACCTTAAATGTACCAATAAAAAAGAATAAGACCATGAGCTGAGTCTCCCACAGAACAATGAGAGGTGAGCCATGAAATTACGGTGATTGGTGTAACAAGATCACAGCACAAATCCTTATTCCTTCGCCCAACGCCCAATGCTGACCCATTCACATTTCAATTGTGATCCCTATCTGCCTTCAGCCCAGGCCAAAACCATTCCCCCAAAATTCTTGAGTTTTACTGCCACCCCCTACTCCACCCACTTAATCTTGAAATATACCCCATCCTGACTACTTGTTTGAAAGCCCCCAGTTCTCACCCTAGTCCTAACTACCACCCTGGGGCCATGACTTTGTAACTCATTTTCCACACACTCCTGCTCGATGCCTTCCCGGGCTTCCCACAGCACTTGCAATACAATCCAGACTCCGTTCTGACCTCCAAGACCTTCTGCTTTCGCCTGTCTACCTCATTAATCCACACACCATTCTCTCTGCAGGCTCAGCATGCTAGCCAGCTTTCTGTTCTTAGGACAATCGTTGCATGTTTCAGCCTTCAGGAGCTTGTCTTTGCCCTTTCCCTTGTCAGGAATGCTTTCTCCCCAGACCTCTATATTGCTGGTGTCTTCTCTTCCTGCAGCTCTCAACTCCAATACTATCTTTATAGAAGGTTCTTCCTGGACCACCCTCCCCACACAGCCACTCTTTTCTTGATGCCTAAATCACGAATTTTTGTTCATCAACTTAATTCTATTCTGTTTCTGCCACAAAACCGCAAGGTGCCTGAGAACAGGGAACTTTTCTTTTTCCGCATTGAAAAAATATCTCTTGATATATAGTGGACCCTCAGTAAATATTATGACCACTAGAAGAAGTGGTGTTCGTGTATACATCAAGCCCTAAAAACAAAATGATATTCTAAATCTAAGTAAGAAAGACAAGCAAAGTCTGACTTATAGTAGCCTATCATCTAAAGCCATTGCAAAATATATTAGTATGTCTAAAGAGAAAAATGTCAATGAAAAAATCAGGAAAGGAAATTTAAAAGAGAATGCCTGGGAGAGAAAAGTTAGCCATATGCATGCAGCTGCTGGAAGGTGGGGAATTCTAGCTGACATGCTGGCCTCCTGTCAAAGGACATTGCTACGACAGAGATGGACACATAGTGGAAGACAGGCTGACACGTGATTACCCAGGGCTCATTGCTCTGACTCAGTGGTCTGCTCTCAGCTGGTACCTGACTTTATTTATGTGCAGATTCCTCCATAAGGAGGGACAGTGCTGTCCACACTAGGAGAGTGGCTGGTCCCTTTGGAAGTTCTTGTTTTTGTTTGAAATAAGTACACTAATTGTGAAGTCTCCAACTAATATTATATAACCATCTGTTTCTCTCATTAGATTCTTCTTCTCTCTTCTAGTATGAGATGAAACCTATAGCCTCAGGCACACTAGCCAAATGTCCTACCACTAACTTACATTTCCAACGCCTCTCTTCAGTTCTTTCAAGTTTTTGTCATATATTTATTAGATGTGTAAATATAATTCTCAGGTCTTTTATTAATATAAAATATTCTTTATCTCATAAACTTTTTAGATTTAAAATTTATTTTGTCTCATATCAATGTAGTCACTCCACTCTTCTTGGTTACTATTTGTGTGAAATCTTTTCTCATGATTACATTTTCAATCTTCTTGTATTTTTTTACTTAAAGTGAGTATCTTACAGGCACCTCATAGTTGGATCGTATGTTTTTATCTGTCCTGCAAATGTATGTTTTTATTGGAGTTTAAACTGTTTACACTGAAAGTAATTACTGATAAGGAAGAACTTCTGTCATTTTGCTGATTATTTTTCCCTATGCCTCATAGTAGTTCTTTTTCCTTAGTTCCTGCATCATTTTCTTCTTTTTGTTCAGCTGGGTTTTTGTTGTTGTTGTTGTTGTTTAGTGAAATATTTAAATTGTTTCTTGTTCCTTTGTAAATATTTTATGGCTATTCTCTTTGTGGTTACAGTGGGGCTTACATTTAACATCTTAAAGTTACCGCACTCTATTTTGAACTTACAACAGCTTGACTTCCCTAGCATATAAAAGATCTGCTCCTTTACAACTCCATTCCAACTTCTTTTTGTTGTTGACATAAAAAAATTACATCTTTAAGCACTGTGTGTCCAAAAACACAAACTGATAATCTTTTTAAATTCACTAGTTTCTTAAATTCCGTAGAAAAGCATGTGGAGTTACAAATGAAATTTACACTACCGAATAGTTTCTTTGGGGTGAAAAACTATAATAGTACATAAGATCCTAATGACATAATTGAAAATGTGAAATAGGAAGAAAAGGGCTAAAGGTGTAGGGAAAGTAGGAAGGGTAGGGGAAAGGTAATAAGGGAAAAGAAAAAAATATGAGAAAATAAAAAAATGGAAATAAAGTGTTTGTAAACGGGGAGGGGAGGAGGGGGTGAAGGGAGGGCAGGGACAAGAGGAAAAAATGAGAACCAAGACTGGTCATGTAAAGGTACAAGATCCCAATAATGAATGTAACCGTACTGTATACCTAAAATGTGCCAATAAACTCAGTGAGAAAAAAAAATTTATACTAACGCTTACTTTTAAATTAATAATTAAAAGTATATATTAGCTCATTAAGTCATGCAGAAAAATGAAGAACAGAGTTACAACCATTGTGACAATATTAGCTGTTTCAATTGTCCCTGTATTTTCTTTTATTGAGATATTTGTTTATGTGATTTTGAGGTACTGTATAGTGTCCCTTCTCACCCTGTAAGTCTCTTTTGAGCATTTCTTGCAGGGAAAGTCTGGTGGTTATAAACTCTTGCTTTTTGTTTCTCTCAGCCCTAATTTTTCCTTCACATTTGAAGGATAGTTTTGCTTCAAAACTATGATGTAGGATTCTTGGTTGACAGCTTTTCATTTTCTTTTGGTACTTATATCTGTCAACCTTCTGCTTTTTGGCCTCCCAAGTTTTTAATAAGAAATCCAATAATAATCATACATGATGAATTGCTTTTCTTTGATGCTTTTAGGATTCTGTCTTTTGAAAGTTTGATTATAAAGTGCCTTGGCACCTTACTCAAAATTCATTGAGTGTCTTGGATGTATTCAATGTTTTTCTCCAAATTTGGGGAATTTTCAGCCACTATTTCTTCAAATAGTCTTTTTGCCCTTTTTAAATTCTTCTTCTGGACTTTCCACAATGAGTATGTACATGGGATCCAACAGGTTCCTTTTGCTCTGTTCACTGTTCTTCAATCTTTTTCTTTCTATTCCTCAGACTTGATAATTTAAATTGTCTGATGCTTAAGTTCACTGATTCTTTCTTCAATCTGCTCAAAATTGCTTTCAAGTCCTTCTAGTGAGTTTTTCACTTTGGTTATTGCACTATTCAGGTCCAGGATTTCTATCACTGCACTGATATGTCTATTTTTTCAGACATTGTTTTCTTGACATTCTCTGCATCTTCCTTTTGTTTTTAAATGTCTTTATGGCAACTTTCCTAAAATTTTTGGCTAGCTGATCTGCCACCAAATATTTCACAGGAACGGTTTCTGTTGATTTTTCCCCCTCTGAATAAGTCCTATTTACTGAATAAGTCATATTTGTTTTATTTATGATTTTTTGTTGAAAATTAATATTTGAATATAATAATGTGATGACTCTGGAAATCAGATTCTTTCCCTTCCCCAGGATTTGCTGTTTATTTTTCTGTTGTTTTTACTGTCTTATTTTGATTGTTGCGGGCTATATCTCTCTACCAAGGATCACCTAAGGTATACGATTAAGTGTTCATCTAGTCTTTTCTGAGCCTATTCCCTTCCCTTGGGCATCTGCAAGCATTTTCTGTTTTCCTCACTAATTCAATTGCTTTTGAATGTCTTGGTCTTTAATGTCTTTAATTTCCAATAGGACAAAGAAAGAGAAAAGTGAAAGGAGGATAGTGGCAACGGTCCCTTCAGTCCCCGGAAAGAGAAGAGCTTCCAGCGATGGGGGAGGTGCAGCAACAGTGGCCACCACTGGTTTGTCTGTTTGCACTTCTGTGATCAGAAGCCGCAGTCAACAATTAGAGCACAGCTCTCCAAAATTTGGAGGCCAGATTCCTTCTGCCTAGTCTTCCTGTGCAAGTTATTTCAGGTGTATATATGCATTTGCCTACGATGACACGAGGGTGGCATACGCGTGGTTGCTACTATACCGATATTTGAAATTGATCAAAATCAACCACAGTTTATCATTCCAGCCTTCGGCTGGAAAGGTCAGTAGGTTCAGAATTCCAAAATGGTTGTGTCAGACGGATTCTGCCAGTGAAATTGTTCTTTGGATGGGGAGACAGAACGCTGGTGCTTCCGACTCTTCCATTTTTCCAGAATCCCCTCCTAGCACAAACATTTTGAAACCATTGAATCTTCTGCCACACAAAAATCACAGCCTGGCTAAGTGGTCCTTGCATCTGTTATACTCAATAGTAGCAGTTAGAATAGTCCTGTGTTTAAAATGAGGGAAGGAGACAATAATGCGTGGTGAGGATGAAATAGTGCCTGGGATATAAGCCCTTAAGGAATTCTAGCTATTCTTTATATTATGCATTTTGTTCATACTATAATTACTTTCTGAGGTGGGCAGATGCCTCACTGGAAAAAGTAAAAATATTAAGGGTATTTTAAGAAAACCACTGGACCAAGAATTAACACTTATTACCTATTAAATAGTTTCTATTTTTATACCAAGTTTAAAAATATTAAAGATTTAATACTCTCGTGCTCTCCATTACCATTCTAATATGTCTTTAGATATAGACTCTCTCTATAGCTTAACTTCAGAAACATTTGAAGTTCTTAAATGGGACTATTTTATTTCCTCTTTGTCCTCGGTAGTAGCTCCTAACTAGTGAATTCTCTGTAGAAGTATGCACAGTTCAATGTGTGCAATATGATTTATTTTAATCCCATAAAAAGCAGACCTTTCCTTTTCCTCTGAAAATGTGGAGTGGTTTTTATGCACTGTGCGTGTGTGCATGTGCGATATGTGTGTGGGATACCACTCAGCTGCAGTTTCACATGCCATCAAAGCCATTTCTATGACATTTGCCTTATTTTTAATTTGTAGAAGTAATATTATCCAGGTCACAAGAGAGGGTAAATTTTCTATAGTTAATTCTCCAACTAAAAGCTGATGTTCTTAAAAACACAAGCCTGTTGGCATTTCCAGAGCATTGTATAACAAAGAGAATATATTTTATATTTAACTTTGGGTATGAATGTACCTATATTCTAAGAGAATTGGTAATAAACAAGATTTATCAATTTAATTAGTGGTGCATTACACTTGGGCATTGTGTAGCAATCTTTTTTGGTCTTGTGCAGGACTGTGCTGAATCTATGATGCAGCTCAAAATGACCCTCCAATGTTAGCATTCCTAGAAGAAGTGTCATGCTGAAACTGCTCCTCTCACTAAGACTTTGCCTAACAACGTGATACACATGGTTAACTGCAAACACTGTCTCTAGAAATTCAAAGATTTGGCAAGATATCTTCACAGCAGAAGAGCTATTTGAGCTTGAAAAATCAACTGAGTTCAGTATAAGCTTAGAAAAACATCTGGAGAAATATACCTAAGTGTTCACAGTGGCTAGGCCTTGGGGAATGGCACTAGGAGTAGTGCCATTTAAGAGCTCTAAAGGAGGAAGAAAGAACAGAACTTTCACCTACGATTTCATCTATTATTGTCTATTATTGAATTGTTTATAACCTATGGCTATTGCAAAAAAGAGGCAGGAGACTTTAACGCCCATTCAGTCTCCGAGCTCAGAAACCAGAGAGGCAGGCTTCTTTTTTCCTTCTTATTCATTCCTCATACCTGCCCAGCCGTGTGAGTTTACTTCCTAAATGTCTCTCAGATGTACCCCCAACTTCCATCTCCACTGCTCTGCCTCAAGTTAAATGCTCATGAGCTCTGTTCAGACTAACGCAGCAAGCCTCTGAACCTGACTCCTTGCCCCTCCTCGGTTTTCCTCCCACCTGTTTAGAAGCATCCTACTTCAACTCCTACCCAGATCCAGAGCAAACCAGGGAGTGGGATTTTATGGGGCAAGTACGTTTCCCTCAATTATGCTGTGAACTTAACATTGCTCTTAATATAGTTTATGTTTTTAAAAGCCCACCACTCCTCACTCCTACCCAGGTCTAAGACCACAAACTAAAATTTGATTGCTTCCAATTGCAAATCTAATGAAGAAAATCAGGTGACCAAAGAAAGACTCATTTCTCAGCCTTGTGCAGTAATCCTCATAACTCTGCCCACTCCGTAATCAGCTTTCCATCACCCCCGTGTGTTCAACTGTATCCTTACCATGAACATAAACTTGCTCAGAGCAAGGTCCCAAGCAGAGCCAGCCTATTCTTAAGGGGTAGTCAGCAGAAGGAAGATGGCAGACAGGGAGGAAAGACAGAGACACTAATAGCCCAAATGCCTGCCCAAGAAATAAAAAGCCACCTTGGGCATCAATAGGAAAGGACAAGAGAAAGTTCCAGAAACCAAGAAGGTAAGTTGAAGGAAAGGAGAAAGTGAAACAGTGTAGCTATGTTTTACCTAGAAATAGATGTGCTTGATTTGTTTTGAAATGAAGTAAAAAACCTTAGGGGGTTATAAGTGGGGAAACACCAGTCTTATTTAGGAAGGAATGGGCAGCAGGTAGTAGAGGTTTTTTGTTTTTTTGTTTTTGTTTTTTTAATGCAGGGAACAGTAATCAATATTCTTAATCTTACTTCTTAATACATAGATGGATTGAATTCAAGCTTTAGCATAATTTAATTAAACAGACTATTGTTTTTCTATCTCACTGCTTTTAGTGAGAGTGTTGAGGGTATGGGGTGAGCA
Source organism: Fukomys damarensis (assembly GCF_012274545.1). Lineage (NCBI taxonomy): Eukaryota > Metazoa > Chordata > Mammalia > Rodentia > Bathyergidae > Fukomys > Fukomys damarensis. Next base: position 67,292,091 of record NW_022900949.1, on the reverse strand, counting down.
GGATTAGGTTCTAATTGAAGTTGTCTCTGCCTCAAAGCCAAGGAGGACTGTACAAACAGACTGGGAAGGTTTTTTATTTAAATTTCATATTCAAAAAGGATGTAGGTGCACAGATGGGTACTTTATCTCCTTGGTTTTCAGTTTTGAAGTGGGGTGGGAATGTTGGGTGAGTTCAAAACATTTTTGAATTACAGCTAGGTTTCTTCATAAGACATACATCTAGGTGGCACTGAAACAGAACTGAGTAATTTTTGTGTTTCTGTAACATTTTCCTCCACAAATTGTGCTTAAATTTTACCTTCATTTAGAAAGAAAATGGATATTTAAGTGCCTACTGTATAGTAACAGTCTAGGGACTTTAAATACACTAAGTTAATTCCCACAATGACACTATTAAGTCAGTAGCATGTCCATTTTATGGTTAGAGAAACTGAGGCTCAGAGAACATTTATACAATTTCAAGGTCACTTCGAGGTCACATAGCAGAGTGGGAATTTGAAGAGAATTATTTTTGGCTGCAAAATCATTACTCTTTCTGTCAGTTATTCCAGAATTTGAAGGAGGTGAAACCAAGGTACATATTCCTTTGACTCAGTTCTCACGGAATTAAACTTAAATAGCAAATATAAATATTACTCCTCAAATCCAGTGGTACAAAAATAAAGCAACCTAATTATAATTTGAAGCCCACATCCTGCTAAGATGGCTGAGTAGTTTCTCCTGAAATGCCTTATATTCCAGCCTAAGTGCTTTCCTCACGTCTGCACACAGCTGCTTTCACACCACATTCTTAGCGCTGTTGGCCCTCGGTATCATAGCACTGCCCTAGGGCACAGCCACTGAAGTCTGCACCGCCTCCTGGGACTTCATTCTGAGAAAAATCCCTTAGACCATGCTTCCCCCAAAAGTATTCCTCTCTCTCCTCAAATTCTGGTCTAAACAATGAGTTCAAGTCTTTGACAGCCAGGAAGAGATTAACAATAGTACCTACTCCAAACAGCAGTTGTTGTAAAGATTAAAGTAACTGATATCTATGAACTGCTTAGTATAATGCCGAATGTGTAATGTGTGCTCTTAAGTATTAATAATCATTACATTTTTCAGAATATACTTATATGTGTCAGGTTTTTTTATTAGGCTACATTAATTTAGAAATTGAAAGATTTGTTATAATTCACATGTGGGCAGTGCTGATATTGTTTTATGTCCTACAGACACAGGGATTCTATTATTCTATTTCATTTCATTCCCCTTCTAAAAAAGGAGAGGAAAGACTGGGGGTTTGGCTCAGTGGATCCTCCTCCTCGCCTCCCTTTCAAGCACAAGGGCCTGAGTTTGATCCCCAGTACCAATAAATAAATAAATAAATAAATAAGGAGAGGGATAAAAAGCACAATGCTGTTACAATTGTATACCCTGAGAGCTTCCATTTTTGTCTAGGTATATCTGATTACTGAAAGAGTTTTCCAGAGCCCGGCTTCTAGCTCTGTTGCTGTCTAATGTTGTTTCTTCTTCATGGCAACAAGTCCAACATAATGTTCCTTAGCCCACCCTCATATCATGCCAGAGTCCCTGGACTGCTACTTTATTTCCTGAAGCATCAGTTCTGTGGACAGAAGGTGCATTCACAGAAGTCACTTCTACACTGGGATAATAGTCAGGCACCTAAAAATATCCCACAAAATAGAGCCAACTCAGTATCTCATTAGCCATATCTCAAAAATTCTTCCAGACACTCCGCACCACCTGACAGAAAGGGAAATGTCATGGTTGGGAAATCTGAATGGAAAAAGATACTAATCGTAATTAATTAAGGTAAACAAACCTACAATAACATTTCCATAAGCACACAACTATGTAAATTTATTGTTACAATCCCTCTACGGATCCTGAAATGTTGTCTGTGCCAGTGAAGGTGCCCTGAAGCTAGGCGGAAGAGCTTGGAATATTTGTCACAGACCAACCCTCCTGCTACCTTCTCCCCCAGTATTTTAGGGTTCTGGCCCAGGCTATGTACAGCAATAGCTCCTATTGGGAGGCTCCTTTTTGGCCACATCACTTATGTATGATGCTTTCTTAGGACTCCTAGTAGCACAGTTTTCATGAGGCTGTTAGTCTCAGCATACCTCACTGTCCTTGGTTAGTCTTTCCCTGTCCATACTTCTATAACTAGTTACTTATTTAAATCCCTTTCAGTAAGTCCTTTTTATTATCCTATGCCTTGCAGGTTCTCGGACTAATACATTGTTTCTTCTGACCTCCAAAGTATATACCTTGTGGCCATTTATGGGTGTATTTCTTTTTTCTATCTCCCGATATCTTAAGTTAAAAGGTATTGCTTACTATTCTGCTTTTCAGAATGAGTCACAAAAAACGTATAAAGTCATTTCCTCCTCCCGTCATATGGTCATAAAACTGCAAGGTCCATGTGTAACTTGGAGGAGAGACATGCTCATTGACCTAGCTGCTAATTTCCCTGGGGGTTACATGGCCCTCAGAGTGTTTAGCCGGTCTTTAACAATTTTACATTTCCATATGTGTTTATGTAACCAGCTAGCTCCATCCTATGTAGCTCTGGGGAAATTCACCACACTTATCAGAAGTTGAATTGTCCCTTCATATTGCATGAGATGAAAACCTGATTCCATTCAACTGCCAAAGCAACAGCCAGAGAAGACATTAAGTGAGAGCTGATTTCCAGTTTGGAGATTCCCTTTCATTCATGAGTCCTTTAGGGTTTCTCCATGACTAAATAGAGGGCTATTCTTCCAAGAAATACAGTTTCTTCTGCCCTTAGGATATACTTAATCTGGACATTAGAAATATTTCTGAGAGTAGGGAGGAATGCAGGAAAAACTCACCAGCATAATGTTTATCTTCAGTAAGAGAAAGGGGGAGGAATGAGCTGAGAAGAGCATCCTTACGTTTATTCTTCAAGCAGCTGCAGGCAAGATCTCTGGAGACTCTGGCTTTGCAAGTGCACTAGACCATGAATCTCTGTGACAATATTGCCCTTGAAAAGCATGGCTCGGTCCCTATTCATTCCGATAGCACCACCCACAAGGAACTTGTACTCTGAACACTCCAGGGACACCCACATCCAAATCTGTCCTACAGTGAGCTGTTGATCTGTTCTTTCATTCCTTTCACCAGTGTTTGTTGGGTACCTGTAAGAGGGGAGGCCCTATTTGAGATGCTAAGGATTCTGCAGTGAATATGACAGTGTCTTTACCCTCACTAGCTTACATTCTAGTAAGTGACCCAGAAAATAAACAAATAGGCAACCAAATATGCGCGTGCGCGCACACACACACACACACACACACACACACATATAATACTCTAATTTTAGTTAGTGATAAGTGCTCTGAGCGAATACTACAAGGTAAATTTGTTATAACCAATACATAATAATATTGGTGTGCAGAAAAGAATAAATATAGCAGGTCTGAACTTCAAGGTTAACCTTGGATAGTGTCTGTTAAACAGTATTGGGCAGGGGATTTAGCCCAGTGATTCTGCTGCCTGCCTCGCAAGTGCAAGGCCCCAAGTTCGATCCCCAGTACCAAACAAAACAAACAAACAAACAATAGTACAGTTTATCCTGGACACCTGCTTTCCTTCTGGGAGTCTGACATTCCGGTTTGTACAAGGTGGAGGCTATCTATGTGACTAGCTGCCTCTACAAACCTTGGGCACTGACTCTCTGAAGAGCGTCCCTGATAGACAACATGTTCCCACACAGCAGGAAGATGTAAATGCGTCCTGTGTGCTTCCGGTGTGTGGGGCAGGGGACTGGAAGTTTGCACCTGGTTCCCCTCTGCCTCTTCCCTTTGCTGGCTTTGCTCTATGTTCTTTCACTGTCACCAGACACATTTATAAAATTGACAGGATCCAGAGTAAAAGAAATGTTTTATTTACTAAAAGTTTATACAGTTCTACATGAAGTACCGCCTATATTATCTGCGCGATATACTTTATTGACTTGTTAAAATTACCCAAGGACAAATATAGAGGTCAAAACTAAAACATTTTTGTGGAATTAGCAACTCTGCATATGTGCTTTTATCCTGCTTCTCTTTTCATGGGTATTGAAACCTTTCTTTTGGTTAATGTTTTTGTGAAACAAAGAGGGTAACAAAATAGTGTGGACTACTTAAAAATGCTTGGCATTGCTTTTGTCACAACCTTAAAATGTTGATGGTGTTTTTTTCTATTTAATGTGATTACAATGGCATTATTTTTCTGATTAATGTCCTGTTTTTATTTTAATTATTTTGGAAAGTTGAAGAATTAGGTACTTTATAAGTGGTTCTAATCTTGTGTGTTTCATGTTGCATTAAACCTGCTTGTATGAATTCTAAAAGGTATGACTGTGCACTAAGGTATTTTAAAAGTACGGCTGTACACTTAGTCCTGTGAGTCCTTTTAGTGATCATGAAACCTTGGGGCTTCCAAGATCCATGACACACTTAGGGACCACAGAATTTCTAGAAACAAGGGGATTGAAGAGGCAGTCCAGTTAGAGGGTGGTGGTGGAGTTGCTTAGAGTACCACGTAAAAGACCAAGCCCTGTGGTACATGCTTGTAATCTTCGCTATTTAAGAGGCTGCAACAGGAGATTTGCAAGTTCAAACCCAGGCTATGCAACTTAAGGCAGGCTGGGGGTGTAGTTAAGTTCTAGAACAAGAGCCGAGCACACCCAAGGTTCTGGGTTCAATCCTCAGTACTGAAGAAAAAAAAAAAGAGTACCACATTAAAAAAAAAAGTGGTGTGGGCCTCAACAAAAATGTTATTTAAGCAACAAAATAGCAAAACAAACCCTAAGGTAACATCTGAGGGATATTTTGGGGAAGTTGACAATCCCCCTTAGCTAAGGACATGCTGGTATTGGCATAAAGTTGTATTAACATGAGGGGCCTCATTTTACTAATCAGTAAACTCTTTTGAGGATAGAATATGTATCTTATGCCATCATACTTACAGAAGGTCATTTCGAAGAATGATGAAATGAACAAACCCTTATTTATAGGAACGTAGTAGCAGGCTCCTGTTCACACAACCAGTCAATGGGTGAAGAAAGTTTTAAACCACTCAATTTGTTTTAACTTCTGTTTTATCATCAAAATAGGCCTGGTTTTGAGACCTAGTTGTGTTCTATTACGTATACATTGAGGATAAATAATAAAATGAAAAATCATTTTGACAGAGTTGTACTCATGTGGCTATTTCTTTATTTACTCTCTCTTAGCCAGGTTTCTCTTATCACAATCAGCTGTTGGATATTTTATTGGATATTCAGTATACGATTCAAATTCCACATGTCCAAACTTGAACTCATGGTTCCCCAAATACCTTCTTCAGCCTCTCAGCTGTGCCCCCATCCTCCTTGTCTGTCACTTCAGAACTCTTGAAGTTAATCTGAACTTTTCTTTTTATTGTTGTTTTCTGTCTCTACAATCAAGGCCTGACAGTTTTATGTTATTATGGTTGATCTGTTCCATGATGCTTCTACTGTCTTAATTAAGGCTCTTGTGTTAGTCAACTTTCTGTTGCTGTGACAAAATACCTGAGAAAAACAACCTAAAGGAGGAAAGGTTTATTTTGGCTCATGGTTTTTGTCCTGGTCAGCTGGCTCCAAAGAAGGAATGTTGCAGGCAGGGGAAAATTGTTCACTTCATGGCAGTCAGAAAGCAGAATAAGAAGGAAAGAGCCAGAAAAAGACCAACTATGGACAAAATATGGTCTGCAAAGTCATGCCCCCATGACCTACCTTCTTTAACTAGACCCTAATTGTTTTCCTTCACTTTCCCTGTTTTCCATCACTAGTCCCTGTTTTCCATCACTTTCCCAAAATGCCATTAAATTATGATCTCATCAATTGATTAATCCACTTAATGAAGTTAGAGCCCTCATGATCCAGTCACCTTCCAAAAGCCCATCCTCTAAACACCCAAGCTTTGGGGAGACATTTGAGATCTAAATCATAGCAGCCCTCAACATTTCTTCCTTGAACTTACATGTTAGACTCCTAAGTTTTCCCAACCCATCTGCCTACCTCTAGGTTAGCCACTTTAAAATCTATCCTTTCTACTGAAGCCGGCACCGACAGTGTCTCTGCCTGTCCCTCCATCTTAAAACATTTCAAAGCTCTCTTTTGCTTTCTGTGTCAATCCCTAACTCCAAGTAATATTTTTAGTGACTTCATATACCGACCTTACCCTCCTATTCAATTCTAAATGGCCTGTAACTCCCCACATAAACTACATCATTTCCTGCTTGAGTTTGTGCTTTCTGTTCTGTCTGTCTTCCCACATTCTTCGCAGTACCTGTCAGCTCTTACTGTTCACCGTATTTCTACTTTTTAGAACTCTCCTCTGAACTTTCAGTTTGGTCCAAGATTCCCTCATCTCGGCCTCAATAGTCATTATGTTTATATGGCACTGCTCATTCTATACCACACAATGTTTCTGTGAGTGTCTTTTCCCTCCAGCCAATTAGCTGTCCTAAGGTACAAATCACACCCTAATTCATTTGTGTCCCCTCACCCCACCTTGGCACATATACAATTCCTGACACATGACAATGACTCAGTGAATATTACCAAACTGAACTGAACCAAAACTTCAGTTGGAGAAGTAGAAATTGCGATCATAGCGCTTACTAATGAGAAAATCCTGCAGGATCAGAAAGAGGTGCGGAAATTTACCCAAGACACTGAGGAAGAATTCAAGACAAACATTATGTGTACCTACAGTTACAAAACCATAACAAGAAAACAGAGCCAAGTGGTATCACACTAAAATCCCAGAAGACAGGTTATAGCCTCATCAGGCTAAAAAGGGAATGCAGTCTTGGGCTATGGTAGTTAAAGCCACGGTGTCCAACTCCACAGAGAGGGCTATCCCATTGCTTAGCCCCTGTCCAGAACACTGTATCCAACTCTGAGTGCCTCCTGCTTTCGTGCTTAAACTAAAAGATGGGAACCAGTCTGGTGAGGAGTCCCAAAGCGATGCCACTGGAGGGGAGGTTGAAGAGCTGGAATGTTTGAGCCCTCAAAAAACAGTTTTAGTAAAAACCTGAAAAGAACATTGAAACACTGGAGAACCCTTATTTGAAAAAGTGGAAGTATCTTCTCATGAGACAATCAGAGGGTAAAACTGAGACCAAAAAACAAAAGCTACAGGGAAGCTAATGGCAGTTTCATGTCAAGGACAATTGTCAAAAAAAAAAAAAATCATCCCTGCCTGGAAAGTAATGAGCTGCTTCACCAAATAATGAGCATCATCCCTGGGGGTGACTGAGGAGATGGCAAAGAGCCAGATGCCGGGGCAGTTCAGGAGGGGTGACAACCTGGATGAAGGGACCAGAGGGCGACCTTCTACCAAAGATTTGGTAAAATTAGAGAATCTATTCTTTCCTAAGGAGAAAGTTCAAGGTTTTTTTTTTCCCCCCATAAGTAAATTTGTGAGAGACAAAGATCTATTATTTGATTTCATTGATTCAGCAACCATCATAGCGCCGTTCTCTCCATTTGAAAGGCTTTGGGTTTGGCATTGTTGGTGTTCTCCAGTCACAACCTCCTACTTTCCTTGGACCCTGATCCCTACCTACAGTAACTCCTTCTATCTTTCTGTGCTAATTCTCCTGGGCCCTATACTACCACACATCTCCTTTTGGTGCTGCAGCGGTTTGGTTCCCAAGAACCCCCAGAAATGTACACAATCATCCTAGACAAGAAAGTGGCTAATTTTGTATCAGGGCCACTGCCAGTTGGAACTAGGCAGGAGGGGATTTCTTCAAGGAGATTCAGCAGGACTTTGTGTGTGTGTGTGTGTGTGTGTGTGTGTGCGGTCTGTCTCTGTGTATCTCTGTATGCCTCACTCTGTTTCTCTCTCGCTCTCTCTCTCTCTCTGTGCTGAGAGTCAAACTCAGGGTTTCATGTATGCCAGGCAAGTGCAATCCTAATGAGCTACCACCCCTTCTCTCTTAAATTAATACTTTTTTGGGGCTGGGGGAAGTTTGGAAAGTCCACCTCTGAGAAATACAAGAACGAGACAAAGTATGAAGAAAATCATTCCAAATATATCAGTCCAGCCAAATTTAAAGTTGACCCCTCAGGAATGATTCATGATCTGGAAATGAAGTTCTACTACACAAGGAACTTGCTCGAAACTGGAGCTCGGCTCACTTCTTAATGGTTGTGATTATCATTGTCCCTTGTCTGTTTTTCTCTTGCATAACTCATGCCCCTTCCAATTAGTCTGAAGTTATTCTTCTAGGATGGGTGACACCGAAATATAGTGGGTGGAGGAGGAAAAGCAGTCTGAACTGAGTCCCTAATCACATATGTTTGAGTACCCGAATGTTCTCCCTGCTGGCTTAGATTCTAATCAGCCCCTTTTACTTTGTTATTATGGGCACTCCTGACCTCCTTGCCCCATGGCCATCACTAGCATGTGTCACCTGTTCCTCTCCTGCATTCTCACTACTTAGCTTTGCACTGCTGTGGAAACTGAAAATCTTCAGTCCTAAATCACTATGAGTTTGATCATGCTGCCAGCTAGAGAAGCCAGGCTTTTTCAGTTTGTCCTTCCCCTCCAGCCCCTGACCAAGGACTCGCCTCCCCTTTTAGTGAGACGACCCTACTCTGGCTCTTCCACCTGCACCTCCCCAGATGACAGAGCAAGTATCATTCAGTTATAAGAAGACACTCATTACATGTGCCTTTTTTATTTAGATCCCCTCCTGCTTTATTGCCCCCTCAACTGTCCCCAGCTGTAACTTCTGTCCTCCAGTCCAGTTTGGTGTTTCTGATTGCCTACAGGACACATGTAGTGTCATCACCCATCAAGTCCCTGACTCAACAGGCCCCAAATGTAACGGATCAGAGCCCCACCTCCCACCACCACCACCACCACCAATGTGTTCTTCGTTTCTCCTTCCCTCAGAGCCATCTGATCACCAGGAACTGATAAATACAAGGCATAGGACAGCAGCTCTACAGAGAGGTGGCCCCTCATCTCTGAGCCACTGGTGACAGGAGTTTCCCTTATTATACTTCTAATAATTGGACAGAAATAAAAAGGATAGTTTGAAATAGGGAAGTGTGAGGGGGGTGAAGGGAAGACAGGGGTAAGGGGGAAAAAATAAGAACCAAGACATATCATGTAAAGGTACAAGATCCCAAAATAAATGTAACTGTGTTGCTTGCTATAAATGTTCCAATAAACTTAATGGGAGGGGGATAGTTTGAGCCAGTATAAGTTTGATATTCTGGTACCTGAATTAAAATGCACTTCCCAGTTCTGATCAACTTTGTTTCAGGTATAACCCACTCAGACCAAACCAGTATTTAGGACAGTATCTAGTGTGTGACTAGTGCTCAAAGATCTGCTGAATGAATGAATGAGAGTGACTAAATTTGACATCAAAATAGTTTTTAAAATAAACATTAACCATTAGATACCTCATGAGTAACTCCAAAGTTTAATTTTATGTTGTATAGAGGACACCAAGACATTTCCAGTCTGCTAAATTAAGATATAAATAATTTTACAGATTTTTTTTCCTCTATACATTGAGACACAGATGAACAAATTTTGATTAGACTAATACTTTTTTTCAGCATAGTTCCAGCTATAACAGGTTAGGAATTTTCTGGTTTGTCACAGAGGGTTGTTAGGTTTGGGTCTAAGCCCCTCCTGAAAGTCCAGGGATTACTGATCAGCACTTGTTTTCCTGGCCCTGGTTGTTAACAGCTCATTTGGCAAAATGACATGTAGTTAATCACATCCTGGCTTCCTAAATTTCCATGTTTTTAGAAAAAGCCTTCATTTCCTGGGTTAAGCTGCTCCAAAGTGTTCAATAACTGAGGCATAAAGGGTAAATTTTCAAAGGGACGAGACATTTCCTGAACAGTTGACTGGAGAAGTATAGCTGTCAGTTGTATCTCACCTGTTTTAGTGGCCAGATTTTGATTACAAAAAGAAGACATTGCTGAGCAGTTGTAGCTTGGAAAATTTAAAGCTGCATGGACTCATTCGTTTCTATCAGGGATGTCAAACTGCTTCGGGGAGACAGTCAGTGGCTGCTGATGCCCCTAAAAGGCAGCAAAATAGATTTCAAACTTCTGAGTTCATCGAACATATCGTGACTGTTCTCTATTCTCCTTAGTTAACCTAAGAATGAGAAAATATTGTAAATTTACATTTTAAAACTTCCTCTAATAAATACTGCTTTAACAGTTTCATCTACTAGAGTTCTGGTTAAGGGGAATAGAGCTCAGGACCTTGGTTTGTGAGGCAGGTGTGGGGCCACTGAGCTAAATCCCAGCCCCGGTGACACTTTTAAAACAAGCTCTTCTACTGAAAAAGTTGAGACATCAGTATGATGGAGGATGCTTGCTTAGGGAACAGTACTATTCTCTTTCTTGAAGAAAAGTTGTAAGGACTAAAGGAAGTAAATTATAAGGGGTAGTCAAAATATGTGTCAAATGTTAAATTTTTTTAAAAACTTCATTACAGAGAAGACGCATCACTACGTATCATCCTTAAAATACTCCCCTACACTTCAAACACACTAGTTCCATTGTTCTTGCCTCTCTCTGGTGCAGTTCTGGAAAGTCCTTTCTCACATCTTTACAGGATGCAATTAAAACATACAGGGAGGGCCGGCGATTTAGCTCAGCGGTTCAGTGGCCTGCCTTGCAAGCGCAAGAACCCGAGTTCAATCCTCGGTACAAAAAAAAAAAAAACCAAAAAACAAAAAACAGTGAATGCTGCTGATGAGTTCCATCCAACAGAAAGGCAGATTCATAAACATTACAGTGTATCCTCATCCACCTTATTTCTGGATCTGGCTCCATGTGACTTCTGGCTCTTCCTCAGAGTTAAAAAAGGTACATGTTTTGGATTGAGTCAGACATGAAGGCAGCCATGAGACACTCATGAAAGAGGAATTCCAATAGCACTCAAGATCCTAACGGGACAATTAGCAATGTGAAATAGGAAGAAAAGGACCAAAGGTGTAGGGACCGTGAGAAGGATAGGGAAAGGGGAATAAGGGAAAAGGGAAAAAATATGAGAAAATGTAAACATGGAATTAAAGTGTTTGAAGGTGGGGAGGGGAGGAGGGAGTGATGGGAGGGTGGGGACAAGGGGAAAACGAGAACCAAGACCTGTCGTGTAAAGGTACAAGATCCCAGTGATGAATGTAACTGTACTGTATACCTAGAATGTACCAATAAATTCAATTTAAATTTTAAAAAAAAGAAAGAAAGAGGAATTCCAGAACCGCTTGAGGAAGTGGCAAGAGCGAAAGGATAAGTGTGTTGAAAGCCAGGGAGTGGGACCAGGGATTTATTAGTTCAGTGGTTCTGGCTCTTGCCTCACAAGCATGAGGACCCGGGTTTGATCCCTGGTACCAAAAAACAAAAAAAAGCCTCAACTTGTTGGGCCAACATAAAAAGCCAGGGAGGGGGTATTTTCAGGGGGTGGGTTGTGGCATTGTGCTTTTTACTGTAATTTTTTCTCAAATTTTTAACACTGACTCTCTTTTGACCACACCTAATATGAGAACATGTAGCACAGTGGTTGGTGTGAAAGTTAATAAAATGTAATGGTAGGGAGGAGAGAAGGGAGGGAGGAAAGATGGATGGGAGGAAGAGAAGAAGGGAGCGAGGGAGGGAGAAGAGAGGGAGAAAGGAAGGGAGAGAGAAAGAAGTGAGTGACCAACTTAGAGACAAGCAGGCATGCCGAGTGCCATCGATTTCTCCAGGACTGCCTCTCACCCTTCTCTGTCCTGGTCTCCGTTAGGAGGCTGACTGGCCTGGATAAATCCTCAAGGCTCCCTAGCTTTTCTGGTTCCAGTTTTCTGGGGTCAACAGGAAGCCCTGGTGGGAGTCTGGAGGGTACAGTGGGGAAGAACAGCATATCTCTTCCCTGGTCCCTCTTGTTACTTCACCAAGGCTGACTGAGCTCTCAGGGAAGCCTCTTCCATAGTCTCTGCATTCTGGTAAAATCATTCTCCCCTTGCCTCTTTGGGGAAGGAATGGTAACAGTTCCACTACTATTAACTTCGGGTTACTGCACTGGCCCTTGTGGTTTTCCTGTGTCCTGTCCACACCATTATAAATAGTTATCTTATAGATGACCTCTGGATGAATTGCTTTAAGTCTTATCATTTGTTCTTTTTGGATCCTAACTGATACAATGCAGTGCCTTGTGTCCTTCATTTGACCCTGTAGAAATACCCACTACCCTTTTCCCATTCTCTAAATTACAGGACATTGACCTCCAACTGAGTTTCGCCAGTGGGAGTTGCTACCAGGAGACCAGAGGTGGATGGAGAGAAGGGTGCATTATTCATCCCATGCTAGTCTTGGAGTGAGCAGTTTTGTTCCTCTGCATAAGATCTAAGACCACAACTCCTGCTGGGGAGCTCTTTCTCCAGAGCTCAGCTCCTTGTGCCCTCCCAACTTTGGATAGTGACAACTCCCCAGTGTGGTTCATCCCTCAGTTATGTCTTCTTAGCTACTACGGTTCTGTCTCATTCCTGTGAAATAATCTTCTCCTTAAACTCAATTACCCCTACAATGTATCATGTCTTTCTTGCTAGGACCTTGACTGACACTGTAGTTTTTACAACTTGTGGCATGTATACAGATTGCAGTTTTATTCATTGTCAATGATTTGGGGTTTTTTTTTTTAAGTCTTAGTAAAGCTAGGATGTTGTGTAAATTTAGACAAGTAGCAAATTTCTTTGAAGATATTTTACAAGTTCATAGAGCAGAGCAGAATATATATACTGATTCTTTGTATACTCCAGCCAGGATGTATAGTTGTTAGGGAGAGGGCCAGATGACAGTATGAGGGTATGAAAAACTTGCATCCGAATAATCAGGAACTCTGTAACTGACTCACAACATGTGGCAAGCAGAATGGAAAATCTTCAACTATGGGATGTAGTTACACTAAAAGATATTTTATATATTTAAACTCCAAAGAAACATAACCAAGAAAATTTCATTCTTGAAAGCAAATCAACTACTTCCATGGAAGGAACTATGGATTTTTCTGTTTAGAATTTGAAAGACAGGAAAAGTGACAGCAGAAGAATACGTCATGCATGGCTCCATGGTCTGCGAGTCCTGAGATATTCCATGTGAGAAAGCCTGTTCCGTGTTTAATGACTTTCAGAAAACATCATCCTGTCGGTCCTGATCACCATCTCTTGACAAGTTAATACAGTGCTACAAACATTTATTAAGAGCCCACTCTGCATGAGGCACTGAGCTGGTGATGTGGGTACAAATATGAAGGAACATGGCAGACAAATACAAATCGACTCCAAATCAAAGCAGACTGTGTGACGGATACATAAGAAAAGCTCTTCTGTTATAAAAATAGGTACCTGGGAGCAGGACCATGTGGTCCTGTTGCATCCTCTTATTTAGCGTTAGTTCTTTTTTGGGGGGGACCAGGGATCAAACTCAGGTCCTTGCGCACAGTGAGGCAGGTAGCGGAAACGCTGAGCTAAATCCCCACCCCTCTCACGTTAACTCTTTAGGCTGCACTTTAAGCCTAGTTCCGTTTCATTTCTAGGATGAGATGGATAGCAGCTGTTCACTATCTTTCATGTAACTGCATCTCCAAGGATATTTTACGGATGGCTTCACCTCTCTGCTCGCAGTTCTCCCTGCGGATTCGCCTTGATTATCCCAGTGGGGCGGTCTCGGGTCTTCCGCACTACCAGCATATTTCCGTGGAACAACTAGAGGGGTATCCAAAGCTTTGAGTTGGGGGAATCCATGCTTTAGGGCAAACAGGGCCCCATCAGGAGGCTGTAACTCTATCAGAGGGATAGTGGTCAGTGTTTAACACAACTTCCCATTGTAGAACTGCTTCCTGTTCCTTTTACCTTAAACACAGGAAACAGTAATGTTTTAGGCAAATATTGGGCTAAATGGAAGGTGTTATCTGTGGCTGAATGCAAATATGCCAGTGTTATGATTGTCCCAAGACCTGCCTGGTTACCCAAAGATCTGAGATAGTCAGAATCTGTACATTCACTCTACGGAGGTTAGGACTTTAGAGTCTGCAGCATAGAGTCCAGGCCACCTTAAATTGGTACGTCAAGTAACACAAGACAGCACACTGGGTAATGGCCTTGTTCCTGTGCTTTTTCCCACTGTGGACACCAGACTCCTGACTGCTGAGTATAGACATTCACCATTCAAAACAATGTCCAGAAGATTTCTCTAGCTATAGAATTTATGAGTTTGGCCAAAAAGATAACTGAAGCCACACTCTGAAATGATAATGCTACAAAGTTTATTAGATATAGATATAGACATCGACATACAGATACAGATGTAGACACAAATGTAGATAAAGACATAGCCAGATAAAATTGGTTGTTGCATTAGTCTCTAGTTAATCTTCACTAAGAAACTGAGACTAGCCTTTGCCACTGTTATTCTGTTTCTCATTAAAGTATTAAATTCCTAAGGTGCCTGTATGGGGATGCTCACATTTTACCTCCAGTATTTATTACTTAGATTGTTTTTAGCTTCTGAACATTTGCTTAGGAAATGGCAAATCTGCTTTAGGACCTTCTAGGTCATGCAGTGTAACTGTGGGATATGCATTATTTGGAGCTATAGCTGGAGAGAGAGAGAGAGAGGAAAGATGGATTCAACTTCTTTTGGTATGAAAGATGATTTTTTCTTGGAGTAGGCTCTGAAAATAACTCCCACACTACATAAATGCTTAGTTTCCATAACAGTTCCTCTGTAATACCATTAACCATCCCCTCTTGGTGATAATTGTTTGAACTTTATTGTTTCATCAACATCTACCCTGTCAAGGTCCTCACTTGGTGGATGTTCCTTATCTTTCTGTTACTTACCATGCATCCTGTTCTCTGGACATGGGCATTTTTAAAGACTTGTTTGGCACACACTTTGCCTTTTGTGGTGTTTGTGTTACTTCTGAGAAAGCAAGCAAGCAAGCAAGAAAGAAAGAAAGAAAGAGGGAGAGAGAGGAAGGGGAAGAAAGGGAAAAAAAGAATAATTCCCCAGATTGGTGTTTGTGTTACTTCTGAGAAAGCAAGCAAGCAAGCAAGAAAGAAAGAAAGAGGGAGAGAGAGGAAGGGGAAGAAAGGGAAAAAAAGAATAATTCCCCAGTTTGTCTTCCTGGTGAACATCTACTCCTCAAGCTCTGTGAATCCTTCCCTAACTCCCTGCAGAGGAAGTTCATTCACTCCTTTTATTCTCACTTCCTAGCATCTATAGCTATTTTTCTACAGTAATTATTTTAGTAATTGTCCACTATAATTATTTTAATCATAATTCAACTTATCCCAGTGACTTATGTATTTGTCTACCTCTTTCCTACCGCGCAATGACACCATTGACCTTCGAAGGTACAATGGTATCTTATCCTACTAGGTGTTCACAATACTGAGCACATAGCTAACCATGGAGAAGACTGCTCTATAAATGTCAAATGAATGACTGTGGCAGTCTTAGACCCTTCTCTAGCTAGTGATATTTCACTGATAAAAGACGCGATTTTCTCTGCTCGGAACACTCTTCTCTATGCCCCACTCCAACCATATATGCCCAGTTATTTCTCATGCTTTAACAAACTTCCAAAATCATTGCACTGTAAAACAGTGGGCTGTTTAACTAACTGGTTTCTCCTCCAAACTGTAAATCCATGAAGGCAGAGGATAGGTCAGCTGTGTTCATCACTGTACCCCAGTCTTACAGGACACCTAGTGTCATCAGTGTCAAGTATTTTTTGAATGAATAAAGAAATGAACTAATTAACTAATTAGTTAAAATATCCTTATTTGCTTGGCCAGAGATTAAGACAAAGATAACTAAATATTATCAGACAGAGTTTCAATAATGTGGTCTCAGCCCCTTTTAAAGTTAGTAGAGTGAGGCAAGTGAACAAGACAGATTTAGCAGTTTTCAGAACCTTGTAAGAGAGACTGTGTTAAGTCAATATAGATTATTGCAGCCAGCCCCCCATGAAAAAAAAAATCTCCCTGCTGACATTTATGTATTTAAGTGAGAGATAGTCTTACAATGATTTTAATGTTACATCACATATCCTAGTAAACAGGACTACTTTTGCTGTTTTACTCACCAGAATGCTTTCCCAGTGTGGCTTTTTATGTGTAACAGAGTACAGCCTGATATTCACTGCTCTGCACACTGCTCCATGGTGATATCACCGGAAGGGGTAAGGTGTGCCTTTCCCATGTTCCCCAAAGATGCTCTGTTTTAATATGCCAACACTCATTTCAGACAGGAAGGCCACTAACAGGAGATTCAAAGAAATAATACAAATGGCTGATATCTTCCAAAAATACACTCACATAATTGTTTGCCTGAAAGGCAAAACTTGAAAAGATTTGTAATAAAATAGTATTATAGATATTTATAGTATTACAATAAGATATGGGAAAATGAACTCTTCTATGTTCTATGTGGAGGAGACTATAGATTGGTAAAAGCTTTTTATAGAGAACAAGTTTTAAAGTATAAGATTTCATCAAAATTCAATGCGTATATTTTTTTGACCCAGCAATTTTACTCATAAGGCCATCGTACTGATACACCAACATCAGACAGATCCATATATATGTATGAATATATCCTTTTTAGGAGCAATAATGGGATTCATAATTTAAATGGAAAGAACTAGAGTTCTGTGCACAGACAGGCAGGGTCAAACCTAAGAGTAGCAGAGTCTCTGCTGAGTGTGGGCTTTCATCTGAGGGATGTGAATTCACATGAGGGGCTTGGGGGGCATCATCTCTGCAGAAAAGAAGGCCACCTCCTGGAAGTCTTAATCCTGTCTTGTATCCAAAAGAAGAGTCCCTGACCCCCAAGTTATTAGCTACCAATGAGTATGTACTGCAGCTTCCAAAACGTGCACCACAGGGAATTCTGTTCATAATGTACCGGTCAGCTTCAGAACAAACACCTCCATATCCTCTCGTTTTCACCCACACCTCCCCCAAATACTTCTAAACACAGTACAATTGTTCTTAATTTACATCGAGTTTTTCACTTTTAAAAGTCACTTTTAGTTTATATCCATCTCTATATTTTTACATGAGCATACATGTGATAATTAATTTTATTGCAGTCTTCTATTCCTCCCCCTCATTTTTCAGTATGCTAGCTTCTTTCTTCCCCACCCCCCTGACCTTCCCCAGGCTCCTTTCTGCACCATCCATAGTTGCTTTCTACCATTATGTGAGAAGTTATGACAAACTCAGGGCTCTGAGAAGGCACTCACTTGTTATCTGACAGTCCCCTAGGTTGGGCACGTGGCTTAGCTTGTGCTCGGCTCGGCTCCCACAGGGCTGTCAAGGTATCTTCTATGGCTGAGGTCTTATCTCCAGTATGGGCTCCTTTTCTAGGCCCTTGTGGTTCCCTGTGGCCATGGAATTCAGGCTGACTTACTTCTTCTTTAAGACCTGTAGGAGTTCTTTCCCTACTGGTTCATATCTCTGATCTCAGGGGAGGCCTAATCTCTCATTTAAATAATTCACTCAATGAGATTAGACTGGCAAAGTTTTGATGGACTCAGAGTCAGGCCTTAATTACAACTGCAAAAATTCCTTTATTTTGGCCACATCACATCATCATATGAATGATATCCTATTGTAGGCACAGGCTCCACCCATATTCAGACAGAGAGGATTGTACTGAGTAAAGATCATTAAAAGGTCATTTTAGATTTTTGTCTGATACACCCACCAGTGCCATCCTACCATGGCTGTTAAAAAATAAAGTCTACAGATGTGGTATCTTAAAATAGAAAGTTATTCTCTTACAGTTCTGGAGACCAAAAGTCCAAAATCACTTTAGGGGCCAAAATCAAGCTGTAGGTAAGGCTGATTCCTTTTGGAGACTTCAGGGAGAATCTGTTCCTTGCCTTTCTCAGCATTTAATAGCAGCCAGCATTCCTTGTCTTGTGCTGTTTCAGTCATCTCTACTTCCATCCTCATGTGGCCTTTTGTTCTGTCTCTCTGATATAATTCGTTCCTCTTTTAAGAACCTCTGTCTCACCAGCTAATCTAGGGTAATCTCCCATCTCAAGACTCTTAACTCCATTGTCAAATCCCATTCACCATCTGTGGTAATAGTCACAGCCTCTGGGCATTCGGGAGGTAGACGTACTAGAGAGCATCATTCAGTCTACTCCTAGCTCACCCCACCCCATCCGTACTAGGCGATTGCATTGGTCAGTTTTGACATTCACAACTTCAAGGAGGAGAGGTTTATTTTGGCTTATGTTTCAGAGGTTTCACTCCATGGTCAGCTGGCTCCAAGGCAGAAATATCATGGCGGTGAGAGTGGCAGAGGAAGCTGCTTACCTCATGGCAGCCATGAAGCAGAGAGCAAAGGGAAGTCTTTGAGGAAGGAACAAGGAGCTACATATATCCTTCAAAGTCATCCCCCACTGACCTACGTCTTCCATGTGTGTTTCACTCTGTGTCAACCCATTTGACTAAGGGGTTCATTAATGGGTTAATCAATCAATGAATTTAATGCCCTCACGATCCAACCACTTCTCTAGGCCCTACCGATGAGCAGTGCTGTTTGGAGATTAAACTCTCAATGCACTAGTCTTTGTCAGAACACTTCATATTTAAACCATAACAGCAAGCCATGTTTTAGTATCTTAGGTTATCCTTAAATAACTATTTTTATGAACATGTACACACATACATGCTAACATTTTTGTGAACATGTACACACATAACACATACACATATACATACAAAAATATCTATTTACAGTAACACACATATACTAGAATGTTTTTTCATCATTGTTTAATGAAAATGGACTTATACACATGTGTCTGGTTTTCCTTTTCTTACTCAAAACCTTACGGAAATCCCTACATTATTGGATTTAGCTTTAATTTATCTTTTTCAAATTGTAACATAACTTTCTATGAAGAGGATAGTCTATCATTTGTTCAGTCATTCTTTTACTAATAGATACCCTCTTTGTTTCCAGTTGTATTTTAATTTTTTTTATGTTATACAAACAATCTGGAGTAAGCATCCACTTAGGAAAATGTTCTTTATCCTACATCTTAGTGTCTTTATTTCCATGAGATAGGTTCGCAGCAGTGGAACTATTAAATCAAAGAGTTTTTATATTTTTTGTTTTGGTACATACCGCCCAAGTAATTTTCCAAAAAATCTGAGCAACTTACATTTTGAGTACTTCTTCTTCTTTACTTCTGCCAATAAGTATTATAATTCTCTTAATAGTTGCCAGTTTTTGTTACTTTTTGACTTTCTAAAATTACTAGAAATGAATATTTTTCATGTGCAGATTTGAATTTGCTCTTCTATGAAATGACTCTTCACTTTTTGTCATTGGTTTGTCAGATCATTTGTCACATCATAAGAGCTCTATGGATATTACTGTATTAGCTAAGGAAATACTAAATTGCTAAAATGAACACTCAAATTTTGACAATTTAGCACAGTAGAGGTTTATTGTGGCCATGGAACTCAGGCTGAGTCTGAGGCCTGAGGAGTTCTTTCCCTAGTACTTCACATTTCTGTTGTCAGAGGAGGCCTATAACTCTCATTTAAATAATTTGCTCGATTAGATTAGACTCATCCAGTTTGGGTGGACTCAGAGTCAGACTTTAATTGCATCTGGAAATAGAACACTCTTCTCCACATACTCACTGAGAAACCCAGGCTGTTGAGGGCTCTTCTGTCTTTCTTAATGGCTTCTTAGGTTATCTTAGATGTCAACACACCCAGAACCACAGGGGAAGAGAGGACAATTCATGCACAGGAGGCTTTCCTGGGCCAGGCCCGGAGGAATGTTCTTAGTTCCACTCATGTCCCTCTGGGCAGCACCAAAGCTCTTGGCCATGTTCCATCGAAAAGTTGAAAATTGTGGTCTACACTTGACCCATGGTGAGCAAATAAAGATATAATAGTGAATTCCAAAGGAGCACCAGGAAGCCTGTCTGGTTATGGTTTTTTCTTGATGGAGGTGGTGGTTCAAAGCTATTATACATACGGCAAGCTGTTCTATATCAATCATCAAGTTGTTTTCTATCAATCATCTCATCTCTCAATAGAGCTGTAAAAATATGATGAAAAGAAAAAAGAAGTCTGCCTGCCTCACAAGTGCAAGTTCCTGAGATCAATCCCCAGTACCAAAAAAAAAGAAAGAAAGAAAAAAAGAAGTGTGTCCCTTAAAGCTAAGGAATAATTTTTATGACTAGCTAGCTAGTCTTTATAGTCATGTATACAGTACTTACAAATATTTTTCTAAATTTGCAATTTCTATATATTCAAATAGGCCAATGGAGCAGGACAATATTTGGTTTATAAGAATGGATCAAGAAGGTCTCCCATGGCCCTATGTTATATTTTTAATTTCCTAGATTTTCTTGCAAAATTCCTGAAATTAATACTCAATGTTATTCTCTATTTTTTCGTGCTGTTTTAACAAATTTTTCTGTGTTCATCCATTTAATTTTCTTGTTTTAATTTGGAAATTCTTGCATTCTTTTTATCCTGTCAGCAGATATCTTTTCTACCCCTATGCTTATCAGACATTTTTCTCCACTTTCTGAAAATAAGCTAGCAATTATTTTTACAAGATGAACTCTAAAAGAGTTTGAATACATGTTTCCTCTTTTTTTCCTCTATCTTTCCCAGATGAGACCTTAGTGGCCCTGATGCTCAGCCTTCCCCACAGTCCTACGTCTAAGACTTGCTAAAATCATTTAGTACTTGTAGTTGCAGTAATAAAATAGCCCCTGTTAAACACTCATACTACAAATTCCCATAGAGTCTATCATTATGTCAATTTTCACATTTACATATATCAAATGGTAATATTTAGGGAATTTTTACTATGTGCCAGACACAGTTGAAGAAGTTCACTCGTGTTATCTCGTTTAATCTTTTCAGCTCTGCAGGTACTGTCATTATCTCCACTTTACAGGGGAAGCAACCTCCAGAAAAGGTAGAGACAACATTCAAATCCAAGAGTTTATGCTTCTGGTCCATCCAAAGGCAACCCAGGTGCCTTCTGGGGAATTGTTACAACTGTAGAGTGTTTGTTGTCCATTCTAGAATTGTTGAATTGAAAGCTTCATTTTAAGAAGATCCTTAACTGATTGAACACACATGGAAGTTGCTGCTTTACAGTACACAGGGATTGAGATGTATTATAGGAGACACCTATGCTCTGAATTCAAGAGTGTCCATCAGTGACTGCCTGCTCAGTCAGGGGAGTGAGAGCTTAGTAAAGATAGTGTTCTGGGACTAACTACTTTTTGTTCATCTACATGGCCCTATTTCATTTATAGGTAGCTTTGATTTCTCTGCTCAAGAAGCATGTAAGACTTTATCCTTATCCTCAAATTCAGAAATTTTAACAAGATATGTCTTAACGTGTATGTTTTCTCATCAGTCATTCGTGGGTCTTGGTGAGCCCTTTCAATTTGCAGACTCAGATTTTTTTCTAATTTAGGGAAATGTTCTCCTAATTTGTTTAATTATTGCCCCTCTTCCATCTGTTCCTTTAGCTCCTCTGGGATCCTTAGTATTTGCTAGTGAGATACCCTTGATGTACCCTCCAGGTCTCTTGACCCTTCACTAAACATTTCCCTCTCTTTAATTTTCTTTATCTTTCTTTTGAGATGATTCTTCAGTGTGATTTAACAGACCAAAATATCCTTCGTTTTAACTACTGAGTTGCTTAAGCAGGAGAGTATATTTTGCAGCCCCAGAAGTGTTTTATGTGTATGTGAGTAAGGGAAGGGAGGAAAGGAGGGAAGGGGGGAAGGGGGGGATACAGGATGAGTGGGGGAGGGGGGAGACAGAGAGAGAGACTGCCTTGTGGGAGTCTTCCTCTTTCTGACTATCAGGCCATCTCACGGCATGTTTCTTGCTCTTGTCCACTTCCTTGGCTCGTGTCTGGTTGTTGCCTTGGTCTTTAAGGCAACAACCCCACAGGTGATGAAAGAGGGGAGGTTATTTAATCCCACACAAATTTGCAGTGAAGAAGCTGGCAAGTACCAGGTCCCTTCTGGATCACCTGGAGGAAGCTTCCTTGCACTCTCCCTGCTTCTGGAACAAAGAGAACTCTGCCCACTCAGGCAACCTTCTGTAGCTTTCCCGGGAGCCAAGGAGATGAAGCACGTTAATGTAAGACTGAGGTCATTTCCCCTAAGGACTACAGCTCTCAGAGAACAAGGTCTTAACAGGATTCTTTGGTTTATAAAAGACTGTAGATAGAAAGGATTTTCCAGTTGCCTTTTTTTGTCCATGGGGTACACAAATCTCTTGCAGGAATACTTACAGAGCTTAAAGTTCCATAAAACTTCCTCAAGAGAGGAAGAAAGATTAGAGTTAGAAGTGGAGAAGATAGGAGTTATGTGCTTCCCAGTTTCCCATAATCCTACTCTTAACTCAGCATTGTCTTTCATGGCCTCAAAACAAAACAAAACAAAATAAAAACTAGAAAGACCCTTTTAAAATAGGAATGGCTAAATGTATTATGGTACATCCAAACTTAAACTACTGAAATGTCACTAACAAGATTATGTACAGGTAGAGATGATGTCAGCGATAAATTAGTACAATGTAGGAAAAAATTTTCAGAAGTTAATAAATTTTATTGTCCCATTTTGGGAATATTTTGGTTACAAAAAATAAAAACTAGTAGTAAGTAGCTTGAGCAAAAATTTTTTTTAAATTGTTTTTTTGGATGAATACTGAGACAGCTAGTGAACTGGAGGCCAATGTTGGAGCATCAGGATCTATGAAAAGAAAGGAAAAGGCCCAGGACAACATCTGGGGGTCAGCACAGCAGTACATCTACCTCTTGAGGGCACTGCCATTGAAGTGGCTCAGTAGACAGCTCCAGTCTCTCTGACTCCATTGAAGAAAGAGAATTTCATTGCACTGGTTTAGTCAGTTTTCTATTTCTATTTTTGCTTCAATCAGCACAACCCAGAAAGGAAGGAAATATGTAGGATATTTTCCTGAGTCGCCATAGGTCCATCTCTGTGTGTATTGGGCATGTTCAAAAAAGGAAACATTACTGGAGGCCAGGCGACAATCACACAAGGAGTTTGCAGCATTTTATTAACACCCATATACACAAAAAGATCTGAACACCCATCCAACTGCTACTTCTAAAACGTGGGAATAGATATATGGGAAGAATGAAAGGATCAGAGTTTTCCTTGAAACATTTTAATATTCTTGGAGTTTTTCATGGTTAGTGATATTTTTTCTTTATTTACTTTTTTATTTTGCAGTGCTGGGGACTGAACTCAGGACCTTGCACATGCTAGGTAAATGTTCTATTACTAAGCTACTCCCAGCCCTATAGTGAACTTTAATAAATAAAGAGTCAGGGAGGGAAGGAAGGAGCAAGGGGAGAGGGAGGGAGGGAGGAAGGAAGGAAGGGAAGGAAAGAAGGTGGGAGGAAGAGGAGAAAGAAGGAAAAGACATTCCGAGCCACTAAGGACATCTAAAAATTTTGTCAATAGGAAACAAGTAGAATCTTTTTCAGCCATGTTCTATATTTTCTTCCAAAAATGAAAGAAGATACTTTACCCGAATCCACACTCTGGAGTTCCACAGACGAGATCTCCTGGGCCAGAAATTTTCTGTCTTCTAGGACCTTCTCCATAGAAGGCAGTACTATGATCCAACCCAACAACAGATTGTCCTCAGTGGTGAGCAATGTAGTGTAAAATGAGTGTCACTGGATTTATTGTCAGAACGTTTGTTCATAAGTTTAGTGCCACCTTCACTTCATCTACGAAAGGAGGGTAATAACCTCTGCCTTCTCTTCCCTTTGCACTCTAATCTACTCAACCCCTTGTCACATACACATTAGTTGTAAGACTCCAATAAAAATGAGATAATATATGTAAAAATATTTTATAGAATATATTAGTCCCCCAGGGATTCCATAATAAAGTACCATAGGCTGTCTGACTTAAACAACAGAAATTCATTTTCTCACATTTCTAATAATTGAAAGTTCTAGATGAAGGTGCTGGAATAGTTGGTATCTCCTGAAGCTCTTTTCCTGGCCTGCAGATGGCCACCTCCTCATTGTATCTTCATTTGGGTCTCCCTGTTCGCATGCACACCCCTAGTATCTCTTACTCTTCATATGAGGATACTAGTTACATTGGATTAGGGCCCCATCCTTATTACT
Source organism: Fukomys damarensis (assembly GCF_012274545.1). NCBI lineage: Eukaryota > Metazoa > Chordata > Mammalia > Rodentia > Bathyergidae > Fukomys > Fukomys damarensis. The sequence goes on along the minus strand of NW_022900949.1, from coordinate 67,267,826 downwards.
TCATTTAACCTTAATTACCTCCTTATTTACTTGTAGTTATTAGTTACTCTTTAAATGTTCTATCTCCAAAAACAGACACATTCTAACACTGGAGGTTAGGATTTCAAACATATGAATTTGGGGAAGGAAACAATTCAGCCCATAATGTAGAGTAAAATATTATGCCCACTGTTTAGGTTTTGTGTTTCATAGACAAGAAAACAAAAACATGGTGGCTTCTGACGGCATTTTCTTATCTCTCATGAGTCTGTTGATTGATCCAGCTCAGTTGGATGGATCTTCTGCTCCATGTTATCATCAGGGACTGCAATCATCCGGTGCCTCAACTGAGCTGGAATATAAGATGGCTCACTTCTGTGCTCTCCTGTTGGTGTTGGCTGGGGTCCTGTGGCTCCTTTGGGACTGTCCACCAAGGAGCCTTGATTCTGTTCCACAGGACTTCTCCATTTGGCTTGGGCTTTTCTCAGGTTGAATCCGCATTTCCAAGAGGAGAGAAGTGGAATATGATGTTCTCCCTAAATCCTACATTTGGAAGTCTCAGAATGTTACATCCGCCATGTAATATTGGTTAAAGTCACCGATAAAGGCATCCCCAGGTTCAGGAGGACAAATAAATCTATCTGAGGAGCAGCGTGCACATATAGGGAGGGGAGAAACTGAGGGCAGCCATGTTTGAAAATTAGCTACCACACCCGTAAAAGCCTCTGAGGCTCTGCAGACATCTCACAAATTCTCTACATTGGTAATTTCACAGATTTGGTCCCAATTTATTATGAATATATCTCATTTTTTTTATGTCTGGGGAAATATCCCACAACATCAAATTATTAGTTAGCTATGGAATTCTGAGCAAGTTTCAAAAAATTACCTTTTTTATTTCCTTTTGGAGGGATAGGTACTGGGAACTGAAACCAGGGTCTTCACAATGAGGTATATCCCCAGCCTTTTTTACCTTATATTTTGTGGTGGAGTCTCACTAATTTTCTAGGTTGGGCTTAAACTTACAATCTTGCCTTGGCCTCCAAGAGTGCTAGGAGTACAGGAATATGCCACCATGCCCAATTCCTTAGTTCTTAATCTACACTTTTTTTTCTGTTAGCAGTTTCATCCAAGAGGCCATATTAAATATAGTTATTATGTTTCCTTGGACTTCTTTGAACTGTTAAAGTTTGTCTGACTTTCCTTGTTTCTGATGTCCTTACACAGCTTTGAAAAATGCTAGCCAGGTATTTTGTAGAATGCCCTACATTGGAATTTATCTGATGTTTTTCTCATAATTATACGGGGTATGTGTTTTAGGGAGAAAAACTACAGAGATAAAATATCATTTTCCTTAAATCACCTCCAGAACATATATTATAAACATGATACATCACTGTTGGTATTGAACTTGATCACTTGACTGAGGTGGTGGTTGTCAGGTTTCTCCTTTACAAAGTTACTCTTCCTCACCTCTCTCAATACCATGCTCTTTGCAAGGAAGTCATGGAAAAGTGCTACATAAATTATGTGGAATTCTTTTGTACAAGAGATTTATCTATTCTCCAATTATTTGTAAAATAATTTATTTGTGTCAGTATGGACTCATGGATATTTATTTTCTAATTAACCTATAACCCAGTAGTATTTTATTTATTTATTCAAATTGTTCCACCATTGGGAGCTCTTTCCGTTGCCTCTGTGTCTCTGACTTACCCCAGTGGTTTAAGTAATTCTCTTAGTTTCTGGCACAGCAAGCTGCTATGGGTTCAGTTTGTACATTTCCTGTTCCAGTCTTAGAATCATACATTTCACCAAGGAGCCTTGGCTCCTTTCACTGGAGAATAGCATTGGAAACCAAGATCTAAGTAAGGAATTCCCCCTTTTTGAAGTGTAAAAGAAAATTCTCCAGCTTAATTTATTTTATCCCAGGCTGAGCAACCATCTTCTATCAAAGTTAGTTATCTGACCCTCAGCTACCTGCCTTCTCATATATATGCACATTATAGGAACTTTTTTCTCCTGAGCTTCTCACAAAATTTGGATTTTTAAATCTTTCTTGGGCATAAAATTTTAGAATCTAAATATAGTAAATTGATGAATAACTTTAGGAAAATTTCAGGTATTAAGAAGAAAACTGGGCATTGCAAAAATCCATTTCTATTTCCTGTCAAACCTGGCACCCACTTGCTTCAGATTTCCTACAGCGATACAAATACATCCCACACAGTGCTCCCATGATTGTGGGGAGGCAGTTTGATCCCAGTAACAACCAGATCTTTAGAACTGCTCATTTTGCAATACTTAAAAATGTTGCGTTGAAAGTTACACATTAAAACAAAACCAAGGAGTGGAAGATTTAAAATAGGAATGTCCAATCTTTTGCCCAAGGGTCACATGCAGCCTTGGACAGCTAATAATGCAACCCTACCTTATCTAAAAGTCAACTTCTAACATTCTTAAAGTGATTTTTCATAATGTTTTATGACTCAGTTATGTGGTATGGGTTGGGTGACAACCCAAAGCTGTGCAGGGGAAGAGCACAATGCTAAGTTTGCCTCCTATGCCTGCCACACACAGTCAAATGAAACTCACAGTTCAAATTGAAATGTAAAGTTTAGCAAGTAAAATGCAGTGATCATTAGTGTATTAGTCAGCTTTCTGTCACTGGGACAAAATACCCTACCCCCACACTTATAAGAAGAGAGGCTTAATTTGGTTCATGGTTTTAGGGAATTCAGTCCATAATAGGGTGAGAGAGAAGGGAGGAGCTAGGGACAAGAACGCAGACTTCCAGGTCCTCCCCCAGTGACCTCCTTCAACCGAGTCCCACCTCCTAACAGCACATTCAGACACCAAATTATCCTGATTTAATCCAGTGATGAGCTTAACACCTGAGAATCTAATTACTTTCCAAAACCCACTTCTTAATACATGAGACTTTGGGGGCAGATATTTTAGATCTAAACTACATCAATAATACTATTTCAGCCCGCCTATGTGTGAAACTATATATTAGGAACTATATTCCCAGCAAGAACCATTTACATTTTTGTGCAACACAACAAACATAAAAGGTAGAAACACAAGAGGAAAATAGCATATCTATCCTTAGTGAGAAATGGTTCACTTCTCTTATCAAAATTTAAGTAGGTGGAGTCATGTGCATAAAAGATAATATATGGACTTTTACTTTTTTCATTAAGTTTATTGGCACATTTTAGGTATACAGTACAGTTACATTCATCATTGGGATCTTGTACAATTACATGATGTGTCTTGGTTCTAATTTTTCCCCATACTGCTTCCCTCCCTTTACCGCCTCCACCCTTCCCTATTTACAAGGACTTTGTTTCCATATTTTCCTTTTTTCATATGTTTTCTTTTCTCTTCTTTCCTTTCCCCTACCTTTCCCACTTCCCCTATTCCTTTGGCCCCTTTTCTTCCTATTTCACGTTATCTATTATATAATTTGAATCATATTTACACTTTTAGTTTTGCACACCAGAGAAACTATTCAGTATTTACACATGTGTGTCCTTTTTTTTTTTGGTACCGGGGATGGAACTCGGGTCCTTGCGCTTGCAAGGCAGGCCACTGAACCACTGAGCTAAATCCCTGGCCCCTGTGTCCTATTTATTTCATTTAAGAGTATGGCCTCAATATGCATCCATTTTCCTATGAATGACTCTAGTTTATCATTCTTTACCACTGAGTAGTACTACATTTTATAGAAAAACCATATCTTCTTTATCCATTTTCCAACTGATGGTCAATTGAGCTGTATCCAAGTTTTAGTTATTACAAACTGTGCCACTTTAAACATGGGTGTGCATATATATCTGTGGTATGATTCTTTTAATTCTTTTGGAAAGATACCCAGCAGAGGGATAGCTGGGTCAAATGAACTTTTAAGTTAACAGAACTGAATTTGGATCTTGGCTTAACTGACTGTGTAATCGTGGACAAATTGTGGACCTCCCTGGAGCTAATTTTTTATACCTATATGATAATATATTTCACCTATAAATACCATTATTATAATTGGAATAATATACTATTTCATAGAGTGGCAGCACAATTGATTACTTAAGTCATGTATTGATAGGTGCTACTTTTTCCCCTTTTCTTTCCTAATATAACAACATAGAAAGAAATTTCCCATACATTACATGTGTTACTATTCTGAGCCCAAGTATTTCTCTCCTTCAATTAAGCAGGAGTCATGGAATGATAAAGGTATGACTCACAGAGAGGCAGTAACTTGCCCAACGTCAATCCCTGGAACACCAGGATACAATTGCAGAAGTCTTTTGATTCATCCATTCAATTAGTTCCTGAAGAGCTGCATATGTCACATGCCAAGTTAGGTACCACTCATGTAAGACTAGAGAAGGTATAGAGTTTAGACTCTTCTAGAAGAGATTTTAAAAAAATACTCCACAAACTGCTTTAGGATGTGATCTCTACAAATATTCATCTTGTTGAAGAAATTTTAAAATCCAGAGATGCTTCTACACTAGAATATGAATGTGAAAATCAATTCATTTTACTGAAAAGGCTGGAGAATGCTTTGGGTTCAACCATAATGGAGCGGAAGTGACGTCACTAGAGGTTTTCCAATCACCCTCAGTCCCCCATTTACTCTTTTACCCTACCGACACTTGCAGAAGACCTACTATGTGCACAGTATCACACACGGAAGCAGGAAAATAAGGATGAACTGGAAAAGTATAAGTAAACAGCTTCCTAAGCTTTGAGTGTGTATACATTTTTTAAAAATCTTAGGAGCAATCTAAAATGTGACATCTGAAAGCAAGCACTTAAGAAAATACTATGATTAGAGTCTTTTTATTTCAAATATACATTTCCAATATAGAGGAATCCTTCCTTTGAAATGCAAGAATATTTAAAAAGTGATTTATTTGTATTTATTATTTTATTTATTTTTTGGTACCTGGGATCAAACTCTGGTCCTTGTGCTTGCGAGGCAGTCAACAGAACCACTGAGCCAAATCCCCAGCCCTGAAAAGTGATTTTTAAAACTCACAGTTACTTTTTAGCTGAATTTCTATGGTTTAAAATTAATTTCTAATGCATGTCATAGTCATTGCAGTTGATTTTTTTCAAATCTCAAATCTTTCTGTGACCCTGAAATAGAAATGATAAAAAACAAATAAACAATATATAATCTATATATCTATAAATATATAGATATATATGGACATGGTGGATATATATGTATATATGATATGATTTTTCACTGAATCACATTAGTTCACTATTCTTAAATGGAATTGCTAAGTTATCAAGTTAATGTTAAAACCAAAATCAATATCTATTCTTAAGTTTTTCTTTTGTTTTCCCTTGCATCTTCCAAACCATTTTGTCTTAAAATAAGCCAGTCCCCCAAATGGAAGGGTGATAAGTGTCAGCACATAACAGAACTGATGGACTAATCAATTTTGCTTTTTAGCATTATCTACAGGGCTTAGATACACATAATTTATTCATTTTTATTTGGAATCAGTTTTGTGAAACTTTACTTGAAGGATGTGAGATACTGCTTTATTTCCATAAATATCTTCTGGTAGTGGGTATGGAATACAGGAGAGAAGTATTGCTTTCAAAGATGTATAATAACCTCAATTATAATACTTTGAAGAAAGAAAGTGGAGAGAGTAATAAATGTGTTGATATCTTTCCTCCAGGCTTTGTTAAGGCTTCCTTTCCCCAAAAACATCTCCAGTCTTATATTAAGTCAGAAAGAAGAAAAAGGGCTTGTGTTCTTTCATAAATTCCATTTAACAATATCAGGAGGTCTGCAATGGATGGAAGAACTGTCAAAACAATTGTGACAGGAAAAACTCCTTTTTAGATCACAATGTCTCCATACAGTGTGTACAGCCTACTCTGGGTTATTCATTCAAGTCATGATACCTCTCTGCCATAAGAGAGTATCGCACTACACTCTAAACACGGATTTTAGACTACACAGTTTTGATATAAGAACTGGTATTTGTTAGAAATAATGCTTTTCTGCCCACCTTGTAATTTTCCACTGGGTCTTATAGTTTTGTCCCACTTGTACCCACCTTGCCACACGGCTTTACTGTATAAAACATCTTTGAGAAGTGGAGTGAGCGGGCAACCCACTTTCAGGTTCCCCTTCTGTCTCTCTTAGATGGAAGCTTTCTTTCCCTCAATAAATTTTTCCTATTCTTCTTTTTTTGTTTGTTTTTTGGTTTTTGGGTTTGTTTTTTTTTTTTGTTTTTTGTTTTTTGTTTTTTTTGGTACCAGGGATCAGACTCTGGACCTTGTGCTTGTGAGGCAGGCAGTGGAACCACTGAGCTAAATCCCCAGCCCTATTTTTCCTACACTTTAAAAAAAAAAAAAAAAAAAAAGGAAGAAATAATGCTTTTCCCAGGGAGGCTTGATCACAGGAAAACCTTGAAGTAAATGCTCTAGGGAATGGCAAAAATTGATTGCCCAATAGAAAAGAGCCCTTCCTAAAGGTCAAATCCACTTTCACTATAAAGTGCAGGGAATTATATATTTAGTGTGGTTCAAAGGTAGTGAGGTGTGCCAGGCTTTCCTTTTTCTGCTTTAATTTGCAAGACAAAGTCACATATAAAATCCATAGCTCCTCTTGAGATTTATATATGAATGTCAAATTTTAAAAACTACTTTCAGATCAAACTTTCTCAGTGACACCAGCATAATGGAAGAGAAGTCATGAGTTTCACTGGTATCTCCTAACATATTGTGTTCCTCCTAATGCAATAAGTATTTCCCATGATTAAAAAAATAATAATATAAATGAAGTAACATTATTCATATTATCAAATTCAAATTTTGATACATTCCCTCTTCTTATATCTCTATCTCTCTTTGCTCTAACTTCCTATTGCAATTTTAGGTTTAAATCTATCCCACAAAATTTGGTATAGATAAGGAGATATGTCTGTGAATTACAGAAAAAACATTTCACTTGTGTGTATGGAATTTTAAGCTGTTCTACTAATCATAATTGTTTCTGTAATTCTTTCATTTGTGTTAGGGTAACAGAATAAGAGCTAGAGTAGAATAAAGTTGGCATCCTTTTGTGACAGTTAATAGCATTTGAAAGGATTCATGCACTACCTGGTGAGGCCTCCTACTCTGATTACTAATAAAACCTGACTTTGAAGACAAACTTCTGCCACAGATCCTATTGTCTTTACAGCTTGAGGTTCCCCCTCCCCTTTGGTTTCCTATCCAACAAGATGTTTTTTCTCAAACTGAACTAGGTCACCACATATCACAGCAAGGCAGTGCGATGTGCCAGCTACTCTGTGTTTGAGACGTGAATATGCAGATTGTGTATCTCCAGCATGTCTGCAGAGCATTCCCGTCTCCTCCACAGTTAACAAAGGGCAACATTTGGTAGCTTTCTACTCTTCTCCAAATGATCAGCTTTTATATGGGGATTCAAGTGAGCCAAAGTGCCTGCTTTATTCCACACATTCACATGGAGCCCTCTGAGCAGAGCTTGGGAAACTTCCCACCTGGAACCCTACTTGGCAAACTTTAATCCTTGCAGAGCTTCCTTTTGCCTCACCTCGAGTCCTAAGTCTCTCTGATATCCCTTCACTGTCAAAGTTAAACCTCCACTGACTTGTTCCAGAGGAATAATATCTTCATATCCTCTATTGACTTGAACTCTGTTGGAGGAAGAAGGTGCCTGGGCTGTAACCAAGAGACATAAACACTCCCAGACATTAATAGAAGTGGAGTACATCAATTCTTTGGCAACTTTGGGGCCATTTAAACCTACCTTTCCATTCTCATATCCTAGCTCACCACCCAGATGGATTCCACCTGGTCACTTCTCTTCTGTTTACGGTGCTATGCAGCTCTCCCTCACACTTCTTCCCTGCCTCTGTGCCCAGTTCGCTGTCCCATGATTAAGAAGTCCCCCGTATCCTCAGTTGCTTCCCCAAAGACTCCATCCATCGGCCCCCACACCAGCCTCCGCATAAAGGATACTACATGCCTTACAGCCTACCGCTTGTCTTGTGGAGGCCACCCACCCTCCAGATCCTCACAGTGTAGAAAAAGTGTTCTGTGTTGCAAGGTTCACAGTCACTCCATATGATGCATCCTTGACCATTCACCCTCTTGCCTCTTCACCTTCTACCAGCCTCTTGCCATTCACCCTTTACTAGCCACTGTAGCACTCTTCCTCCTAATGCAGAATGTTCTACCCAGTCAAGGTTTTATTTCCACCCCTCAGCATTCATTCAGCCTGGGTAGTTTCATATTCAAGTGAATAACTTTCTAACATTTGGATATCTGTCACAAAATTTTCTAGGTGACCATCAGTGCTGCTTTCTATTCTTCCAAGCCCTTGTTTCCTAGCCTCCCCAGCACATGGGGTCATATGCTTGGGTTGCATTCAAGGGAAGTTGAGCATAAATTATATATGCCACCTTCTGGCTTGGAACACAAAAGCCTTTGACACATGATTCTTGGGCCTTTTCCCTTCTGCTAACTAGCATGATGGACCTCTAGGTGTCCTTGAGACCCACAAATAGAAGGTAGCAGGACTCAGGTAAAAGAAGTTCAGAATCACCAGCTGGAGAAGAGCTGCCAATGGTGAATATTCATATCAGCCTGGTATGTGAGTGGAAAGTACAGTGTCGTGTTGGCCCACTGAGATTTTGGAATACATTTGTTGTAGCAGCTAGTCATTGCCTTAACTAATTGCCTCACCTCAAACAACCCTTTTGACTCTGTTTCAGCTACACATTACCCGTGGCCACAAAGCACATGCTAAGAAGTATGAAATCACAAACTTAATCATCTTATTTTCTGAACAGACCCCTCTCCTGTCAGTCATTTCTTTGTAATGCCTCCACACACGTACATATACACATCAATTCCTTACACTCCGTGAACCTCCAGATAGTATTCTCCCTCTCTGATCAGTCACTTCTTTTCCTCCATTTCCTCTTCATGTCAACCACTCTCTTACCAATAGCTTCAATTCTCTTGTACATTTTTCTGCAACTAAAGTCACTTGAAAGTTTTCTACCCTGTTTTCGTCCAGTTTTCCAACTTCCCTAACACGCTGCTCTGCCCAGAGGGCTGGTGGTGCTGAAGAAAGCCATACCACCACGTGTAGTAATCTGAGCTGGCTTCAGTGCCACCAGAGAGCCCTCTGTGTGTTTTGAGTCACGTCTGCTATGCTCCACTCTCCTCAGACATCTGCCTCTGTGCCTTATCCCGTCCCAGCAGAGTGCCGCCGAGCTCTTGCGCACAGCTTCTTTCTTCTCCCATCCTCCCCCACCAGGAAGAATCACACTGCTTTCCATCTCGGGCCGGTCTCTCTACTGATGCTTTCTTTCCTCTCCCTGCCAGCCTTCGGAACACCACTGGCTCTACAGTGCCTCTTCTCCCATAGGAACACATATTCCTTCTTTGAAAATTCCTTCCTACTAGCACTTAGCATGCTCAAATCTCTCCCACCCTCAGTCTCGCTGTGCCTCTATCACTCTCTCCTTCCCTTCACAGATAAACTTCCTGACAGAGTAAGTACCCTCTCTAATGGCCTCCAGGCCTCTCTTCCTCCTCTCTCACTCTGCCACCCACTGATACCCCTTCAGTGTGTCACTGAAACTCTTTTCATGAAGGTCCCCAGTGACCTACTTATCAAACCCAATAGACACTTTTCATATCTTATCTGGCTTCTCAGCAGCATTCCACAGTGCTGGCTATTTCCTCCCTCTGAAGCACTCTTTTCCCTTGGTTTCAGTCACTTCTTACTCTTGGTTTTCCTTGCCTTGCCTTCCATACTTTCTCCAGCTATAACTCCATTTGGTATCTTCTTTCTTTAAATGTTCCTCAGAGTTGTTTTGCCTTACATCTTCTCATGTCTTTCTTTATGCACTGGGCAATCTTATCCACTGTCATATCTTCAATGATTCGTTTATCTCATTTTTTCCTAAATGAAAAATATTTTCCATCCTGGATTCATATGTACAACTTCATATTGAACATCTATCCATGACTTACCATCTCCATGCCCCAAAGCTTTCTTCTGCTTTACTTTTTAGTTCCAGCAAAAAGTATCTCCATCTACTCAAAGCCTTAGCCCAGAACTCAGGAGTCACCCTGACTCTTCTCTTTCCCTCATCCCCACACCAGTCCATCAGCAGACCTTGTAGACTCTCCTGAAGACCTCCCAAATCTGTTTACCTGACTTAAACTCCACTGTTACTTTTCTAGTCTAGGCCATCTGTGTTTCCTGTTTTGAGTAACCTGGCAGTTTGCTTCCTAGTCTAAAGACTCTCATTTTCCCTCTTACTGATCCATTATCCACATGGTGGGCCTGGGATTTAGTTCAGTGGCACCACACCTGCCTGGAAAGCTCAAGGTCCTGAGTTTGATCCCCAGTACTGGCCAAGGGGTTCCATTATTCACATGGCTACCCGTGTAGGCAGAAGTACTCACATAGCTATCGGCATCATGAGTGAGCCCTTCTCAAATGTAAACACAATTTTCTTCTCTTTCTTATTTAAAATTCTTTTGTGACCTCTTCCTTCCCTTAATAACATGGTCAGTTCCTAGATCCCACCCAAGAACTGCAGAAATAGAATCTACCAGAAAATGTCATAAAAATTCTTATGATAATTAGGCATAGTGGTGCATACCTATAATCTCAGCACTCTGGGAAGCTAAGGCAGAAAGATAGTAAGTTCTAGTCCAGCCTGGGTAATTTAGCAACTTAGTGAGACCCTGTCTCAACATAAAAAGAATAAGGGATATAGCTCAGTGCAAAAGCCCTGGGTACCAACAACAAAAGAAAAGAAAAAAACAAATGAACAAAAAACAGTTCTCTGGCCTGTAAACACCAGGAAAGCATGAATTGTTCCTATTCTTTCTGTATTTGTATCCATTACATTTAGTCCCTAATGAAATTCCTGTATGTACTGACAGAGAGGAAAGGAGGAAGAAGGGAGTAATATGCTAAATAATTATGGTTTTTGTAGTGTAGTCAACTTACTGAACTTTATGGTACAGCTTGCTGAGAGTTCCATCAGTAAAATTCAGTACAAAGGGATAATTTACCCATATGCATAGGTAACCGAAAAGGGTTGTTGCCCATGAATCTAATCAAGTCATTGATTAATTGATTGATTGATTGGTACCAGGGATTGAACTGGGGTCCATGCGCTTGCAGGGCAGGCACTGGAACCACTGAGCTAAATCCCTGGCCCTAATCAAGTCATTTATGATTAAAATACAATTGCAAGCTGAATGCAGTGGCACATACCTGTAACCCCAGCACTCTTGGAGGCAGAGGCAAGAAGATCCCAAATTTAACCCCAGTCTGAGCAGCTTAGAAAATTAGCAAGAGCTTATATCAAAATAAAAAAGGCCTGGGATAGCACGTTGCAAAGGCACTCGATTTAATCCCTAGTATGGAAGAGAGAGAGAGAGAGGTATTAAATCTAACTACACCATGAATTTTTAAATTTGAGTAATGTATGGATGGGCCCCTTTGAAGATTAGAAACTGGAGTGGGATATAGTCTAGACGTAGAGTGATGCTTAGCAGGAATGAGACAGTGGGTCCAATCCCCACCACCACACATCCATACATAATTTCTAATGAGCATTCAGATTGATCTATATTGTTTTTATTATATTTCTTGAATGTGCGTAAAAAGATGTGTAAATGCCTTGTACTTATAGATTTTATGTAAATCAAAGCAAACAAATGAAATACAAACAAAATTGCAAAACTGATAGCACTCAAGTTCAACATTAATTTAATGTGGTAGCTGAATCTAAATTGCTTCTCAGTGTGGGACTATCTCACTGCCTGCTACAGGGCAGCTCCAATATTTGCTATCCTGTGTGATTCAATTTTTCTGCAACTCTCATTAACAAGTTGACCATCTCCATATGAAACAGCATGTTCTTATACTCAACTGTCTTATATTATTATTATAAAAATTAAAAGATACATGAAGTTTCCTAAAGAGTATCCTACCTCAAAGGATGCTCTCATGGACTTCACTTTAAGAAATACCACTGTAACCGAAAAATAGATTCACTAACTTGCCAAATGGTGATTGTTTGTATTCATGCTCCCTTATTAACCAGAAAGCTGATGGATAGTTTGGGTTACCTTCCATTTCCAGAGCCTAGAATGTTTGTCCTCAGTTGTTTTAATTGAACAAGTTGATTCTAAAATAGGAGCATTTGTGTCCAACATGTAAGGGTGTTGAAGGGTGAGCAATGTCTGCTTGGAAGCCTGGGTAGAGTGTGTACATCAAGTCCTCTAGCTTCCTGGCCCTTCCCATAAAGACCCTTTGGTCCCATTGCTGTGGTTAGACATCAAGCAAACATCAGTGATTTCCCTGGCTTTCCCAAGTGTGCTGCTTCAGAAGGGAGAGGATATGCTGGGCAGCTCAGCTTTCTGAGAGTTTTCATTCTCAAATTAATAAATTGGCAGTCTAGCTTGTAGGTCAGCTCTGAGAACTGAGGTAATGCAAATCTGACCCCAAAGGCCTCACCACCTCTTGAAGGAAATAACTATGTGATTAGGAGGATTAAACAAGGTCAGCAAAGTGTCTAGCTTTTTCCTAAGGTAATGTAGTTCTGTGGTTCTCTCTGGGTAGAGAAGGGAGCAATCAGATCCCAACCCTACACTGAATGTCTTAGCATGGCGGTGGGCAGGGAGTTGGGGTACAGGACTGAATTTATATCAATGTATTACATACAATGAAATAATCTCCAATACACTTTTCTTCCGGTACCAGGGATCCAACTCAGGACCTTGTGTCTGCGAGACAGGTGGAATGGCAACGAGCTAACTAACGTCCCAGCCTTCAGTACTAAAGCATCGGTTATAGAAAAGACAAAGTGGGTGTATTGGGTTTTTTGTTTTTGTCTTTTCAGGAAAAAGTAAAGCACTGGAATACTGCATCAGTCTCCAATTTTTTTTTTTTTTTTTTTTTTGTCTTTTCAGGAAAAAGTAAAGCACTGGAATACTGCATCAGTCTCCAATTTTTTTTTTTTTTTTTTTGTACCAGGGATCAAACTCAAGTCCTTCAACTTTCGAGGCAGCTGGCAGAACTACTGAGCTAAATCCCAGGCCTTTAGTCTATAATTCTTGACCAGAAACTCCTGTGGCTACCAGATTGGCCTGCTCTGCACTGGTCCTGGGGAGCACACTTTAGAGTGGAAATGATTTCCCAAAGGTTTTAGAACAGATTTAAGGATACTGGGTGATAATATTCATTGCATCATAATGTTTATGAGGCTTCTAAAAACAAGAAAGATCAACCTCACACTATCAACAGCAGTGCTATTCTCACAGTATCAGTCTGTTGAAATAATTAGGAAATGTGTGCAAAGATAAAGAATGTCCTAACTTGGATAAATCAAGATCTCTTTACAATGTCGTAATCTTTTTTTTTTTTCCTGAACAGCATAACATTGTAATAGGTATAGCGTCCTCAAGTAGCTAGCTAACTTTCCATGGCTCATGGGAATGTATTGTTGCATAGAAGCACTAATCTGTATAAAACCTCATACAGGCTCTGGCCAAGTCATTTTGAGCCCTTGTTATTGTTTTTAACAGAGCAGGCTGGAAGTCAAAGAGAACTAGCACAGAAACTCACCCCACCTTGGCTTCTGCCCTGCAACTCTTGGCAAGTTCTCTTCATGAGGTAAACCAACCATTCATTCTTATTTTTGAGTTTAACTGGCAGTCCATGCCCTGGAATCATGTGACCTGCGAGCAAATGACAAAGGCATACTACAATGAGGGAAAGTAATCCCACTTCCCTTGGGTTTAGTGTCGCTGAATCCTTCAAAATGTTGTGTCCCCACTGACACCCAAGAGCCATCTATTAAACTGCATTTGTTTCAGAGGCTGATAAGAATGGCTGAGAGATTATGGCTTCCATTTATAGCCAGGCTACATAGACTTATAAAGACCATTCCTGGAGAGGCAATTTAGAAATGAACCTGAGCCCATTTATGACCCTTTAAATACAAAGCTGAAGGGAAATAACAGGTCAAGAGACCTTGGAGAGTTCACAAACATGGTAAGTTCTGGAAATTCACCTTTTTCTCTAATATGTGAAGCCAGTCATTGGTCACTCCAGTAAGAGCCATGTTTTGTTTATGATTTTCCTGACCCAGGGAACCACCATGTGGTTATGAGAAACACATATGTGCACAATAATTAAGATATAGCAGTATAAGGACTCCAAGAAAGGTGACTACAAAGGGGTGTGAGATGTGAACAGACAAAGGAGCGAGAGTATGAGTAGAAAGTTAGGAAATGAAATTCGAGGAGCATCCAATTAAAATATATTCTGTGACGTGTGTTGTGTGAATGGACTTCTTAGCTGGGCTTCACAGGATGAATAGGAGTTGGCTAGGCAGAGAAGAGAAAAAAGAGCCATCAAGGTGGAGGAAGCTGTTCAAGAAATGGCCACCTGAATGTTAAAGCTTTCACAATTCTAAGGAAAGAAGAAGACATAACACCACAAAGAACAGGAAAGAGCTCAGAAATTACCTAGTCCCATGATTTTACATGAAGACCAGAGAGTAGGAGTGGTATCTCACCTTTTGAGGATCAGATGTTCCAAATCTTATTCTGAAAACTAGTATATAAAAAATCATGCATTTCTGCCGATTACTATATTAAGCACACCTCAGGTGCACCTATCGACTAATCACAATGATAGATCTTGCTTAGGTCCTGATTTGCACCAATTATAAAGAAAAATCATGAGAGTCATTTACCTCTAGTATTTGCTAATATTAACGGTTTATTAAGAATTTTGAAGTTAAACTGGTCTTTTTTACATTCATTTGAACAGTATCTAATTTTACAGACATGAGCATTGAAAGTGAAGGACATGATGGTCAGTATTTGCCTCCAGTAATAAAGGAGGAGCAAGAAGGAGGAATTTATATGATGGAGAAAGAAATGGCTTTGAGCTGGTAACTGCTGAAGATATTGTACACAAAAGTCTAATGACCTGTTTGCTCTCATATCTTTTTTAATTTTTCTGTTATAAAATGTTACTCAAACAAGTGAAAGGTCTGCCCTGACCATTCGGTAGGTCTGAAAGTCGAGAGTGGCACTTTAATGTTATTCCCAGGGCTTTTGCCTCTAGTGTCTAAAGCTGCCCGACTTTATAACTCAAGTGGTTATGTTGTAAGCATTTTTATCTGCTTAAAGCAGATGACATTGAGATTCTGTACTGGCATATATTGGAGTGCTTTATCTATACTAAATCATTAAATCTTCACAAATATGCTTATGGATAGTTCATTACTATTATGTCCATTTTACAGATGAGAAGAATAAGAGGTAGATTTGTAATTTACTCAAGGCCTTACAGTAGAAAATAAGGTGTGAAGCTAGGTATGGTGGCCCATGGCTGTAATGCCAGCCCCCAGGAGGCAAGACCGAAGGATCACAACTTTGAGGACAGCCTGGCACAATTTAGAGACCTGGTGAGAGCCAGTATGAAAACAAAAATAAAAAAACTGCTGGATATGTAGCTCAGTGTAAGAGCTGGATTCAATCCCCCATCCCACAAAATAAGAATAAGAACAAGAATAAAAGAGAAACAAAAATGACTCACATCTCTCTTTCCAAACTCAGTAGACTTAAACAAAACAATACAATACCCCTCAAAGACGTGAATATGTGGAAGAAAAATCCACTGGATTTAATTATGTGCAGTATCACTTATCTATTGCTGCATAACACACCACCCCCAAACTTAGCATCTTAAAACAGCCATCTCCAGCCTATTCACAGGCTCTGCTGGAGCGGGGCTGCCCTGGCTTGGATGCACAACTGCTTCTGTCCCCATGGCAGAGCCAGGAATCCTGGGGAGCCCTCGGGCCAATGAGGAGAGAAGCCCTGTGAGCTATTACTGCTGCTTTCTCAAAAATGAATGTTTACCTCATCCAGCTTTACGTCGAATTGATTCCGAAGATGCTTCTTTCTGAGCCCTTTCCTGTGCCACCCACCCCGCTCTCTACATTCAGTTTTGTCACCTGATTTCTAACAGGTTCACGTATACCTTCTCTTGCAGGCAACCCAGCCCTGCGAACATCATTACATCTCATTTTTTATTACAGTCACACGCACTGCTATTTTTATTGTTAGTTCTCCAGGCAAGTAGTAAACCAAAATTACACTTCCTTTCTTTCACTACTTTTTCTTCAAGTTAAAATGTACTTACTTCACTTTTAAATTACTTCCGTTTTTTAAAAAACAGATTACCTTTGTCTACAAACTGTAACCACTCTATAATATCCCGTAGTGTTTTTTTTTAACAGTCAAATCTGTCAGAGAATTTATCATATCCTCTGTTTTCTTGTGTTTTGGTTTTGGTTTTGAATAAATAAATTCTCACAGGAGGCTTCTGTTTCTCTCTGGATCAGACCGATCACCCTTCAGGTCTATTGCCCAGTTGTACACCGTGGACATCTCCTGTCAGCATCTGGGAAATTTGCTTCTCTGCCGCATTTCCTGTTTCCTGGATCCTTTTTTCCCACTTTACTCCCTCATTGCAGAGGGTTGTGGATGTGTGTGGTGGGGAGATGGGTGGAGAAACACTCCGGTAACATTCTGAGAAAGGGTGGACAAGAGATTTTTTCAAATCTGCTGGTCTAATAGTGTTTTCATTCTACCTTTATAGTTGATTGACAGTCTGGGTGCAGAATTCTAGGACTTAATTTCTCCCCCAGTGATTTGAAGACATTGTTCTATCCTGTTACTCCTGTCCAGGCTGTTGCAAGGACTAATCATCCTCTGACTCCTGATCAGTTGAATGTGAGCCATTTTTTTCTAGAGCATTTTCTTCTCCTGGTTTTCTAATATTTCATAATATACATCAGTATAGTCATGTTTGCATTCATTTTGTACTGTGCACATGATTCTTCTGGTCCTTATGTCTAAAATCTTGTGTTCATCTTCTGAAAATACTTCCTGCCTTTTTTTTCCTTTTTTCTCTTTCTGGAACTCTCTTATTCAGTTATTGGTTGCCTTATGATCTTTAAAGTTCTCTTCTTTCATCTTATATCATTTTAATCATTTTTAGGGAAATTGTCTAGTCTTCATTTTTCAAACCATATATGTTTTTATTTCTATTAATATATTTTGAATGTGTGAAAGGGTCTTTCTTATGTCTGACTCTTTTGTATGGCAACAAGAATTTTTTGTATCTCTCTGATACAATACATTATAATTTTGGGGTGATTTTCTTCTGCTCCCTGATTGTCTTGATCTCCTCTGGGTTCACTTTTTTCTTTGTTTGTTTTGGCCTTTGTCATGACAAATAGACATTTTCCTTGGCTCTCTGTTTCTCTTAAAGAGTCAAACATTTAACAGCTGACTGGAAGCTATGTGGATAAGTGGGGTGTTGTCACTGGTAAACTTCTTGTAGACAAGTCAGGAAGATGGGCTGGAATTTTCATGGGGAGCCCCACATATCAGTAATTGCAGGGGTTTTCATCCCCACCCATTCCCAAGTAATTTGAATCCTGAGCCTTTCTAGGACTTGGTTGAGGCAAATTGGCTTGTTTCTCATCAGCGCTGTTTGAATTTCCTCCTGTCTACTCACAATTTCCAATTCTCCCACTTTTTTAAATCCATATACTGAGGATAGGAAAGATTTTTTTTTTAAATCTTGTGGTTCAGGAATATTTTTAAAGAAGAAAGGTGGGAGAAACATCTTTACCCCATAAAGACTACTTCAGAGCAATGTTAGTGGAAGAATATAAGACAGAACAGAGAAAGATTTGGGGGGTATAGTGAGCAGAATTCCTAAGATGTCCTCCCAAGATTATTATCCTCTCTTTATATTTACTCATCCACTAATCTATGTATTGCTATGAAGGAACTTTGTAAATGAAATTAAGGTTACAAGTAGAGATTATCCCAGATGATGAGGTAGGCCGAATGTAACCATGTATGCCTTTAAACATAGAAGACGGAAAGCAGGGGGAGGTAGGGTTAGAGAAGAGGGGAGAAGTGAGGTAGGGGAGATGCAAAGAGATAAGAAATATGAGAGGACTTGACTGTGCAGTACCTTTGCAGATAGAAAACACGAGGAAACAAGAAATGCAAATATCCTCTCGAAACTGAGAATAATACTGGTTGCTAGCCAGCTAGCTAGCAGGCTGGTAATGTAGCTCAGTACAAAAGACCTTGGTTCAATCCCCAGGGGTCCCTCCCCACACACAAAGACCTGTGGCCATTAAACTCAGCCCTCTGTATGGGAAAATATTACAAAAAAGAGATGGGTTGTTTCAACATGTGTTGGAGATGATTTTATTAATGGTCTCCAAAGAGCCATACTTCTCAGCACTCTTGACCAGTGTAGTCTCTTCGCACACTGATGCTGAGTTTGATCATGTGACTTGATTTGGCCAATGACACCCCAGCAAATGTGACACAAGCACTTGTGCACTGGGGTTTGCCTGTCCAGAATGCTGCTGACTGAGAGGAAGCCCAGTGCTAGTGGGACGGGAGCGAGGGCAAGGCTGAGGGGTAGTGGGTTTATTACATGTCCTTTAGTACTAATTGTGTCTTCATTATTTGCATGTGAACTTTGATAAACTAAAAATTAATACTAAAAAACCCATCACATCTAGTCTACAGGCTGCACTTCTCATAGGCCTCCTAACTCCCTCAGATCTTTCACTTTCCCTATTATTACCACCAGCATCACAAAAGACTCCAACTCCCTAAGAAGCACCAGCTGGGAGGAGAAGGAAGGTGGAGGAATTACCACATGCATATTAATTTCTCTTTTATTCTCTCTCAGAAGTAAAAAAAACATTCTTGTTGTAGTTGAGTGGGTGGTGGTGGTTCACTTCTCCATGTCTAATTTCCTAAATTTGTGCTTCAGTTAGCTTTTGCAAATGAAAATAACTAAGCCCTAATTCAATTTTCTATTTTAGAAGGACCATTAATCTGGAAAACAAATAAAAATAAATTAATTTTTAATGGCTAATGTAGACTTTCTCAAAACGAGTCTTATAACATTAATAGAACCTTAAATAGAAACTATGAGCCCCCAACATAATTTTATCTGTAATTGATCTAGTTCTTTCATGCAGCACATCTAAGGGTCAAAGTCACACAAAGACCATTTATGAAGATATGGGATTTTATTTTTTTTGTCACCTTATGTTCTTAAGGCCTAGGAAAAGCAAATCTCCTCACAGTTTGACTATAAAGATTACATTTTTTTTATTCCATACTATTAACAGGAAGAAGTTCAACAACAATTTCAGAAATCAAAGTATAATCAAACCTTATTTAATGGGAATGTTCAGGGGACAAGTCATTCTGGTTAATTAAATTTTCTGGTTAACTAGAAATTAACCCAGCATCCTTTGTTCAAACCTTTCCATAGAAAAATCTTTCTAAATTGCATTAGCTTCTGCCATCCCTTAGGAAGTAGAAGGTAGTGAATGTAATTGAATCTTTGATGGTCCAAGTTCTTGTAGTGCGCCTAGAAACATCATTATGAACATTTATACTTGTACTACATGGTGGGTTTTAGGAGATTGGATTGATAGGAATCAGCTCAAAATATAATCTGAAAGTACATGTTTCATTTATGTCTGTGTACCTTTGTTTTTGCATACTTTTCTTTGAAATCAGAAATAAAAATAACCTCATTAATCAAGGACTACAATTGCTTTAAATCATACTTTTTCTGTATTCTTAATTTGATATCTCACGATCAATTTTTGTAATCATAATTAGATATCTCAGGATAAATTTTAAAATGATACAGATGTTTTATTAATCAGTTACCAGCTGCTGGAACAAAAGATCTGACACCAGCAGGTCTAAGATGATACATTTACGCTGACTCACCATTTCAGAGGGTTCCTCTATGGTTGGCTGGCTCCGGTGGCTGAGGAGCATGGAAGAGGAAAGGTATTTATCTCATGGCAGCTGGAAACAGAGAGGAGAGATATAGCCTCCAAAGGCACACCCCCAGGAACCCACCTCCACTAACAAGACCCTACTGTCTAACCACACGTTCAGCTATGGACTCAATAGACTAATTTCCTAATGGGTAGACTAATCTCATGACCCTATCACTTTGCAAAAGCCCCACTTCTGAACACATGAGACTTTGCGGGGACATTTCAGATCTGAGCCATCATAGATGGAGTGGCCCATGTTACATAAATTTATGACATGGCAGTTTTTCTTTAGGAATTTTTACCTCCCCTTTCATTTAGTTTACAAAAGACAATAGAACAAGGTTATAGACAATATAACAACACAGCTATTTTCAGTTCTATATGTTCTAGTCTTCACTATTTGCACATATATTTCCAGGAAGTTGTAATCCTAATGTAATATAACTTTATGTCTTGCTTTACTTAGTACCATATATGAAACATTTACATATTCCAATGTTCATATTCATTCATATACACTCATTCAGCAATAGTGCCTAAGATGTGCCCGGCACTGCTCTAGATGATAGATATACAGCAGGTAACAAATAGGACAAAATTTTTTTTCATGTAGCCAACATTTTGGGAGTTATTACTTTATTTTTTTTTCTCATTGAGTTTATTGGTACATTTTAGGGATACAGTGCAGTTGCGTTCATTATTGGGATCTTGTACCTTTACATGACAGGTCTTGGTTCTCATTTTTTCCCCTTGTCCCAGCCCTCCCTTCACCCCCTCCTCCCTTCCCCATTTACAAACACTTTATTTCCATTTTTTCATTTTCTCATTTTTTCCTTTTCCCTTATTACCTTTCCCCTACCCTTCCCACTTTCCCTACACCTTTAGCCTTTTTTGTCCTATTTCATATTGTCAATTCTATCATTAGGATCTTATGTACCATTATAGCTTTTCACACCAAGAAACTATTTGGTATTTACACATGTGACTTATTTATTTCACTTAGGAGTATATACTCAAAGTGTATCCATTTTCCTATGAATTACTCTAATTTCTCATTCTTTATGGCTGAGTAGTATTCCATTTTATAGAAAAACCACATCTTCTTTATCCAGTTTCCAACTGATGGGCAGATGGACTGTTTCCAAGTTTTAGCTATTACACACTGTGCTGCTATAAACATAGGTGCACATATGTCATTGTGGTATGATTCTTTTAATTCTTTTGGAAAGTTACCCAGCAGAGGGATGGCTGGGTCAAATAGAACCTCTAGTCCCAGCTTTTGAGATTGGATTATCACTTTAAACGGCTGCATAGTCCCCTTTGGCTTTTTAATATGTTTTCATACTAGTAAGCAGCACTGTTTGGCCTCAGGACCCCAGGGCCTTTACATTGTCTTTATAACAATTGCTAGAGAAAGTAGCTTTCCATTTCCTAGACAGATGCTATAAACTCACTGTACATTTAAAATATAGTAGCTGCTAATAGAACGCTCTTAGAGAGTGGAGGGTATGTCCCTGTGTTAAATATTGTTCTCTGCATTTGTTTATGCTTTCGGATTATGTAACAACCCCATGAAGGAGGTACCACTAATAACACCATTTTTCCAAAGAGGAAATTGAGGTATGGCTGGACAGAGATATGCAACAATATGGGGATAGTTAGAGAATATTAACATAATTATTCTAATAGTGATGACTTTTACTGAGTATTCATGATGTGCAGAATACTACTGTGAGTTTGATTTATTCTTCACAATTTTGTTTTATAAATGAGGTCACTGAATCAAACGTAAATAATTTGTGCAAAGTTACACAGGTCATAAATGATATCTGAACAGCTGTCATTCTGAGAGGACATACTCTTAAGCACCAGAAGATATTTTGCCATCTTATTCTTCCAGAAATTATTTGTTTTATAATAGTAGAAATGAAGAACTATTGCATCCTGCTGTGAATTCTCAAGCAAGACATTATGTTCCTTCAACAGTGACAGTGCCATTTGATGTTTTAACCCAAAGGACAATTTGACCAGGTCACTTGAGAGCATAAGATATGTAAGAAATAATAAACTGAAAATGGCTAATGCTACTTACAAATAAAATATATTAGAAGCTCATAAATCTGACTGAGGAAGAATATTTTCCTTATAATATGGAAAACTAAAAATTGACATAGAAAATTCAAGTCATAGAAGTTATTGACACAAATAAAACTCCAGAAAGAATATCTTCTTAACAACATTGAGGTCAGCCTGATTTGACCCAGATAATACTGGAATTAATAAAAATGAGGGCAACAACAGCAGAAAACCCCATGGTGGTAAAAGTATGATCAGTAATGTTTGATACTGACAAAATGAACGGTTAGTTTAACCTTCATTGGAAATCGTATGCAAAGGAAAGCTGATCCAAATAAAAATAATTTTGACAAAATAAAAATGGAAGTATAGTTAAATTTTTACTACAATATATGGAAAATTGATCAGGGATTTTTTTGATGATGAAGGATTTCAATTATGATACTGCATTTGCCCTGGAAAGTGCTTAGCAATTTTTTAAAGATAAAAATTCATTAATGTGAATGTTATGCTGAGAGAAAGCATTTGCAGTATTAAATGGTAGAACCCCACCATCCTATATTAACATATAGCAGAAATGTGGATGAGCTTGTTGGTTGTCTGCCTGCAATCCATTCCCCCTTTCAGTTTATGTGCACTGACATGTACCCTGTGTAACACATCCATTTTAATTAATTTACTTCAAATATATATTATGTAGAATTTAATTTGAACTTGAAACTTAATTTGGCATTTAGACTTAGAAGTAACAAACAAACATTTGATCATCTTATTGATCACCTACTATTTGCTTCTACTAAGTTACTTGTGGACCTTGATTTAAGAAGGCTCAATCCTTGGTTTCAATGAACTTAAAATCAAGTTGGAGATGGGCTGGGGATTTAGCCCAGTGGTTCCAGTGCCTGCCTTGCAAGCGTAAGGTCCCGAGTTTGATCCCGGGTTAAAAAAAAAAAAAAA
>NW_022900949.1:67240955-67244761 GCF_012274545.1 Fukomys damarensis | reverse complement strand
ATCAAGTTGGGAACAGAGACACACGAAGGCATAACTGAGAATGTAAGGGTAACACAAAAGTGGCAGTGGGAGTTGTGAAAACAGGTTTTCTGATAGCACTAAGCCTGATGCTGAGCATTCAGTAAGTGTGTGTCTATTGAATGAGTCAATGCTTGCATCACTTGGTTTTGAAAGTTAAATAAGAGTTCTGTAATATAAATGGCGGAGAACACTGAGATAAGGAGAAAAACAAGATCTGACTGAAATGCTTCCTCCTTCGTGTTCTCAAAGCACTGGTCTTTTACAGCCCCTTGGTGAGATAAATTCTTAAGAGGATAGCTGTCTCCTATGAGATCCACTTTGAGGCTAGGGATTGTGTTTTACTGATCTTTGGTGGAACTCCAGCATTTATCCCAATACTATATCATAAAGGGTACTCAATCAATATTTGAGAAATTGATGAAAGATTGAGTAATTAAAGAAGAAAGCTCAAAGGATGCTCAAGGGTTAGTGAGTCAACTAACTAGTTTTGGAGGGAAGTAGAACTAACCTGGAGTTTATTGCTTTTCATTTTACATTGCACTGTATTCCGTACATCATGAAGAAGCGCAGTAGGCTCTCCTCCGGGTATTTACTAAGTGTTGAACTGACACTGATTAACAAAAGCAGCAACACTCTATGGACTGAAATAAATGTTTTTGTATAGTTAACTTATTTAACCCTCATCATTCTAAGAATTGGATAATAGTAACAACATTTGTGTTAACTCTATCTCTGAAGGGCTAACGAAGTTATTTAGAATCACATAACTAGCAAATACTCTTGCCAAGACTAGAACCCTGGTGTGGTTTACTTCAATTCAGAACCCACGAGGATACGTGATGGGTAACAAGCCATGCCACACAGCCACTCAGTGGGTGGCACAGAAGGCATGGACAGGACAACCTGCTACATTTGGGTCTCTGAAATCCAAAAGTACAGATTCTCACCGCGAGACTCAAGCAGAGATTTAATGATTAAAAAAAGATACATTGCCCTCTCATCCTGTGCTTCAAGTAGTGTTCCCCTCAAACCTGGAATCTCCCCTGGGATGAATTGCATTGAACAAATACTGGGACAGAGAAGAGTGTTCCATCTGTTGCTAGAAATCGAGTCCGACTTCAAATCTGTCCTCGATTAATTATCTTCCGAGAGGTAACACAGAGAAGCGTCAGGTTTTACGCAATGGACTGAAAAGGAAATTTTTCTGTTCCCTACGTGACTTTATTAAAATTATCTGAATATTTGTATTGCTTATTTGACAAATGCTAACATCTACTTTTAGGTGTTTCTAAATTCTTTAGAAAAATGTTCACTGCAAATTAAGTTTGAGCCAGTGGTAGTGACAAGACAGCAACTATTTGTTCTTCCAATGACTTTTACTTGCATCTTGACACAAATTACTTTAAAACTCGGTCTTTTTTTTCTGGTTGCCTCAAATAATATCCTCTGTAGGTAAAATAATATTTATCTTCCTTTCATAAAAAAATTCCTCCCAA
This sequence comes from Fukomys damarensis, assembly GCF_012274545.1. Taxonomy (NCBI): domain Eukaryota; kingdom Metazoa; phylum Chordata; class Mammalia; order Rodentia; family Bathyergidae; genus Fukomys; species Fukomys damarensis. Next base: position 67,243,244 of record NW_022900949.1, on the reverse strand, counting down.
ATATTTTATGTATCCTAATGCCACCTTGTATGTGTCAGAACAAGAGCCTACTGAACTCATGGGAGATTTGAAATCCAGCATCTGTCTTTGGTAAAGTACCCAGAGTAATAAATTGTCTCTATATTTGCAAGTGATTAACGAAGTGCAGTTGAGGCATCTCACAATCACCAGGCCCAAATCATATGATAGAATGGATTTTTCAACTCTGGGAAAATCTTTCTAATAAACAAGGTGGAAGGAGGTAAAAGAAAGTGACTCACAAAGCTCAGAGTCACAGAAGGATCATGGCTGTTATCTTCCTGGGCGATCACTGACATCCTATCAAGGGTGAATTACTGACTTAGCTGAATGAGTTAGGGAGAATGAATCTAAAACCAAATGCCACTTCAGGAACACACACAAAAACAACGGAGGGCGCAATTGGAATCTTAGGTAAGAAGATACAAATTTGATCTATTCAGAATTGAGAGTGACTGATATTTTTCTTGTCATTCAGTGATTAATACATATTCTAGGGAAAAAGCTAACCTGCTTCAGGTGCTTTTCAGCCAAAGCATTTAGCAGGACTCTCCCCTCATATAACTTTATCTTCTTGTTTTATCTGTTTGTAATACAAAAGTAGCACTCATTATCTGGAACATTTGGAGTTCGTGCTTCCTGTCAATCTCTAATGTATTAAGGAAAACCCCTTCCCATTTTAAAAATTAAATAACAGAGTTACAAGTACTCTCCATTGAATGTTCAGCATTGAACTGATTAGCTCTTCAGCTGTGACTCCTGAGCACTTGACATTGGACGGGTCATGTTTGGAGTCACTGGGCTGTTGAGTCCTCTGCAGGTTCTGTGCTCTAAACCTCACTACATTGTGTTTTCTAGACCCCCAGCATCATCCTACCCTGGGAGCTTGTTAGAAATGCAAAGTCTCAAGCCTACTGAATTAGAACCTGCTTTTAAGCATGATTCCTGGGCAAACCATGTGCATATTGATGTTTGAGAAGGAGTGGAGGAAATGTTGCTGAATGTTTGAGAAAGCATCTAAACTGATTGGTTGGAAGATTTAGTGGAGAAAAAAAGGGAAGAAGCCTAGTAGGAAAAATGGGAAGATATGTTTCTCAGAAGCCAAAAAAAGAACGTTCAGTAAGGAAGGGTTGAGAACCAAAGTTAGATGTTGTGGAAGGCTTAGAAGAGGTGTGTCTGCAGAACTTATTAGACTGACATGAGGGAGGTTCTTGGTGCAGAGGAGGGAGCCAGATTGTGGGAAACTGTAATCAAGAAGTAGTGACTGCAGGGGTTGACTAGCTTGAGAAGTCTGACAGCTTTGGCAATGAAAAGAGGTTAGAGAATGATTTTAGGTGCTGGAGTAATTGGTGCTTTATTGGTTGGTAAATTTGCATTTAAGAAACTGCCAGACTTTTTTCTGAACTTTTTACATTGCCAAAAGCAGTATATCAGAGCTCCAGTTGCTCTACTTTGTCAGTCTTGACTTTTTTTTTTTTTTTTACCATTCTAGCGTCTGTGTTGTCATATCTCATTTTGGTTTTAATTTGCATTGTCTAATGAGTAGTCATATATAGAATCTTTTTTGTGCTTATTTTCCATTCTCATGTCTGTTTAAGTGTCTATTTAAATATTTTGCACAGTTCTAATATTTTCTGAGCATTACACAGCAGGAATTCTTTATGTATACTGGATATAAGTCCTTTACCAAATATATTTATTAAAGATATTTTCTTGCAATATGTGTTTTTGAATGTCTTAACTATGTCTTAACAAAGCAGAATGTTTTACTTCATACCTATTTTTCCTTTAATGATTTATGGTTTGCATGTGCTGTCTAATAAATCTTTGCTTGCTTACAGATTAAGAAGATTTTCTCCTATAAGACTGTTTTGTATTTAAACTTGTTCCTTTATTTTATTGTAGCACTCTAATTTACCTTCTTATATTGTTTCATTTTCTGACTCCTCTTTTTCCTATCTCTTAACCATTTCCAAGCTTTTTCTCCCTTTGACAATAAAACAATGTGTATAGATTACAGATGAGAAAGGTAAGAAAGTGAAGGAATAATAACAATACTACCAATTCTGAGCGCTGAGCCACCATAAGCTAGATAGCTGGTGATAGACAGTGGTTAAGAGGACAGGCTGTAGGTCAGGCTGCCTGCATGAAATTCCATTCCTGCCACCTTCTAGTGACGCAGTCTGCATGGGTTTTTTAATTCAGCAATGAATTTACAAGATCCCATTGCACTTTGTTTTAGGATTTTTTTTTTTTTTTTTTTTTTTTGCA
>NW_022900949.1:67210363-67240906 GCF_012274545.1 Fukomys damarensis | reverse complement strand
TTTTTTTTAGAAGGACACAACACAAAATATCAGGGGAAAGATGTATGTCTTTAGAGTCCAAAATGATCAGGCCCAGGCTTCTGAATCTCTGCTTTGTGTGAGGCCACATAAGATGCTTTATTTCTGGCTGAAAAATATAGGGACATATCTGGGGTTATTGTGAGAATTCAGTGAGCACATACAGATTTCAGCACTGTTCTGGTACATTAGCCATTCTTCCCCCCGCCTTGGTACTGGGGATCAAACTCAGGACCTTGCCCTCGTGAGGAAGGCGCCGTGCCACTGAGCTAAATTCCTGGACCCTAGCCATTCTTAACATTAAACATTTTTCTCCTCTGTGATACAAGGATAATAGGAGCTATTTCATTGGGTGGTTGCAAGAATAAATTGCAAACATAGTATATCGAGAGTTCAGCATGGAGGTAGGTCCTCAGCACACCCATTAATCTTACTGTCTCCTTTAACTCCATTGTCTAGAAGAATCAGTTCTTAACATTTTGTCATATATGTTTTCCATTAACTATACTTAAACCTAATTTACATGTTCTTAAATAAAGATGTGAAAAATCAAAAATTCAAAGCAGAAATATAGGATTGTTTGTCCACTGTCCTAAAAGGATGGTGACAGCAGGATCTATGGTAACTGCATATCTGAAGTGTATCTCAAGAGGCTGCGGAAAATGCTCAGTTACACAGCTGCGGTAGCCAGGAGCAGCAGGGCCATCACTCAAGCCTCCTCCTCCTCCTCCCTGGGGCCACGTAAGGCTGGGTGGTTTTAAGATTAGGACCGGTGAACACATGGCCCCTCTGTTCTCTCCTTTCATCAGCAGGTATTTCTTCCCTGTAGCAGACACAATTCCAGGCACTCTAGAAGAAGACCCAAGGAGTCCCTGTCCCTAAATTTTCTGGGGGATAGGTTCCAATTTGTGTTTTTCCTGCTGAGATTGCAGCCCTGCAGGAATTCCTGGAATGTGGCAATGCCTGGAAAATTATTGTAGCGAAGGCAGCCTCTAGGTCCCTCTGGATCCTGGAGTCCAGCGGGGGGCTATCAATCAAAGTGCTTACTAGGGCATGCTCCATGCAAACACTCCAGTACAGTCCTCCCCGAAAGACCACAATTGCAAAACTGAGTGTGCACCAGACTGGCTTCTAGGGAACGCACTCTACTCCTGGGGAAGATAGAGAATACTATAATGGTAGGAGCTCACTGTCATCTGTGACTCACTGGCCACTAACAGTGCTCTTTTGTTTGTTTGCTTCAGAAATAAACTGCTTTTCCAGGGCCACATTTCTCCATAAGCCTAATCATATTAATATTAATATTAAAATCCAGAATAAAATAGCTTACATTTGTTTTTCAATCATTAAAATGTGTCTCCTGCTATTCCCTTATTTCATGTGAGAACATGCATTTCAAGTACCTTTTAATTTTAGTGTTTTGGAATTTACCAATCTCATAATGCTAGAAATGAGTGAATACTTCTGGTCTTTTACTTCAGCTTTTCTCTTACATAGTTGAAGTTATGCTGTATTCAATAGTGGAAAAAATACTTTCCCAAATATAATCATGATAATAATGGTTCATATGTTGTTTTCCATATTGCTATTTTTTTCTGAAATATTTAGTTGGTCTTGCCCAGGAAAACAGGGATTCTTTAGGTCTATATAGCATCCTCTTAATTAGAGATCTTCAGCTCTTTTGAACACAATTTACAGAAAGAAATACATTGCATACTGTGATCCAGTGTGTGTGTGTGTGTGTGTGTGTGTGTGTGTGCGCGCGCGCACACACACAGAAAGCCCCACTGAAGCAGAATTTTCATTTTAAAAATCCCCTTACTACGTGCTTTGTACTCCAGTATGTTCTTTTTTGTCCTATTTAATTTTAAAGATATTGGTCAAAATATCACAGGACATGGGTTATTTATTACTCCTAATTTTTTTGCATTCCCAAATTTGGAAGACAAGTGTCTCGTCCTTCTTCCCACACTCCATCTGCCTTGGTTGGTTTTTCCTAAAAGCAGAGGTTGGGATGCAGGATATTTGGGAAGATATTACAGGAAACAAAATGTAGATGTGAAAATAATAAAGAAATGAGAACAGGGAAAAGGTTGGAAAGAGGGAAAGTATAAAACAAGGTGTGTTCTTGGGCAACTGAGGCTCAATCCCACTGGAGAAACTCTGGAGAGACTGGGTACAATGTGCTTGGGACTGGCGGCTGCAAAGGAGGCTGGATAGTAATTACTGATTTCCATCCTCCATCAGTTGAAGTCTCCAACCAACGCCCCGATGTGGCTGTAGAAAAATGAAGAGATGAGAGGGAGGCTATGTCCACCATACATCAAAGTGTCCACCTCCTGAAATATGAGCAAGCCAAGCCCAAGAGCACACGATGCAGACCACAAAAATCAGTGGCTTCCTCTTCTGAGCAGGAAGGGGTGAACTTCAAGCTTCCCAGGTCAGTTCAATCACTTCCTCTTTCCTCAGCAGCCAATCTCAAGAGTTCACTTCCAAGGCAGAGAGGAAGAACCTGAAGAATTGACTCCTCCAGGTTTGGCTCTTGACACATTAACCTAATTTAGCAAAAAACTCCTATCTGTTCCAATAAGGCTATTTTCTTGCGGTGGACTTGGACAAAACTTTAATTTTTGTTGAGACTAGAATGTTTTCTAGACCAGGGGAACTCCATTCCAGTTGCTTCAGTGAGTGGAAAGGGTTTAGGGATATGGAAATAGTTCTAAATTAGTTCCAAAATATTACACATCTTGCTTCAATCATGATTTCTAAATGTTCATGACAAAGGGTGGATACACCATAATTTATTAATCATTTAGTTTATTTCCATTTCAGTATTTGCATCATAAATAATATTACTGTAAAAATTGTTGCACATAATTTTTTTGTCTGGGTCTCATATTGTTTTATCAAGATAGACACCATAAAAGGGAAGTAGAGAGCTAGAGTCTAGGAACCATAAAAGTGTTTAATCTATGTGGGTTCATTCTTTTGCCAAAAGTGTATTTATGCTCATACTAGTCATGTATGTATTGGGCAATCTGTTTGTGTGTGTGTGTTACTGAGGATTGAACCCAAGGTCTTTGCATTGAGATACATCCCAAGATCTTTTTAAAAATTTTGCAACAGTGTCTCAACGTTGTCCAGGCTGGGCTCAAATTTGTGCTCCTCCTGCTGGGATTACAGTTGTGTACCATCACGCTCAGTTTGTATGGGACAATTTTTTAAAATATATTTTTTTAAATTCTTGATGTTAAAAATTTAGAAGACATGAAAAGTGATAATAAATTGTCCACAATCCACAATCCCGAGGTAGCACTATTACTATTTTAATGTTTTATGTTCTTATTTATTCGTATATAATATACATTATGATTTAAGAACAAAATAGTACATACTACATATGCTGACTTTCTCATTAAATACTATAGTCTGTTTTTTTGAAAGACAATTTTAAGTAGTTACAGCAACATTTCAACTGTGTCAGGAATTGTGTGCTTGTTACTAACAAAATTTGCCTAGCATAAATACATAATGGGGTTTTCTCATGTAACGAGGCATCTGGAAGGAGGCAGTTGTTGGCTTTTTTACCATGTTTCAGCAGTGTCAGAATTGCAGTAACTACAGTACTCCTGGCTTTTCTCTCACAGTCTCCCATTGGGCTTGAGCCATCACATCAGTGATCAAATGTGGAAATCAATATGGCGATAACTCGAACAACTAGGGTTAGAAGGCCCATTTGACCCAGCCATTCCTCTACTGGGTATCTTCCCAAAAGAGTTAAAAGAATCATACCACAGCTATATATGCTCACCCATGTTTGTAACTCGTGGCACAGTTTGTAATAGCTAAAACTTGGAAACAGCCCTATTGTCCATCAACTAGAGATTGGATAAAGAAAATGTGCTTTTGGTTTTTTTGGTTTGTTTGTTTGTTTATGAAATGGAATATTACTGAGCCATAAAGAACAGGAAACTAGAAAGAATTATAGCTAAGTGGGTGCACATTGAGGCCATACTCTTAAGTGAAATTACTAATAGTTTCTCTAGTGTGAAAAAATAAAAGTGTAAATAAGGATTAAAAGTATAATTGATATTGTGTCATAGGAAGAAAAGTCTAAAAGAGTAGAGGAAGTGGGAGGGATAGGGGAAAGGGAAAAAGGGAAAAGAAAAAATTTGCGAAAAGGCAAAACATGGAAACAATGTCTTTTTAAACAGGGAAAGATGGAGGGGCTGAGGGGTGGGCTGGGTAATGGGGAAAAATAAGAACTTGATAAGTCATGTATAGGTACAAGATCCCAATGATGAAAGTAACTGTGTTGTATACCTAATATGTACCAATAAATTTAATAAAGACAAAAAAGACATCTGTGTCCAGGCAGCAATCCAGGCACTTGGAAGTCCCATATAAGGACTTCTGCTTTTATCTCACTGGGTCTCTTTTCTCAAAGGGAGGTGATGAAAGGCAGTATGATCAACTAAGCACATATCTGACCCAAATAATATAGGGTCTTATCGATAACAAAAAAAAGAAGAGAATGGAGATGGGTAACCAGGGGTCCCTGACCCAACATTGTATGGATGTAATTATTTATTTAATCAAACTCCTATAGAGGGTAGTGAAGTTTTTTTCTAATTTTCACCATTACACCACCTAACATGAGGTGCGAGCCCCTCTGCACACATATCTTGTGTCTTTTATTATTTCCTTATGATAAATTTCAGATGGAATTACTAAATCAACTCATAGAATGAAAAATTGCTTTCCAGAAAGGTTCAAACAATTTAAGCTCTCGCTAGCAAAATATAAAACTGTTGGGCAGTTTTTCTGAAAGTCATTCATTAAATCATTGCTTTCTGTGCAACTCCAGGTGGTCCCTTGAGACACTTTTTTTGAACATTAAGATTCACAAATATTAGAAAATGTAATCAATTCTTAAATAGAATATGTCAAAAACGGCAATTGCTGAGCACTATGCCTTTTATTTAATTAAATATCTACCAAAGAAAAAATATCCTTAGAGGTGAACCTGCAAAGTGGCAGACACATTTTATTTTATTTTATTTTTTATTAAAGATTGCAAACATACATGGCAACAAGAAATGAAGATACTAAATAAAAATTTCATATATACATATATATGACAGCAAAAGAAGGATATGAAATAAACAAAATTTATGCAACACAGACTGATAATCCAAATACATTATTAGTTTGATATGATCTTCAAACATTATATGTTCTTTCTCGCTTTCTTTTTATATAATATTTTTGAAATAATATATTTACAAATAAAGTTACAAATTATAGTTGAGAAACTGTCCTCAAAATTTTATGATTTATAAACTCCTTGGTTTTATTAATTTGATAAATATCATATTCTTGATTGTATCACTTACATTTTTGAACAAAACTTCCCACAGAAAAGAAATATACTTATATTTGGATTCCAAAAACAAAAAGAGTTCACATTTTTAAGACCAGATTTTCTATTTTATTATATCCCATACTTATTTTTATTATATTTTTATAAGCATAATGATAGAATTTAACACCAATACTTCCCAAACAAATGACTATGAATTAAGTCAAGCATGTAATTTAGAGAAATCATAAGGTTACCAGAGAAACTATTGATATGCCAAATGTGCACAATCCTACCACATTCATGACCATGTTTCTCATTTAATAGTACACATATACGTGTAAAAACACCCCCCACATATACACAATACATACTTTCTACAATACAATATATACAACAGTATAATAAAACAGTGCAGTGATATGTGGAATGTTTGTGATTTGTGTGATTTGAGAAAAACAAATATCTTTGAGGCAATTGGAAAATTTGTAATATGTAGCAGATACTGAATCATATTAATGATTTATTATCCATTTATTTAAGTATAGTTGTGATACAATTTACTTAAAAATTAATATTTGTTATCAGTAGAAAATAGGTACAAAGATACATTGATAACATAACAAAATTTGTCTTAACAAATTTCCAACCAAACAAGCTATGGTGACAGAAAAGGAAGTTTGTAGAAAGCAGACATGAAAGAGGAAAATGACAGATGGACCTTAATATTTTTCATACTACTCATATATACAAATTTCATAAATTCTCAAATAAAAAAGCAAAAAAAATGAGAGCCAAAATAACTCATCAATTTGGTAGACCAACATATAAAGACAAAGATTAATGTGTTGATAAATTTTAAAAATATGAAATGTAAAGCCTGATACTTAGCTCAGTAGTGCTGCACTTGCCTAGCCAGAACAATGTGCTGAGTTTAATCCCCAGCACCAGGGAAATAAAAAGAAAAAAAAAGGAAAAGAGAAAATGAGCATATGTGCTTTCTAACATACTCAATAGATTGAAAATACATTATTATCTCTTCCTCTTGAATTGTTCCCTTCACAAGGATGTAGTGGCCTTCTTTGTCTCTTTCAATCAGTTAAGATTTCAAATTTACTTTGTCTGTGAAAAAGATTGCTACCCCTGCTTTTTTCTGGGATCCTGTTGCACGAAGAAGTTTTCCGTCCTTTCACCTTCAGTCTATGGGCTTCTTTTTGCACTAGGTGTGTCTTGTATACAACGTATTATTGGATTTTGCTTCTTAGTCCATTCTGCCAGTCTATTTCTCTTGATTGGTGAATTGAGGCCATTGATATTGATGGTTATAACTGATATGTACTAACTTATTATTGTCATTTTTTTTTTGCCTTCTCCTTCTAGTTTGTTACCTTGCCTATTTGATTTGCTCTGTTGGGCCTCATTGTGTTTTTACCTTCATTATCTTTTTCTAGAATATTATTTAGAATTCCTTGTAGCACTGGTTTGGTATTCATGAAGTTTCTCAGGTGTTCCTTATCTTGGAAATATCTTATTTCCCCATCCATTTTGAAAGAAAGTTTTGCAGGATACATCAGTCTAGGTTGGAGGTTGTTTTCTTTTAGTACTTGAAATGTCTCATTCCAGGCTCTCCTTAACCTAAGGGTTTGTGTTGAAAAGTCTGCTGTGATTCTGATGGGCTTTCCTTGGCATGTGATTTGTTTCTTATCTCTTATTGCTTGTGGTATTTTGTTCTTCTGTTGGGTTTCTGGGATCTTGATTATTATATGTCTAGGTGTAGATTTTTTTTTAATCACATCTAGTTGAAGTCCTATATGCCTTACTTATCTGTATGTCAAATTCTTCCCCTCTGTTTGGGAAATTTTCTGTCATTAATTCTGTGAACAGCTTTTTTAAGTCATTTGCATTTTCTCCTGCTACTTCATGGTTTCCTATCAGTCTTATGTTATTCTTCTTTGCATTGTCTAAGAGTTATTGGATCAATTTCTCAAGATCCCCTACTGTTTTTAAGAGGCCTCTCTTCATGGTCACTGACTGCAATTTTATCTTCTATATCTGAGATTCTATCTTTGGACTCTTTTATTCAGTTGCAAACACTCTCGATGGAATTTTTAATCTCCTGGATATCTGCTCAAATCTGCCCTGTGGTTTCCATTTCTTTCTTATATTGGGCATTTATTGTTTTCAATTTTTTCTTATGCTGGGCATTCATGGCTTCTACCATGGTCCTGAGCTCATCTATTTTCCTCTCAGTTTCTGTTCTAGAGTCTTGAATTATAACTTTCATTTTGCTCATCATCTCTGTGACTATCTGGGATATTACTTCTGTTTTAAATTTCTCTAGAGCCTGATTGATCTATTTTGTTACTTCCTGTGCTTTGAGTTCAGGGTGTCCTGCTGGTTCACTGTCAGACTTTTCATCCTCATTTGCCCCACTGTTTGCCATTGGTGAACTGGAAGTCTGTCCCTGTATCTTGCAAAAGCATTTTCTCATTTTTACTATTGTTGTTGGGTTGTCCTTAGTTTAACCTTTAGGTTATCACTTAAATCTTTCTGATATAGTTGGGCTTCAGCCCATGGGTCTCTAATGACTCATAGACATTCTCATTTTCCTAATACTAAAGAAAACAGCTCATTGAATCAATCACAATCCTTTATCCTAATTGATACAATCAGCACCACAATATGATCAAGCACAACTTGCAAACTGACCACTTGTGGTTGTCATCAGTCTATCACCTTCAAACCATGTGAATTAAATTAAAATCAAGAAGCAATCCAAAATATGTTTGCAGTGAATAAACTTTTCAGTAAGGATATTTACCATTTAGGATGGGGTCTTAAGACAGAGTTAGGACGAGAGGAGTAGATAAGTGAAAGAATTAGAGAAGGTTTCACATGAAGCCAGAAGATGTAGAATGACCACACAATCATCAGGAAACTGTTAAATTCAAAAGGGATAAACAGAATAGAAATATAATAACCCTTGAGTGAGGTAGAGTGACATAAGAAAAGATCACAAAGAAAAAAGAACAAAAATAATAAAAGAAGAAATCTGAGTTAGGACAGGAGCAGAAACAAAAAGGGAAATGAGGGATAATATAGTGGAGCAATAGACTGAGTTGGAGAAAGAGGACAGAAAGTAAAAAAAGAATTTGCAGAGTGGAATGAAAAAAAAGGAAAAAAATGAGTTTGAAGGGCCTCTTTCATACTATATCACTGCTGTCATAATATACAATATGCGCTGCCATGTGCAGAGCCAAGTCCCCTGATCTCAGCTAGCTGGTGGCAGAACCCCACTACGCAGACTGACTTCGGGCTGCAAGGCCCAGACTGAGTTTCCCGACCTCCTGCAGGGTTGAACTCCACTCAGTTCTACTACAGATTTCCCCCTCCCCTTCCTTAAAGATGTTCAAAGTTGAGAGCACCAGAAAATAGCCTTTATGAGCATCTCTGACTCCACAGAGTAGGTCTAAAGACTGGCACAATCAGGAAGTCTGAAAGCGTGAGGAGGGCAATTGGGTGTTCAGGGGCGCCTGCACAGCTACCTTCCTGTCGCTGAAGATGGCAGTGGCACCCGCAGGGGAGGGCGAGGCCCAGCAGGCCCTCTGGCACTCACATTTTAAACTTCTATGTTCTTTTATTCTCATATTTGAAGTCCATGAGATGGTGCTGATTCCAATAATGACAGGGGGCCACAGGATAAGAGAAGCAAGGGAAGATTCATCTGAGAACCTATCAAGAAACCTCCATTAATTTAAGATCTTTAAAGTGTAACATTGGAAGTTATGATGTAAGAAGCTTAACGTAACTATAGCTATTCTCAAAGCAATGCAGTATTAGCACAGTTTTGAAGCTCTATCTATTGAGTTGCATTCTAATGGAACTAATGTTAGCAGAAACAATGCGTGGCTAGATCACTACACTGGATTCCTCCACAATCCTAAGCAACAGCCAAAATTTAGATATTTAGAAGTAAATTCATTTAATGTGTTCTCAAAAAGTTATACTTAAAATAAATTTCTGGTAAACTGAAATGGAAATTGTAAATACAGTGGGGAATTCAAATGAAAATAACAAATTATAGTCCCCAGTTCAGCTGAAGGAGTAGCCTTCAAAACTGCTTGCCAGAAATTCTTTAGTAAGGAAGACTATTTCTTAAGCCAGAAAATTAATAATTCATGCTTTTTGGGTATGGTTTTAAACAACAGGCTTCTTTAAAGCAAGGCAAGTCTTTAAATTCTGTCAGATTCCAATGGGCTTTAGCCTTCTTTACCTAAGCAAAGATTAAAGCCATTGGAAAAAAAATTATGATTGTATGTATGCTTTTAGAATACACAGCCTGTGACCGGGCGTGGTGGCACACGCCTGTAATTCCAGCACTTAGGAGGCTGAGGTAGGAGGATCGCCATGAGTTTGAGGCCAGCCTGGACTATATAGCAAGATCCTGTCTCAAAAAACCAAAAAAAAAAATATATATATATACAGCCAGTTTTACATAATGCTATACACAGTTAATCAGATCCCCAGGTTACCACACATGACTATTTCATATGTAATATAGTTCCACACTCTAGAGTTGATTTTATAGACTAAGTCTGGAGCCCAGAAAGTAGGGCTACTGTTCACCCAGAAGAGAGAAAATTAACAGCATGGACTTGCTTCCCACCTCTCCAGGGCACAAGTGGTCCCAATGCTGTTAGATCTTAACATAGTAGGAGGTCCATAAATACTTGTTGGCTTTTATTAAGTATGATGCAATGAAAATGAAGTTTGTAGGATTACATGTGACTTTTGTTCCTTTGTGCTTTTTTTGAATTTTATAAATTTCTCTCATGATATATCTGAAACATTTGTAGTAAGGCAAAATAAATGTGATTTCTTGAGGTTGCAAACAAGATGAATGTTTGAAACACTCCAGATCTTTGTTCCTAGGATATTTTATACTGACCTCTTTTAAGTGGAGAATGATACTTACATTGTATCATAGTCTATTGAGTATCTTTATGAAATATATTTAAATTTTTGATATTTTATATTGGAGGTATGACCTTTGAATTCAACTATTGTTTCTAAAGATATGTTAAGTAATGAACAGAGACTGAGAGAAAATTAGTTCTTTAAATCCATCAGTGGATGACAATAATATGTGAATTGTACAGTCTTTATATATATATATAGAACAATTCAAAATACCAGTTTGGTGGTTTTTATATTTGTGATTTTTCTATTTACTTAAGCATTTGCTTTTATTTCATCAACAGTGAAGAAAATCTTATAAAAAGGTCACAGATTCTCTTATTCAGCTAAAAACACTATATATGGTTTAAATATATTTGATGATTCAGTCAAAATAGACCTACATTTAATTAAAATATAATGAGCACACATATCACCAGATTCTGTAAATTCCTCTGTCATTTTGTCACTGCTAGTTATCACTTTTACTTTTATCAGCTACTACCACTTATTGTACATTTACTATGTACCAAACAGTATGCAGTTGTTTTCTTTCTTACAGCACTAATGACATAACCCAGGGCTTTGTATATGCTAGGCAACTGAGTCATATCCCCGGCCTTGTAGATGTTTTTATATAACATCTTGTGTAGCTCTTACAATAACTGAGAGTTAAGTGTTGTTATCTCCCCTTGAGAAGCTGAGACACGAACTTAGGAAAACCTCATCTTAGACTGTACAGATAAGTGTTGAAATGGCAATATTTGAAACTTAGCCCACATATTTCCTGATCCATATTTTAATCACCATTTTTATTGTCATTTTGTAATTTATATTTTTTCCACTAAGATTTAAGCTCCTTAACGGCAAAGACCAGGTCTTCTTGCTCTGCAGCTTCTGTGGCTGGCCCACCCAAAGACTCAATAAATACTGAAAAAAAAATTAAACTTAGATTTGAACTGTGGTCTCTAAGAGAGAACAACAACAAAGTCCTGCAAGACTCTTCACAAGTGATTTGCAGTTAGAGATAGGTTGATTGCTTTCTTGCTTTAAGCTAAGAACTTTGTACCCATAGAAAAATAGACAAAAGATACAAAATTACGTGTAAAAAAAACCTCTTAGCATATGAAAAGATATTGGACTTCATTAATATTAAAAGACATAATCAAGAGCTACAACGATATAAGACTCCACAATTATCATATTGGCAAGAAGTCAAAAGTCTGAGAACATACCGTTGTAACCTAACACAAGGTACTCATATGCTCCCAGTGGGAACGCAGAATAAGCCTTATGAAAATAATTAATTCAACTATAGAAAAATATTTATTTACTCAGGTTCACAAATCCATCTTTCGTGAATTTACCCCGGGAGCCTCTCAGCTTCAAATAAATCTATCCTTCAATATCTGCGCCACGGTAAAGGACTGGATTCTAAGCATTTGTTAACAGAGAGCGCGATATTAAGCTTTGTCGGTAGAGGGCGCTGGAGAAATATTGCAGGAGGGAAGGGGCAACTTCTGGTTCTAGGACGCTGTATTTTGCTTTTACTTTGTGATAGAGTCCGAGCCTTATGCAGTGTCGTAGGTGGAGGCGGGTGAAGAGCTTGGTGGTGTCAGGTAGTTCCAGTGACTGGTCCCGCAGCAACCTTGCATTCCCAGCCTGGTGTAGGTGACTAGCTAGCTCACTGTGGACCTCCTGGTGGATCACCAAGCGCTCATGGACCAGCCTTGACTGCTGCGTGCCTGTGGGTCAGAGGGTTGTTTCCTGCTGGCCTCGCGTCTGTGGAACACTCTGGCCTGGACCTGCGAACACTCAGCCATCCTGCGGTCGGCAACTGCGTCTTCTCCATCCAGGTTTCAGGCTCTCGGAGATATGGGGGCACCCAGTCCAGTTTCGTATGCCTTCGTCAGCCCCTCTATCCGAGGGCATTCTTCAGAACAGGGATAGGTAAAGTATGATCAGCTTGCTACACCCAGCTCGCCACCTGTTTTGTAAATAAAATCATTTTGGAGCACAGCCAGGCTCATTTGTTTATGCACTGTCTATATAGCATTTCATGGTTGTGACAGATTCAGTGTGGCCAAAATATTTACTATCTCATTATAGAAAAAGTTTGCCAATTTTAAAGTTCTTTACACTGTTATGTTACTCTCCTCTCAAAATTTAATTTTTAATATTTTAATTACCATGTGGTTTTTGTCCTTATTCTGATTTCACTTTTAACGTAAAATAATACCCACACCCATGATAATTTACTATAGCATTACATGTAGTTGCAAAATATGTGTAAGAAGCCTAAGTCTCCCAGTATGGAGATTGGTTAGTAATCTATGATATCCACACAATCAGCTAGGAAATGAATTAAGGGATCTCTATAAACTGATATGGAGTGACTTTCAGAGTGTGTAAGGTAAAGTAAGTGAAAAGAAAAAAAACCTACAAAATGCTACAAGAAGAAAACTGATTTACTAAAGAAGAAATAGGGCTGATGCAGTGGTCCATGCCTATAATCCCAACTCTCAGGAGGCTGAATTGCGATCACAAGTTTTAAGTTGACTTGGGCAACTCAGGAAGACTCTGAGTCAAAATTTAAAATTTTTGAAAAGGCCTGGGGATGTGGCTCACTGAGAGAGAGCACCTGGGTTCAATCTCAAGTACCCCTCCAAAAAATGTAAAAGGGATAAAAAAGAAACAGGAAGTTAAAATGGTTACCTACAGATGGCGGATAGGAATAGAACGGAGAAATAGGCAGGGACCAGGCACTTCTGTGAATATGCCTTTTAGCATAGTTTTATTGAATATTTCACACATTCAGAACTGAAATTAAATCAAGCATAAAAAATGAAAACTGAATGCAAGCAGAAAGCAATTAACTATATTCAAATTAATAGCATGACCACGTGGAAGAAAAAGGACCAATTAGAATTAGTCTAATTGAACATGATACTTTGACTAAATAGCCTTGACTAAGACAGGAAAGATTTCTAAATAATCTTAAATTCTATTAGGTTTGCTTTGGGTAGACCACATTTGTAGCAATTTTGAAACTATTTTATATATTGTAAGGATAAGCTAATAAGTAAATACATGATGTGTTGGAGGCCAGAGTTCTCATTGTGGGAAAAGATAAACACAAACAGTGATAGAAGTGATAGAAGACAGAAAGAATCCTGAATTGCTGGAGATGACACTTACCTAAAATTTGTGAGGCCCTAGGTTCATCTCTAGCACAGCAAGGAAAGAAAAAAAAATCCTGAAGTATTTATTTCTCTGGAATTAGAATTATCTAGATAATATATAGACAGAACTCTTTCCTATGTCTATCGACCTCAAGAATCTAGAAGCAGTAATACCACAATAGAAATGAACGATCTAGTACTAAAACTTGGCTTTTAGATATCACACCAAAAAAAGAAAAAGGTGGGCTTGGGTGTAGCTCAGCAATACAATACCTGTTTAGTATGTATGAGGCCCTGGGTCCAGTTCCCAGTGTTATCAGGTTGGGCGGGACCGGCAGTTTTCCACGTTCTTATTTGTCCTGATCGATCGATTGGTCGGGATAATTGACAGATGTGAAAGACGACCATTTATTTTAGGGCAGAAACAGAAGGTAAAAAGAAAAAGAAGCATAAAAGAAGTGCTGAAGGAGAAAAAGGTGCTTTGAACAAAGGCTAGAAGATAATGTCCTGCAAGCAGAGTGGACCACAGCAAGAACGAGAAGCCCGTGGTGCACAGTGGATTGCTGCCCTCCTTTCATGTCTTCTTTGATAGTGATCCAAGTGGTCCCGCTTGTTCTTGTGCTGGAACAGTGAAATCAGTGCCAGGTCTGGAACATTCTCTCATCAGAAGATGGTACCAGGTGCAGAGCTTGGCTTGATCCCACGACAGGCTTAGGCGCTGCTGTTACTAACTGGTGGTTATTAAGTCTTCTCAGTTGGTAAGTTGTGCCCAACTGCTGCAGCCACGTTGCCATACTCTAACCTCCCACCATGCCAGCACTGCAAATAAATAATCACACTAAAAGGAGTAAGACCTCTTTGGAAGAAATAGTTAATTTCAGGACTGGAGCAGTTGAAGTACACGATGCCAGTTGAAGTACCTGTGCCAAAATAAGGGAACACTTCACAAGCTGCCTTGGAAGGGCTTCTAGTGGTCATAGAGGGACAATACACACATCAAACGAACGGTGATGTCAATAGATTATTGCTTATTGAGGAAATATATTACCTACTTATAGACTTATTTTTATAGAAAATAAGCACTAAAACTAAATAAAATTTCTAAAAGAAAATCTTTGTGATCGTGGAATAGACAAAAACTTCTCATATAGGACCCTCCTGAAAATGACAACTGTATGTGGCCCTGGACTGGAAAGAATGCAATAGAAGACATTATGGGGACAATTGGAGAATTTGAATATGAATTTATGAACTACAGATCACGGTTGGATTTCCTGAACTTGATCATTTTGCTGTGGATATGTATGTAAAAGAATGTCTTTGCTGGTATGACACACATGCTAATATATTTAAGGAGCAAAAACCATGATGCCTAGAACTCTCTCTCAGATGTTTCTACTAAAACTATTACAGCAACTGCCACTAATGACAACAATAAATGTGCAAGTTTGGCAAAATACTGATGGGTCCATCTGGTGAAGAAATGTCTGTGGTCCTTTTTATTGGCTGCTTGTGGCTGCGGAGTCACACTAATTTGCAGGGGCTCCTGTGGTAAGTCCACACCCTTTGCTGTGCACTAGCTATGGATTTATGGGTTCCTCTAGTTTCATCTTCTCAGGTGCTGGGCCAATTGCCAACCAGATGCTTCCCTTTGTAAACATCACAAAACTCCTCTGAAGTAGACATTATTTCCTCCATCTATTCAGATGAGACAACTGAATTCAATATCAATAAATTATAAAGCAGTGATACAAACCAAGGACTCTGGGTCCAATGTTCATTTCACCTGAGTTCTGGCTCCAAGGGGTCAGTGTTGTGACCATCAGCAGATGCTGCACAATTTGAAAGAAAACAGATGTGGCTCTGAAAGGTTAAAAGAGAGAACCTTAAACACAGACTGTGGGAATTCAGTAATTAGAAAGCATAATTTAGTAGGGCAAGAATAACGAATATCTAAAGGTTTAGCATTTGTAATATTACTTTCCTAAATAGTCTGCAATTTTGTATTTTTTTTTCCTGAGACTATTGGTTACCCCTCATATAAACACCATTATTATTTTTCTGAAATACACAAATATTTTTAAATATTAATATATATTACTTTCATGGTTTATATGTTCTCAAACTTCCTACCACACTACATAGAAGCATAAAGAAACATAAAAAAGAAATGTAGGCATATGATTAAAATAGCCAAAATGTTAAGTTGATTTTATTTCTTCCATTAACAAATATATTCCTAGAATATAGAAACTACAGTATCACATTCTTCTTCGCCATCTGTACGGAAGTCCATAGTAAGGGTGTGGTATGGGTGACCGTGTGAATGTTTATGAGCTTGCATGTATGAATTGTGTGTGTGGGTTTGTATTTGTATGCACAGATTTATGTATGTCTATAATTGTATGTAGATGCTCCTCAAAACTTGAGATGCGATCATATCCTACTAAATCCATCGTAAGCTAAAAATATTGTAAGTAAAAAAGGTATTTAACACATTTAACCTACCAAATATCAGCTTAGCTTAGCCTACCCTAAAGAATGCTCAGAATACTTCCGTTAGTCTACAGTTGGGCAAAATCACATTACACAAGGTCTGTGTTAAAATAAAGTACTGGATAACCTTATATGGCCAACTGGGCGCGTGGCTCTCTGGTGCTGCCCGTTGTCATAAGAGTGTAGAGTGTGTGTCACCCCACATGCTGCTAGCTCAGGAAAAGATCAAAGTTTACAATATGGTTTCTATTTTATTGGTATTGCTTTCATACCACTGTAAAATTGAAAAATCCATACTTGGACCATTGTAAGTCAGGGTCTCTCTCTCTCTCTCTCTCTGTCTCTGTCTCTCTGCACATGCATGTGCATGTGTGTGTGTGTGTGTGTGTGTGTGTGTGTTCATCTCTACAACCACTGTCTTTTACTGTTAACTGTGTTTGTCTCTTTCATGAACTTGTAGGCTCTTGGAAGCACAATGACCATATTTGATTGACTTTCATTTCTCAGGATCTGAGCAAAGAGGCTAGAACTGATGCATTTTGTTTGCTTGTTATTTTTTGAGACAGGGTCTTGCTGTATAGTCCAGGCTAGTCTCAAACTCACAATCCTCCCAACTCAGCCTCTCCAAAGCTAAAAAATTACAGGCATGCATCCCTATGCATGGCTTAGAACTGATGTTTTCTCATGTAACTTTTCTATTGGTGCATAAGTTCTTTGTGAACTTAAAATAACTCTGCTTATTTAATATAAATAGCAGTGGTAAAAACATGGGCTCAGACTACCTGAGTTTAAATCCAGCTTACTGTGTGGTCTGGAAAGACTTCTAGGAAAGTTCTTCTAGGAAAGGCCTTCCTTGCCTGTTTTCTCATTGAAAATAGGGATGTTGGGAGCAAACCTCTGGTCAGGTTCCCATGATCAGAGAATGCAAGAAAGGGGCTTGGGGAACATGTGATTTATTCAGAAGTATCTCAGGAGGAAGATAAGAAGATAGGAGGGAATAAAGCCTGGTAAAGAGAGAAGTAAGACTGTGCTCTCTGCTGGGGGCTAGCTTTAGTCTAATCCACAGAGGGTTACTGAACTGGACCACAAGGCAGTTCCACCTTGTAGCAGGAGCCAACTTTTTACACCCCTGAGCCCTTTAGTCCTTGGCTCCTGACTGTGCCCCAAGGCGATTGTGGAAGGCAATCTCCCCAGTGGTTCCTGTTGGACTGAAGGCAAGTCTCTGGAGAAAGAGGAGCTGTAAACTTAGCAAGCAACACGCATGGCCTTTGGGAGACAGTACCAGCCTGGTAACGGGAAGAGAGGGCCCAGCAGCATCCACAGCAATTACCATTTCACAAGGCCTTGGGAGGGTTCAGGTTCAACATAATGCTACGTTTAAACACTTAGAATAATATCAAGTAACCTTTTTCGCATGCTTGAGCCAAACATTTTTCTAAGCTCTTTTCCCTTAAAAGGCTACCCAATATAAAATAACCCCTCAAATATCAGTTTGTTTTATTTAATAGCAGATCCCTTAATACATACTAGGTGTTTAATATATGAGGGTCAAATCACATGTTTAGGGAAAATATCTTCTTGTCTCTTTGTTGGCTTCTATGTTCCTTGTTGTCCTGGTTGCCTTAAATGCTAATATGCTGTTTCGGACTTTGTCCTGTAGGTAATGAGAAATTTCAGCCATTTTAAATTTCTGTTTTTACTGATGCCCTGAGGTGCCTAAATAAATTTAGATGAGGTCATGGTGAGCAGGCCCAGGAGTGCCTGACCCTCCTGGTAATTATTCCCATCCCCATCCTGTGATTCCTGCGGAAGCTGGGCAAACAATGAAAATGGGAGAAAAAAAAAAAATCAGTGATCCCCTTTGGTAATATCAGTCAGGCTTCAGTCAGAGAAGCAGAAGCATGAAAGAAATTTACAGTGTGGTTTACTGTGGGGATTTGACCTGACACAGTTGTAAGAACTGCACAGCCATCCATGTGTGGCTTCTGGCAGCTCTGCTGCAGGTGCTGGCCCCTGACATTGCAGGGCCAGCCATCAGCAAGGAAAGCTAAGTGTGAAACAATGGAAGCAAGAATGGGCTGGAAACCACAGGAGAAGCTGAAACCCAGGTGGTTTTTCAATGCCTGCAAATCTCCAGTTTGATGACAGGGAGTACGGGGAAGCTCTCACAGAGCTAAACAAGCGCATTACTTCAGATACAGAGAGGCAGAAGGAAGCCCAGATTGTGGAGGGGTTAGGGTCTTGGTGGCCATGACAATGACAAGGCCATTCATGACAGTGTGATTTGCAACAGGGCTGGGCACTCCTGCAACTATCTTTTGCATGTGCAAATGATGACAAGGATACTTCACTTCCAAAAATTCACATCTTATACAAAATGTCTCTTTGGCCCAAGAAGACTTAGAAGTACACAGTGCAGGAAATCTGGAGAGTACAGTTCTTGTTTAGCTAAGTCAACACACAAATCACACTTGGTGACAACATCAAAATGAACTCAAGTAAAAAGTCAGTGGCCTAAGTGGGGCTTTCTATCATTCCACTATGCACCTCTAAACCCAAACCGTCATGGTCTAAAAGAGAAAGAAAGACAAAAATAGGGGGAAAGTCCAGCTAGGAAGGCCCCGGGTTCATGGGGTTGGTCAGCCATGTAGAAACAGAAAGACGATCCTCAAGGGCCAAGCCTTGGCTAACTGCTTAACATAATTACAGAGGAAGAAATATGAGCCAGAGTGAGCAGAGATGTGTACATCTGCCTCTAAAACCTGACTATCAAGTTCTTCAGTGCTTGCCAGATCACTGATTCCCCAGAGAAAAGGGACTAAATGGGGCCAGTGAGGAGAAAAAAGGCCTGAGGTTCTATTCCTTGCAGAATTTAGAAGAAGACATTTCTAAAGGTTATTTCTGCTTTATGAAAAGTTAGTACTGTCTAAATGCATGATTGTACAATTCCAATCTCCTACAGTTACATAGGTAAGGATATTGCTGAATAATGATGTCTGATTTGAACTGTTGCCCTTATAATTGTCTTTCAGAATTTTTCCTGGCTTCAGAGTCATCCATAAACTCCCACTGAGGAGAGAAGGTTTTAGATGTGTCTTGGAAGTTATCAATTAGTTGTTCAACAAACAAAAGAAGGAAAAGCCATCAGTCAGGCAGGATAGATTCTACTGTGGCAACAATCCCAGATCTCGGTGGCTCAAAACCAGATTTTAAAAAGATCTCATCTATTCTTCTCATCTGTCACAGGACAAGGCTCCACAGAGCCTCTCAGGGGTCGAAGTTGATGGAGTAATCAACATCTTGGTGCTGCCAGGTATGATTGTGGGTTACGGTGATTGTCCCATTGTGTCACACTACCAACTACCACCACCCCACCATTATGTCCTCTTGGCTGTGAAGTTTGTCCCATGCTGATTCATCTCAGCAGAGAAAGAGTTCTGAAGTAGCTCATGCCAGCAAGTGATGGTTCTGCACAAATGACACGATCACCACTCAGCAGTCATATGAACTGATAATGCAACATAACCCACTCACAGGGGTCTGTGGAGTGAAATCCTCCTTTATTGTCTAAATTTTCCAGGCAGATAGTGAAATCCCAAGACCTGCAGTTAATAACCAGTACCCAGGAGAGCCAATGGTGTAGTTTTAGTCCAAAAGTCTGAGGACCAAATTTCAGTCCAAGTTCAAAGACAGAAGACTAATGTCCCAGATGGAAGACAAGCATGCAGAAAGAGTTCTTTCTTACTCAGCCTTTTATTCTATTCAGGGCTTCACCAGATTGGGTGATGCCCACACACATGAGGAGGGCAATCTGCTGCACTTGGTCCACCAATTCAAATGTTAATCTCATCCAGAAACACCCTCACAGGCACACCCCAAAATAATGTTTCACCAAGTAGCTGGACAACCCATGATGTGGTGCTGATGACACATAAAATTAACCATCATGCCTACCATGTACTCAGGAAGGAGAAAGGCAAAAATATTGAGAGAGAAATGTTGACTCCCACAGCGATGTGGGAGGGAAGTGGAATTCTGTTCCATCAGAACCTGTGTCAAGTGAATTATAATGACCAAAGGCATGCTAAAATCTTCCCCCATGTTTCATCCCACACATGGACAATAATACCTATCCCTCAGGCACTGGATCATCAAGATATTCTTCCAACTCTAGTCCTTCATTTGTTCCTCACCACCCACAGAATGAATCGAAATTCCTCATGTTGTGGCTATTGCAGCTGCTGCTCCAATGGTGCCCCTAGGAAGTTCAGACATGTTTAATCATGCTGGGAGCAGGTGGTGGCAAAGGCTCTCCTGGGGACTATAGGAAGTGAAACTGAGGGACCTCAGCAGACAGAAGTCAGATAAGGGGAACAAAACACCCCTAAGCTTAATCTACTACTGGTGCCTGGGTACAGCCCTCTGCCTCTCCTTGAGATGGGGTAATGCTGGAATCCTAGAGAAGAAGGCTTCCTGCAAAGAATAAGCATTTATGTTTGCAAATATAAAATTCCTGGAGGCCCAAGTCAGCCTTGTTTTGCAATGTGGATAATACAAAGGGTACAGAAAGAGACGGCCTTCTTTTTCTTCAGTGGGGAGCCAGCCAAGCATCTCCACATTGGTGTGTTATCCGGGTCAGCAGTACAGACATGGGCCCAGCTGAACCACCTCCTTGGTTCAGTGTGCTTTGGGCAGATATGAGCAGGAGATGGCACTGGGAACGTTGATAGCAAAAGTCCCAGTGCCTTGGCCATATGGTGGGTGTGAGGGGCATGGCTGCACCCATGCCAATGGAGAAATGGAGCAAAGTAATAAGAAAATAGGCATCCCAGCTCGTGATTAGAGAACTGGATACCTATGCACAGGAGGGTCCACTGTGAGAATGCCTGGAGTAAGTAGCTCATCCAACTGTTGGAAACCTACCATTTAAGTGCTAAATAAAATGGACAAAGTCCCTGACATCGCAGAATTTAAATTCAATGGGAAAGACTGACAAAAATTAACACAACATATAGGTAATTTCAAATAGTGGTGAGTGCTATAAGAAAATTTTACATGTGTTTACATACTATTTTATGTAATTTACTAGGGAGAGACTTTACATTCTTTAATTGTGGTTTAGAGTATAATTGATTGCTATAATCCTATTCCTGGGCTTTTGTAGCTGGGAGAACCTCAGGCCATTTATAATATCGCCACATCTTTCAGAGTCCACAGGCTTTGCCTGCGCAGGATGACAATCCTTAGTTCATGGAAAAAGGGTAACAGGCTGAGACCAAGGTCTGAGACTGTGGACTAGGGTTATTGCCACTGCTGAGGGCATACAGAAGCTACCATCGTGGTGGCTAAAGGCATATGTATTTGAAATTTTGTTCAGGCTGGCATTGGTGTCTAAGGATCTACTGAGGGATAACAGCAGGAATCTCTGGTCACAGATGCTCTCAGTGACAACTGGGAGAAAAATTGGGGGAATAAGACGACCCATCCTGGAAGAAGGACCATGTCAATGACAGGAGAGTTGAGGAACCCAGCTGGAGTAGGCAAGGACTAGGAAGACTGTCAATGACTCATTTATTCAACTATGTGTTAAGTTTTTATTAAGATTCTTCTGTGTAACATTTTCCATGCTATGTGTTAGGATGCAGAAATCAACTCACAAATATCCTTCCTTTAGGAAGCGTATATGCCACCAAATCCCAGCCCAAGGAGCTATGGATTCCAATCCCAACCAAGAACTACAGCAGGAACTAGGAACCAGGCATGGTTTCAGAGGCTGATCAGCTGTTTTGGATGGTATCTGTAGTTTTATGGGCCTACACAGAGAAGAGAGAACTTCCTTTAGGTAAGATGATTGAGCAAACATTGAGGATGGAGTTCTAGAATCAGAATTTGATTTCATTGACGTGGGGCAAGAATTGGGGTTGAAAGCAAGTTTAGCTATGGCTGATCAGGGTTGAGAGCAGCCAGTGTCCACCCTAGTTCCCGAATATCAACAGCACAATGTGTAGCCAGC
This sequence comes from Fukomys damarensis, assembly GCF_012274545.1. NCBI lineage: Eukaryota > Metazoa > Chordata > Mammalia > Rodentia > Bathyergidae > Fukomys > Fukomys damarensis. Next base: position 67,218,879 of record NW_022900949.1, on the reverse strand, counting down.
AGCCAAAGAAATCACAAATACACTGGTCTGTTTTGCTTTAGCCTCTTCCCTTACTGTCATTATCACCACCCTCTCCTTTTTCCCTCCACAAAGTCCAGAGGAATGTGCCTTAGACCTAATGACAAAATTCTGCTTCTTGGGTTTCACCCCGGGCTGGTTGAATTTAACTTATTCTCCGACTCTTTAGGCTTTTGACTGATTGGGGTAAAATTTCTACCCTGAATATTTGTGGCTCCAGGCCTCCATGTCTACCCACCTGGCCTGTATTCTTGGTCCAACCTACATTAGCAACCTTTAAAAGAGGCCTTATCATTTTGCCATGAACCACCGGCTCCAGGGGCAAGTCTGTTGCTATAGCAACATGGATGATCTAGCAGGCACAAGGCTGTCACTCTGCTTTAGCGGGATCAGGGAGGGGAACACCAGCCTCCTTCAGGGAGATAAGGGTCCTTGTGGGCCAATTATTAGAGAAGAGGGTAAAATGCCTCCCTCGCCCTACCCTATCAGGCCCTGTGGCCCACAGTCCCTCCTCCTCCTGGGCTGCTTCTATCGCTGCCCCTGGAGAGATTTGGAGAGATTCCAGAGAAATTGCCAGGTTTCATTATATAGCGTTGAACCTGCATATTGATTCTCTAGAGAAGCCAAAGGGATGACATTTCTCCTTCCTTTGCTAACTAAGGATGTAACAAGATGATAGCCCCCTTGTGCAATCTAGTAATCCGTACAAGAAGATAACAAGGTTTATGTCCTCAAAGCAACTTGGAGACCACATTCATCATGACCCTCATTTATGTTTGCACTGGTCAAGGTCCAAAATGTAGCCTTAACCTCATGGCCACAGTTAATTGATTCGCTTCTTCCTGTCTCTTTCTTCCAAGTTTCTCTCCTCAATCTCTTCCATTTTCTTCTCTTGGATCCTTTTGCCATAACCAGTAAATTTCCCTGTCTGAATAATTTCTTCTTTAATGCTTCCTCACGTCCTACCTCTTACCTTACTAACCCTGTCCTCTTCTCCAAGTACTCTACTTTTCCTGCAGGACTCGAATGGGGTAACTGTTTGCTCATACACCTTAGATTTTAATTCCACAGGGTGGTTTAATATCTCTATGGGGAGTACAATACATTACATATAATAGAGAAGTCAATTACTACTGGCTCCATTAAGTAAGGTTCATTTTTCTTCATAGAATCAGAAATCTGGATGTAGATGATTTATAGATGATAGTGCTGATTTCATGGTGAGTCAAAGTCAGGACTCCTATTATCTGTGATCATCTTTGCTTTTCCCTCATATTTATGACTTCTTGGTCAAAATATGGCCCCTCCCACATAGCCATCACACCTGACTTTGAAGCAAAAAGGGAGCATGAGCCAAGGAGTAATGTCTGCATTGGGAAAACAAAATATTCTCAGAATCTCTAGTAAAGTTAAACATCCTGGCTAGAAGTTTGTCACTTGGTCATCCCTAGATGCAAGGTAACCTAGGCAAGTAGGTATAGTTGACTTGCATGTTGCATTCTAGCATAAAATCAAAATCTTGTGAGTAAAAAGGAAAATGGATAAAGATATTGGGCAGAAAATACACAGCGTCTGCCTTATTCCCCACACTAATTGACTGTCTCACTGATCTTACTGAAACCTCACTCCTTTTCATTTGCCATTCAGATATTGTTCTACTTCTCACTGTTGTGTGTCAGCACTCATCACATTTATTGTATGCATAGGCAAAGGGCAAAAAGTCAAAAAATAAAAACCTGGCCAGTCATGAGGATTGATCATTTTGGATGATAGGAATGTGCAGGAGGGCGGCTTGTCCAAAAAACACAACTACTCAGGAGCTCATTCTCCTTGCATTATCAGTGATTTTAGCCGCCCCCTCACAGAAACTCCATGGGCATTGTCACTACCTTTTGTTATGGCTTAGATCTAGAATGTCTCCCTACCTCTCATGTTTTCAGAAGTGAGGCTTTCAAAATGTGATTGGATCTTAAGAGTTCTAACGTCACAAGTGTATTAATCCATTGCTATGATCATACACTGATGGTGTTTTGGGGAGGTAGAAAGACTTAGGAGGTAAGGCCTATTTGAAGGGAGTGAGTCATGGAGACATGACTTTAGGAACTATATCTGGTCCCTAGTTCCTTCTTCTCTGGTCTTTTCCCCTCTCATTTTGCTTCTTGGCTACCGTGAGATAAGCAGCTTTTCTTTACCATGCCCTTTTGCCATGATGTTTCTGCCTTGAAAACAGCTGATGATGGACTGAAACCTCTGAACTCATGAGCCAAAATAAATCTTTCCTCTTCTGAGTTGATTTTCTCAGGTATTTGGTCACAGCACAGAAAATCTAATACATATGTAATGCTACTCCCCCAAAATTACTCCACTGAACACACCTCTAATTGGCCATCTTGTCTTCTTTCAGGTGTTGATTCAATTGCTCTCATACCAACTCATCTTCAGCATTATTGGCATTGTCTGTTCTCTGCTGTCTCCTAACCCATCACCCTGCCCCTTTCATGACTTCGCTTTCACCCAGCATGGCTTTCGTGGGAAGTATTTCTACAGTTCTTTTATCCCCTACATTTCTCTATTCTCCTAGACTCCTGTGTGCCCTGTTATTTCCATTTGTCTAAACTCTATACCTGGATGAACCCAACTATTTCTCTGGGCCTGTACCTAAGAAACAGGATTACCCAGTGGAGCAGATTGATTTCACTATAATTTCAGGGACATTAATTTCAAACAGGTCCTCATACTGAACAAACATTTTACAATTCTATCTCATTTTCTCACGTAACTGTCTCAAACCTTTCTCCTTTCTTCAGGCCTACAACCACACTCTCTTTTTCTTCTTTGAGTACATGACCTCCTTGTAGTATGTTAGAGAGAAAATAGGAGGGGTGAGGGTATAGCTTAATGGTAAAGCACTTGCCTATTACGCATAAGGCCCTGGTTCAACCTCCAGCAGAGGAACTCTCTTACCCTCCTAGCATTTATTATGGGTCCTTTTCTTCTGATCTGCTAGCAGGACTGTCCTATCTCCCATCTAATGGGATCCACCTCTAATTTCCAGGAATCTCACATTATCTTTGATTTCTTCTTTCCCTCTTACTTAATCTTTTTCTCTTATTTGAAACACCATTGTATTTATTAATATCTACCCATATCTCTCCTTTTAAAAAACAAAATAGCATTCATAATTGTTATGGTTTCGATATGAAATGTCCCCCAGAATCTCATGTGTTGAAGGCTTGGTCCTCAGTGTGGCAGTATTCAGAGGTGGGCCTTTGGGAATGCTTGGATCATGAAGGTGCTGTCCTAATGGCCAGATCTGTCCACTGATTGATTCACAGCTCAGTGGGATTTTGGAGGGGCTTTGTTACAAAGGTGAGCTCTGTGTTTTTACTTCCAGGCTGTCATGAGGTGACATGAGGATGGTGGCTTGTTCTTTCAGTCTTGTTCTTAGCTCCTTGTAAGAGTGGGGAGCTCAGGCTCTGCCAGAACCGTGATAGACTCTCCCAGTTAAACTGGCTTCAGTAATTCCAGATATAGTATGTGCCCTTGTAGTGTTACTTTTGTTCATGAGTGGAATCCTCAGCAACTACAAAGAAGAGGAGCTAAAAGCATGCCTGGATGATGGCTCAACGGACTTCCCAGCCTAGCCCACATTAGACCTAATCCTTTCACCACCATTATGGAAAAAAAAAATCTTGTTTTAAGACTGAGAAGATTAAATGTTGTATTAAAGTAGCAAGAATGGTGCTCAGTGGCAGAGTAGCCCCGTGTTTGGTCTTCAGCACTGAGAAAAAACAAACTAAAAAGATCTCTTTTTCTAGTATATGTGTGCCCATGTGCAAGCCAGGAAGAGGACCTTCACCAGGTATTGGCTCCAATGATTTTGGACTTCTTAGTCCACACTTCTTGGTCCAGAACTGTGAAAACTGTATTTCTGTTATTTAAGCTATCTGGTCTAGGGCATTTTGTTATAACAGCTTGAATTAAGACAAACACCAAGTACTGTATATCCAAATATTTTGTTCTTCCGCACCAATCACAACCACTTTCCAATCACCTTGGCTGATAGCTCTTCAACTCTTTCACCATAATATGCAATATCCTCTTGAGACATAATTTTTATACTCAGTCCGCAAATCCACATATCACAACTGTGGCCGAGAGGTGCCCTCCCTTTTCTCTTGACTCCTGAAACACCAGCCACCTAATCTGGTCCTGCTAACAGGACATAGGGGCCTGAGGGGAGTGCTGGAAGGAGGAAGGTAGGCATTAAGTTCAAATTGGAACACTGTGAGTATAAAAAGATGGAGAGAGTCTGCTTTGAGCTGTAGTCAAGTCGGGCTGAAGAGGCTGTGAGCAGCTGGATGGGAACAGAAGATGTGTGTAGAGCCTGCCCGAGTAGGGTCAGAGCAGAGAGATGCTGAGAACAGAGTGAAAGTACAGTGGGGGAGGCAAATGGAGAGCCACTACCTTCATCAAATCATTTGCAGTCAATTCTAGATTGGTTAAGTCTCCTTTTCCTGTTTGAAGGCCTAAGAGGAATTCTGCTCCCTTTTTCTAACTTTTTTGCTGGCGATCTTGACTGACTGACCGCAACTATTTCAGAAGCTAAGAAGAAACAAAGGAAGATGAAAACTAAATTGATAACATTCACTTCTTGTAAATATCCCTGGGAACAGGTATAGTGGTGGGACTGTTAGACAATGGGCTAACAATGGTAATAAAAATCCTATTATAGAAAAGATTCATGTAATTGATTTGCACACTACTATTCCCCAATGCTACTGAAACCAAAGGGTTGGCAGTATTTTTTTTTTTTATTGCTTAGGATTTAAACTTTAGGTTTAGTGAACAGTAGAACCCAAACTGACTGTGATAGATTTAGTAGATGGGGAAAAAGAGTTTATTCTTATATAAAATTTAGTCATATTACATTTAGTGTATTATTTTAATCTGTCAGGATATTTTGTTTCATGTATAATTCCAATGTCTTTTCCATGCTTTCTTGCTTTATGTAAGTGTAGTGGGTATATAAGGAAATATAGGAGAATGGCTCTAGAACTAGGAAAAGAAATAATCCTCAGAGAATTGAAGGATTCAATAACAATTGTAAGATTAACTTGTATCAGCTGTAATCCATCCTAGCAGATGAGTCATAATCTGTAAGTACTAGATGATCTAGATGGGACTCTTGACTACATAAAACTAAAGAACCGGTAAGCTTATCAGTTGCACAACTCAAAACTCATATTCTTTTTCAGTAGAAAAGTCAAGTGTTCGCTTCGGCAGCACAGATACTCAGTAGAAAAATCTGAAGCTCTACTTGGTTACCAGAGATCTCCATACAGCAAGGAATACCATTGTCACAAGATATTGGGGCTAGGCAGGTGAGGCAGACCTCTCAGAGAAGCTGGTCAGCTGGGCTGTGACAGCATACCAAACCTCAGATCTGACAGATTGCTGTTGTTGGAGAGTGTGAACCCAGCATAGGTAGATTTTCCTAGGGTCCAGAAGTAACAGTGTAAGCTCCAAAGAAAAACAAACAGGGCTTGGGGATATGGCTAAGTGATAAAGCATTTGCCTAGCATGACCAGGGCCCCAGGTTCAATCCTCAGCATCTTAGAAAAACAAAGAAGAAACAAACTGAAAAGAACAACAACAAAAATGTTTGCAGATCATCAGGAACCCCTGGTGTTAAACAAATAATAAAAATCATTGGACAGTAATTACTCATCCATGTACCCTTTGATGGGACCAATGAAGCACAACATCTGTCCCACTCCTGTCACAAGGGAGGGAAGTTTCACCATGGGGCAGTCTGAACACTTCTTGTTTACCCAGCTCCCTTCACTTTAATTTTATGATCATCAAACTTGTATAAAGTGATGTAGTTTCACAACAGATCTTAAAACTAGCAATGAGGTGAACTGAGAGAGGGGCCATACTTATTTCAGTCCCCAGAAGAGGATTTATTTTTGTATCAGTATCCTAATTTCCTACTGAATGTTTGAGTGTGCTTAGCATTTGTCTGCCTTGGAGAGCTTCATCAGCACTAGTTTAGCTGACATTGATTCTGGAGCTGAAAATTAACAGGTGACCCTGAGTAAGAGTAACTTATGTTTGTTTGCTCCTCTCTAGAAACCAACCAGTATGCTTTCTTTTTGTGAATGAGGCAAACACCAACTCTACAAGATGATGAGGTTAAATCTTTAGCCTTGGTGTTGGTTCAGGTTCTAATTTAAACTCTCTTCTCCTTTGATTTCATCCACTTTTTTAATGTGGCTAGTAGAAAATTTAAATGTTTATACAGTATTTGGCAAGCAATATAATTTTAGTGATCCTGTTGCTTGAGAGTCTCAATGTTTGCATTCTTTCATTTTTTTTTCATTTTTATTGGTACTTTTTAAATATACAGTACAGTTACATTTATCAAAGAACTAGGACTAGAGATTCCATTTGACCCAGCTAGCCCTCTGCTGAGTATTTTTCCAAAAAGAATTAAAAGAATCATACCACAGGGATATGTGTACACCCATATTTATAGCAGCACAGTTTGTAGTAGCTAAAACTTGGAAATTGCATTCTTTCACTTCTAAAAGCAATACTCTATTAAAGGTGGACAACTCAGTTTGGATGAAACACTCCAAAATTAGTATCTACCCCCCAGATCATTCACATCCTTCTAAGAGGCTAAAAGAAAGGGGACATTTGCTTTTTTGAATCAGAAATAGGCATAAGACAAATACACGTAAATGTGATGGGATGTAATAAAAGACTCAAAGTAAGCAAGACTACCTGTAGACAATCTGTTAACAAAACACAGTAATATATACACCTGGACAAGCCTCAATCCCATGAGGAAACCCAGCAACTTTAATTACTTTACCTACAGGCACTACACTGAGAATTGTTTCTTTCCACTTGAGTGGAAGCACACTGCTATGGTAGAGCAAGTTGTCACGAGTTCTGCTTCTCTTATGCCAGAACTGGCTTCGGAGGCTCATTTTTATATGTGTTATATAGATAATAATTAATACTTGTAGTACACTGATAACAATAATGAGCACAGGCTTTAGAGTCATAATGATCTAGGTTTGATTCTGGCTTTGCTGCTTGCTCAGTGACCTTGGGCCAGCAGTTTCACCTCTGGAGCCCTACCTGCTCATCTGTAAAACAGAAATAGCAGAGCCACAACACCTAATGGACCAACACCCTGCCTCTGCTTTTAGCCATTCTTCACTGTCAGTTCTGAAATCTGCTCTGCAAATATGATTGTGCCTCTACCTTTTGCCAAAAACCGTTATTTTTCACCCCAAGCTTCATGGAAAGAACTTTGGGGGGGGACCATTAACATAGGCTTTTGACATTTGTCCTCTGTAGTCTGTGGAAATTACTGGAGAACTTATATGGTGAGTTATGGTTTATCAAATATATCCATGGTTGACAAGGAGAGACAGCCAGTTAGGAAATGACTGCAGACATTACATGTACAGAAATGTTATGCATGTTTTTATTGCAGCCCAAATGGAAGGAGAGGAAGCCTGAGCCATCTTAAAGCACTTTACCCAAGAGCACAAAACTGGCCCCAACTGTGAGGCACTCCTTGCAGAATGCTGAAAACTCACTAAGGCTTGCAGAGGGAACATAAGCAGTTAGGGGGTTGGTTCCAGGTGCTAACTGATCTTTAAGTAGTTGGATGTGAATCAAAAAAATTTTTCAGTTTTTAAATACCTGTCATCCAGGTGTAGTGGTACATGCTTGTAATCCCAGGAATTTGGGAGGATGAGGCATGCAAACTGCCAGTTTGAGCCTCGTCTGGGCAACTTGGTGACTTAGCTAGACGCTGTCTCAAAATTAAAAATTACAAAAATTTAAAAAAAAGAAAAAAATTGAAGGGCTGAGGATGTAGCTCAGCGTGAAGGCTCTGGGTTCAATCCCCAGTACTAAAATAAAAATCTTAAAAAACACTTGTTAATCCTTATAAGCTACACTGGAGAGTTTGCTTCATACTGGGAGGATAAATCCCCTTGTGCGTACGAAGTTTTACAATTTGTCTTATCCAGCCACCTTTCATCCTCTTTTCCTCAAACTAAGGTCCCTGAACTCATCTCTTTTGCTAGGCTGAGAGCTGTCTGGGGAAGGCTCTGCTCTTCTCAAAGTAATTCCTGTTCTACGAAAACTATTTCCAGGCTCAGGGTATCATTAGTTAGTTAAAGATAATACACCAGTTTTGGAACAATATCAAATGGGACTTTCATTATTCAGTGAGAATTTGTACCTCTTTGCCACATTAGCCGGCACCTTGTGAGGAAATTCAAGCACAGATTAAATCACAGTGGCTTACAGATTAAGCTCATCATTTTATCTGGCCTTAGCTTAAAAAGATTAATTCTAGGGCTGGGGATTTAGCTCAGTGGTTTTGCTGTTTGCCCTACAAGCACAAGGGCATGAGCTTGATCCCCGGTACAAAAAAAAAAAAAAAAAAAAAAAAAAAAAAAAAT
>NW_022900949.1:67207990-67210292 GCF_012274545.1 Fukomys damarensis | reverse complement strand
AAAAAAAAAAAAAAAAAAAAAAAAAAAAGAATAATTCTAGAATGGAAGGACAGCAAAAGGATAAACAAGGAATGGGAGAACAAAGCTATATTTTGTGACATACTTGAATGCATGTCAATAAATTGAGGAATTAAAGAACAGAATGGAAGTTAAGTGCTATGGGCACTGAAAGAACCTAAAGCTCACCTGGAGCCTGAGGAGTTTGGAGTGGGCTTCATATAGGAGTCCAGACTCTAAAGACTATCAGCAAGTAGATATCTAAGAGAAGGGCCTGGGAATTCCACATCTGGAAAGGAGAGAGCTACGTGGAGCTAGGGGGTAGGGGGAAAAAGTGGACTGGTAGTGGAAAGTGGTTTGCAAAAATCTTAAGTGCCAGGGTGAGGAAGTCACTTTTCTATATTTAGTCCAAGTGGTGAAAGAAAGATTTAGGGGGAAGTTTCTCAGCATATAAAGGTTCTCAACATTTATTTTTTGTGATGAGCCAAAGAATTCCTATCACATTGTCTCTAGACAAGGGAGGGAACTGTTCCTTTCTCCCTTTTCTGAACTCTAGGGCAGTGGTAGCAAACCTTTTAGAGCTTTCAGTAACAACAAATAGCCTGCTATGCCATGTGTGCCATAAGTTTGCCACCACTGCACCAGGGCATACACTACTGACACATTCTGATTTTAAGATAAAACGCCTACAGGTAGGTAAGACTTTACTTCAAAACTGTTTCAGTGGGAAGAACTTGCCTGTGCGCACCAGGAGACTAATTTAGGGTCTACCACACTAGACATGAGGTTTTAGCGTGTAGTATCATAGGTTATCCCCAAAGTACCACCAGTAATGCAACAGTGGATCCACCGACACAGCCCCTCACTCAACAGCACATCTATCATCCACTCCACATGGCAACATTTTTGAAATGACCACCATGTGCCAGGTCCCGTGTTTAGTATCTGTGCTGCAATAATGAATAAAACTGTCCTTAACAGAAGTGTGCATCAGTATGTTGGGGATAGAAAAAGTGAAACGGAGATAGGAAGATAGGGCTGGGAAGGGAGGCATGATCACACCTCAGGACACAGGTGTAAAGCAATTCTTAGGACCTTATATGTGGATTTCTCCCGAGAATCCGAAATGTCTGGAATGAATAAAAGGACAAGGTACCATGAAGAGCTTGCTAATGTGTCACCCAACATTAGCTGGCCCCATATTCTCTAAGGTGTGCTTTTATTTATCTTATTTTTACCCAAATTTGCTATGCAGAGCCAGTTTCTTACGCTTCAATTTTAATTTCTCCTCTTTAATTTTTCCTACCTGAAATGTGAAACTTTTTGCCACCGTTTTTGCTTGTTTCATTCAGCTGAGATGGAAAGAACCTAGAAATCACCTCCAGAATGAGACTCCAGCACCATAAATCTGGTAACAAAATGAAAATCGTCAAACTTTGTCACAGCTGGGAGATGTATGAAAGTTTAATATACAATTTCTTAATTTTTGGTATGGATGATAATTTTCCTAACAAAGTTAGATATTAATTTTAAAAAACTGTCTTTTTTTTTTTTCAAGCAAGTGAGCTAATTTCATAGGTGCCTATATCACAAGGGCAAACTGCTCCATGAAGTTGTAGCTAGGATATCAGAAGAGAAATCCCTGTGGCAGGGTGGGAAAAGAGGTTGGGAAACGTCTCCTGAGGGGAAGGTAACCCTTTTCTAGAAGTACTGGCTCTGATTGAGTAGTCCTGACTCAGCCTCAGACTAGGTTTAGAGGTCCTCATAGGTCAGAGACAGAGCCAAGAGTGAATTAGCCTTCATCTTCCCATAATGTAGTTAAAGGCAGCAGAAAAAGTAAGTAGACATTCAGATTCAACCAGCGTTTCCTGAGCACCTATGCCTCAGGCGTTTTGCAAAGGCTTCAGGTTAGATTTTTGCCTGTGCAATCTAAACCGTTGGAATCAGGACCCCAAGGACATTTCTCAAGTTTTTGGGAACGTGACACAGTCAAGCCAAGGGCAGGTTAGGAACCCAGTATTTCCAACTTTCAGGGGAGGCGTATAGATCAGAAACGAGATCAGGCGGTAGTAGGTTCAAATCTCGACTAGCTTCATGGCTTTCAACAAGTCACAGAATCTCTCTAAACCGACTCAGTTTCTCTATCTATAGAGAGGGTAGCGTGAAACCTCGGAAAGGCTTGTTGCGAGCAGGTTGTCAAGATCCTGAAGTGAAGCGAAAGCTACATAAATAGCAGCCATTATTCTTGGCCAAATGGGGGCGCATTCTCCGGGCGGGCCTCCCGAGGGGTCCCCCAGGACCAGCC
>NW_022900949.1:67206035-67206316 GCF_012274545.1 Fukomys damarensis | reverse complement strand
GGGCAGCAGCGGCATCCAACCTGGTTTATTCCCCCAGCCTGCAGCGCCACAACGAGCGAGCGAGCGAGGTGGGGGAGAGGGAGTCTGTCTGCAAAGTGCTGCTCCCTGGTGCTCAGAGGCGGCTGCTCCAGCTCCAACTCTCATTCATTTCGCCGGTTAACATGAGAGATCATGGCCGCCTTCGGGCTTCTCAGCTATGAACAGAGACCGCTGAAGCGCCCCCGGCTCGGGCCGCCCGACGTCTACCCGCAGGACCCCAAGCAGAAGGAGGTAAAGGCGCC
>NW_022900949.1:67205530-67205936 GCF_012274545.1 Fukomys damarensis | reverse complement strand
GCGCCACTGTGACGTTCGCCCTCCGGCTGCCGGGTCGCTTCCCGGTTATCGGGCCTTGCACTGAGCCCCCGGGCGCTTCACCGGCTCCTTCCTTGCCGAGATCCTCCTGCATGCTTTCCTCTCCTTCTGCTTGCTTTATTTTTCTCTCCGTTGCTTCTGTAAATTCTCGTAAACTTTTTGAAAAATGTTGGGATGCAGTGCATCCGACACTAAGGTCTTTGCGTTTTGCGCCAGCTGAGCAGGGGCCGATGGGGGAGGGACCCATTTCACATATTCCAGTTTGGAATAAAAGTCGTTTTTTAATCGAAGTGATAAATATTTAGCTCTCTGAACGTACCTTTGTGTCCCCTCTGTCTCGAAAAAAAATCAATTTTAAGCAGAAACCCTAATTTTTTTTTTTTTTTTT
>NW_022900949.1:67166262-67205378 GCF_012274545.1 Fukomys damarensis | reverse complement strand
TTGTCGCGTTTTTTGTTCCCCTCTGTTTCGAAAAAAAATCAATTTTAAGCAGAAACCCTAATTTTTTTTTTTTTTTTTTTGGTCCCTAGAGGCAATTGGTTTAATTGCTTGAGACTGTTTTGTATATGTAAAAGCAGGAGAGTTACCTTGGAAGGGAATAGGTCCTAGGATTGCCATTTCTTTGAATGAAATTAATTGGAGAAACCTCAAGTCTTGCACCAGGTATACTGGCTTCCATGGCTAGGGTAACCATGGCATTTTACAGCTGTGTATGTGTTTGTCAGGAGTTAACAAGTAATTATGTAACAGTTCTCCAGTTATAATAATGATCACCCTTGGCTACACAATTTGTCCAGGGACTTGCCTCTCTTTCTCTCTCTTTTTGAGTCACCTGCTACCCAGCTGTGCTTTCAGTTTGCCAGCTGCAGCCCACCCATCCAGTATTTTCTTCAGTTCAACACAAATGACCACTTTTCAGAACTTAGCTTTCTGTGACTCTAAAAGTCCTCTGTGAAAAGTTTATCAGCCTGCTGATTTCACAGAAAGGACTTTGGAAATCAATCAAGGCGGAGTCTTTACGACTTCCATTTTAATAAATATACTTGTCTCATCCATGGAGGGTGAGTGCTAGTTCTGGCTGTTTTGCTAATAACATGTGAGAAATAAGGAGGAAGAACTGCTGTTTAGAGGCTTGATGTTAAATTTGAGCGTCACTGGAGTAAAATTAAGATTGGAGCTGGGAAGGTTTTACAGGTGGTTCCCAGCAGAGGCTCCATAGGAGAGCAAGAGTTTCATGAAATTTTGTAGATTCTTCTCCATCCATTTCCTCACGGGGCTACCTTGACTTAGAATGAAGTGACTTGTTTCGGAGTGTAAAGAACTGAGCGAGAACTATGAGTGAAAGTTAACTTCAGAATGACTACAGGAAATCCTTTGCGTTTTTGTGGGGACAGTGACATTCGTCATTGTCTTGTAATTTAGGACATGCCACGCTTCTCCAGGGTAGCGATGGCAGCACAAGTTTAGAGGTGGTGGCTTGTGGGCCTACTTAGTATTTACTTTTTTATGATAATACTCATACAAGACTCAGGCTGGGGTCCTCTGTGATTCTGGAAAGAATAATTATGGATTTCAAAGGTCGTTTTGTGGAATTCTAAAACTGGAAGTGACTTTGGAGACTACTTTTAGTATTTTCTTTTTGGCAAAGTGCACCTGAAGCCCAGGAAAACTTTGATTTAACCAAGGTGTATGGTGAATAAGCAGAGTTGGATTATCAATCCAGTATTTGTGTCAAAACCAGGTACTGCATTATGATTTATGCTAAATTATGTTCTGGTGTTATTCCCTTCCCCCAATGCAAATGATATTTTATCTCTGTTGAGCAGAGACATGCGTGAGCAGAGAGTTAGATTTGGGTACAATATGGAACAGGTGCTTGGCTGTTCTTAGGTGGTAAGTAGTTTCCTAAGCTTAGTTATTTATGTATTCATCAAAATTTCTGTCTGTATACCAACTGTGTACTCTTATTATAATATTTTCCTTTTTTTGATACTGGGGATTGGACCCGAGGCCTTCATACTGAGCAGCATCCTCTGGCCCTTTTTAAACTTTGAGACTGGGTTTCATTAAGTTGTTAAGTTGCCCATACTAGGCTGAAACTTGGAATCCTCCTGCCTTAGCCTCTCAAATTGCTGGAGTTACAGGTGTGTGCCACCACCTCCTTCTAATGTTTACTTCAACCTTCAGGGGACCTTTTTGTGTTTCCTAGGGGGAAATCATAAATTTATTGCAATATGAATAAGAATGTACAAAGTTTATATGAAATTATAAGTTACACCCTTAATTTGTTTGCCGTTGTATATGCACACAAAATTGATAATTATACAGATTTAAAGGTGACCATAGCATTACACTTTAAAAAGTTGATTTGTGCTCCTAAAACTATAATATGATTCATCAGAGATACGTGTCCCACACTGTGGGAAGTACTGATTTAATGGAGGAAGTGTAGGCTTCCAAATAGGGCAGTTGTGGATTTGCATTCTGATTTAGCATCTTTCCAGTTGGAAAGTTGTGTAATTTCTCATTTATAAATTAGCTTAATTGTCTTCATTTGAAAATTTGTGGAAAAAAGTTCTGACAGTGTGTGAGAGAACCCTTTCACTTAGTAGAGGCCATCCTCCTTACTGTGTTTGTGGTTTATATTGTCGGTATTACAGTGGCATCATTGTTCTGGGAAATGGCCCCCAAGGGATAGAGTGGGGTTCTTCAATGAGGACCTCCTGTAGAGAAGAATTGGAAAGTGAGAACTGGGATCCTTAACTTGCTTGATCTACTGATTATATTCGTTCAAGAGTTTGCTGTGCATCAGTGTTTCATAGAACTTTATTGTACATTAGGTAGAATACTTCACTCTCAGGAAACAGACGGTTCTCAGGATTTTAAATGAAATCTGAAAAGCAGGAGTTATTCTTGATTCTTTCTCCTTCCTTAGGGCTCACATTTATATCAGTACCATGCATCCATCAGTACAACTTGTCCAGTTCACTTTCGCAGTGTTATTTCCAATAAATTTGATACTTCCCAGTTTCACCAATGTGCCCGACTTTCTTTCAGGCTTCAGGCTGACTTTTCTCTGCCTAGGGGCTCCTGGATGTGCTGGTCTGTCTGTCTGGACCTGCTCTGCCTCTCCCCCATCCTTAACCTTCTACCCTGCTCGTCTCACCTGGTGGTCAGTAGGTTCTACAGCTACTCTTAACGGGGCCGAATCCTGGCTTTCCTGTCGACATACTCCTCATTCTCCCTGTACCTCAGTTTCCTTTCTTGTACAGAGGGATGAGAATACTGTTTATCTCCAAGGCTGTTGGAAGATTACATGGATAATACATGGGAGAACTTAGCATCTGGCACAGACTCAGCGCCCAAATGTTTGCTGTGTGAACGTCCATCAGGGTTTGCCTTTTTGTCATTATTCAAGTCCCAGCCCAACAAACTCCTCAGGCCTTTCAGGTATATCATTTGTTTGCATCTTGCCATCCTCTGTGAATGGGACAGTTTCCCAAGGGCAGCAGTGAGGTCTGTTTTAGGTATCAATGAAGAACTGGCACTTAGTGCATTTAGTTCCTAGAATTCTGAGTGCACAAACACTTGTTGGAAAATATGAAAGTGGAATGAATGAATAGAAAAGGAAATCTGGTGACTGAGAGGTATTGGAGAAAGTCTAGGTAATTGCTGAAATTGCCCTTTGTATCTGTCTTGGAGGATCTAAGGCTCAAAGTAAAATTAAACTTTAAAAATAGGAAGGTAGAGGAGTATTGCCATTGGATAGAAGAGGCTTACACAATTGAGTAGCATGTCCAGGAAATCAAATTAGTTAGAAAAATGAGTTGGGGCAAGAGATTTACAGGCAGAAAGAACCCACTGGTAGAGTTTCAGAAGAGGATGGCCTGGCGTGCAGTGCAGGAGCTGCCGGAAGAGAGGAAACATACGGCTTTGGAGAGTTGGTGATGGCGGCTACTGCTTGTGGATGACCCTGAGGAATTCTCTTAACACATTCACATTATTTGGAGGACTTGTTAAAGACAGAGTGCTGGTCTGGGGATACAGCTCAGTGGAGGAGTGCTTACCTAGGGTATGCTGGGCCCTGTGTTCCTCAGTAGCACTGCAGAGGAGCAAACACTAAGAAAAAAAAACAACACAAAAAAACCAGGTTACTGAGTTTCAGATTTAATAGCTCTGTGGTGGGGCCCCAGAAATTTGCATTTCTAACAGGATCCCTGTGATCTTGCAGTGGTTGTCCAAAACCCCACTTTGAGAACCTCAACCAAGAGGAGAAAAGGCACTCTGTATTCTGCAGGGGCCAGAAAATTCTTCTGACACAGGCAGGGCTGGTTTAGGCATCTGCCTGTGCTTGGAGATACAGTAAGTAGTTTGGTTTCGCAACCAACTCAGCCAGGTTTTGCGGTGCTTTTCTGAGAAATTGTGCCTTCTCTTAACTCAGATCTAAGGGAATGAGTAAGGATGTCTGAGGCCCTCTCCAGTGACTTTCCATTATTCCGGAATAACATCTAAACCCTTCAGGTCCTACTCTTCTGATCCTTGCTCACTTCCATAACTGCTGTCTTAGCCAGCCAGCCAGCCTGTCTTGGAGTTCCAGCTCCACCACTTGTTTGACCCAGATTCCTCACCTGTGAAATGGGGTTCGTATTTGTTCCTTCCTCACAGGGCTACAGCAACGGTGGGATGAGCTACTGTATGCAAAGTAAGTTGAACAGTGCCTGTCACATAAACTGCACTCAGTTAGGTTTGTGACTGTTATTTGACCCTTTGTTAAAGGATCCCATCGTTCTTACAATATCCTTGGGACCCTTCCCTTAGAGATCGGGGGCTCTAGTCAAGCCACCTTGTGCTCCCCCTGCTGGCTGGATTATGGTCTGCTTTTCTCTCCTGACAGGCCCAGCTCCTAGGTCTAGCTTTTTGTTCCTTGCTTATCTGGCAGTCGTGTTCCCTTTTCCTGGTAGCTCGGAGACTTCCACAGTGGGGCCTTCCTTGTCAGTTTATTACCCTGTGTTTAAATGTTTTTACAGTAACTGTTTGAAATTCAGTGTTAGGTTGTTTATTCTCCTGTCGCTGGCCTGCCTTCCATACTGGAATGTAAGCTGCATGAGAGCAGGACCTTGTACCTGGTGTCCACAGCTGTAAACTGCTTAGTGCCTGGGATTGGACTAAGCACTGACTAATAAGGAAATTAATCAAATGTATAGAGAGCTCAATGAATCTATTTATAGTGTACATCACTGTCCCGGTGCTTACTTTGTTTTGGTAACCCCTGTTTTTTTGTTATAAGTATTGAAAACTCTTAAAACACATAAATAGTTGTTTTAGAGACAGCTGGAGAGGTTAAACAGGGTGGGGATGTTTCTTTAGGGGGAAGGTATTGATAGAGGAGGGAGCCTGGGGAGAAAGGAGGGGTTGACCAGCTCCCCGGGGACCAAAAGACAGAGAAGGGTAGGGAGACGTGGGTTCTAGCAAGCTTCCTACTGGGGACTAATTAGCTGGCCAGGGCCCCAGCTGTAAACTTCTCTGAATCTCAGTGATCAGGGAGGGGCAGGCATCTTGATGTTTAGCTCATGCCTCAGGTGACTCTTAGGACGGCATCAGGATAGAAACATTGGGTCAGAGGTCCTGCTTCTGTCTGCTGCTAAACAACTCTGTGGCCTGGGTAAGAACTCCGCTGGTTCTTATTTTTCAGTCTGCCAATACCTGCAGTGGAATCACCAGACGCCTGGTAGAAATGGAGCTACAGCACCCTGCCTCCACCCAGACCTGCTGAGTCAGAATTTTCATTGTAAACAATCCTTCTAGCATTTCCTAAACACAGTAAACTTGAGCACATCTGCTTCAGTTTGTGTCCTTTTCTGTAGAGAAACTCGGAAACTGGGCCTCCCTTATTCGTATTTACTGCCCACTATTTGATGTATTAGAATCTTTTAGACAAATACGCTATGTGAAGGGTGGGAACCTTTTGATAGTAGATAGTGCAAATGAGTTTAACTACTTTCTCCTTGAAGTTCTTGCTCTCTTTTGAAGTTGTCTTTTAATAACCATGGTTCCCATCCTAAGCTTGCTTTCTTTCAGCTGTAAATGGTTTCTAGCAGAGCAGAATTCCATGCTTGGCTCTGGAAATACACAGCTTCCTCCTGAATGCACTTGGCTAAACTGAGGCACAGGGCAGCAGATATGAAACTGTTCTTTGAAATTTATTGGGGTTGTGGAATTCTGTGTGACCTGCAGGCTGGTTCTCTGCTGGACTCATTTGAGGACTCCTGTCATATCACAGTGCAGCCACTGATGTTTAGCATGCGTTTCTCTTGAGCCAACTGGGGGAGATAAAATGTAGATCTTTGAGGAAGGTTGAGGACCAGAGTGAGGTCCATAAGGCAAACCTTTGTGTTGGATCACAAGGTCAGAGAGGATGGGTATCTTAGTTTTCTTTCATTGCTGAGACAAAATACTCGACATCCAAAGTTAAAGGGAAAGAATGTTTATTTGGCTTACAGTTTGTAGAGGTTTCAGTCTATAATCAGATGGCTCCAAGGCAGGGTGGATGTCAGACAGGCCTTGCAGAAGAGAATAAACGTGGTGTGCACAAGGTAGCTGAAGCAACAGGGGCCTTAAGAGCGTCTTTTTGCTCCTTTCATCTTATACAGACTACTTAGGGTGGGTAGCACTCCCTTAATCCTAGTGCCCTTTGGCCTAGCCCCGCTGGGAATCAATCACACTCTGGATTCAGCCCCTTCCAAAATAGCCCCACCTCTGTCTCATGAGGCTTTGGGGAGTGGCATCCAAACCCAAGCCATAACAACAAGGATAACAACATTTGAGGATTTTAGTTGAATCAGTTAGTGCCACCTGCAGGTGTGCACATGTGTGTGCACCAGCATGTGACAACGGATCCGAAGTAAATGGAATTTGGAGACTCCAAGAATCACACTGTGTTTCTGCTGAAGCTGTCCTTTAATGGGTTCTGAACTTCAGTTATGGTGAAAGGTGCCCAAACCTGTGTCTCTGAGCCGCAAAGAGGAGATCATTGATGTAACTTGGAGAACAGCTGGCCTCTGGGTCTGAGTGCAGAAGGCCAAGTGCAGTGGAGAAATCAAATTTAAGTGTAGGGAAGAGGCATGTGCCTCCTTCACATTCCTCTGGAGATGGGAGAACAGAAACACTTGGACTTTTAATCATCTTTAGATGATTTCTAAAGCTGGATGATAGTGACAAGGGGGTTCAAAATATTATTGTATTTCTTTTCTCGGAGAGTTTACATAAAAGAAAAAATGTTACTACGTCATAAAACAGCTTGGTCGCTTCATAAGCTACTTAAATATGTTTGAATAAACTGGATTATCACTCACATGCGGACAGTTGTTATCTAGGTGTTTTAGTCTGTTTCATATTGCTATAACAGAATGCCATAGTCTGGGCAGTTTTTAAATTAAGATAATTGGCTGGGAAGTCCCAACTTGAGGGGTCCTTCTTGCTGTATCTGGATCTGGGGGAAAGCATCATTTGGGTACACAAAGGCTGGAGGGGGCTGAACTTGCTTTTTTATAAGGAGCCTACTTTCTTCTGAGACAGTCTGTTCTTAAGGGTGCAGCCCACATGACCTAATCTGCTGCTAAGGATCCCACTTTCCCAACACTTGGGTATTGGGGATTAAGTTTCTAACACCTGAACTTTGGGGGCTCATTCAAATCACAGCACTGGGGGATGAAATTAGGAGTGAGTATTTTCTTCGTGTTAATCTGCATTCCAAGCTTAATATTAAACACAGTACTTTTGTCCTTGAAGGACAAAATTATTATTAGAATAATTATTAGGTTGCTTTAGTTAGGTTTACAGGAATAAGTCTTTGTTGTTAGACTTTTGTTTGTTTTGAGACAGGATCTCACTGAGACATTTCCCCAGGCTGACCTTGAACTCCTGGGTCCGTGTGATCCTCCTCCATCCTCTTGAGTATCTGGGACCTCAGTGGTTGTTGTTGGTTTTAAGCTAACATGGAGCTCCTTTAGCTGATGGGTAGGCGCAACAGTGTCAGAGTGTTGTTATAGGCACTTGTACATGTGGTGCCTATAGTTGTAGGGTGGTTAGGACTGTTGTATGAGCATTCCAGCTCTGCCGCTTGGGCAGTGTGATTTCCCTCACCTGTAAGCTGGAGAGAATAATCCTCCATCATATAGGGCCTATATAATATGCAGGAGCATTGTAAACTTAAATTGTAACCAGATGGAAGACATAGACTTTGTGATGCTTTGGAAAAGTCTTGCACTATCTGATTGTTAAAGTTTTAGAAGTTTTATGAGCTGCACGATATATTGGTAACTTGAAATCAGCCAAAACTTGAGTAAAATATTTACACCAAGGAAGTTGGCACATGCTACAAATTAGGGCTTTATTTCTTTTCATTTTTATGAAAACTGGTTGTTAATATTCTCCAGAACACCATTGGGTATGGTTACATGTGGCAGACACTTTGTTGGCTATTTCACTATCATTCTTAACCTGCTTTTCCCTTTCCTGCTGTTCACTAAGAATTAAAAAAAAATTAAAGCTAGGTCTTCACATTCTTTGTCTTCATTACAGCCTGGAGTAAACATATAATTTAATTCTGATTAAAGGGATTCGGTGGGAATCAGCTACAGGACTTTTGGAGACGAAATTTTTCCTCTCTCACTCTGTAGACATAGAGAAGAAGGGCCATTCTTAATGCCTCGAAGGCCCCTTAGTTTTGTGCTTGGGAAGTAGTGAGAGAATATTGTAGCTGCCGCTGGTGCTATGTATGAGGCATCAGGCCTGTGACTGAAAAGCCAGTGCAGGTTGAGGAGAGGATCTCTTGAGTGGCTTTATAAAATAGTTAGGCTGCTGAATTTACCATGGGACCACTTCTCCCTGGATTTCTTGATAAGTCCACACAGTTTAAGCCACTGTTGGGCCTGTTATCAGTTTCTTGTAGCCAAAAGCATTTTAATATTGTCATGGTACTTTCCATTTATATTTTGGCACCCTCAGAGGAGCACAGCATGCTTGCCTGCCCACTTTTTTCCCCAGAGAATACGTTTTCTAAGAAGTTTTACTCACTGGCGTAATAAGACAAAGAACACCTGCATCTTGACCATTAGGTAGTAA
Organism: Fukomys damarensis; assembly: GCF_012274545.1. Taxonomy (NCBI): domain Eukaryota; kingdom Metazoa; phylum Chordata; class Mammalia; order Rodentia; family Bathyergidae; genus Fukomys; species Fukomys damarensis. The sequence continues at coordinate 67,196,696 of NW_022900949.1, read as the reverse complement.
ATTCTGACCAGTGCCTATTGGGAGCTGAGAGGAACTAAACAGTAAACTCTTTTAGTTCCATTCTGACAGAATATGGGCACAGAGTGGGGAAGATCTCTGTTCTGTTTTGCTTTGAAAGGAAGAAACTAGCTCTGCACTCTGTGGAGCAGGCCATGTACCTTTGGAGCTGCAGAGAGGTGAAACTGAGTTGTCAGAGTGGATCTGGGCCACTTTGTGCCTTAATTGGCTTTTGGACTTTTACTTGACCTCCTCTTGGTACACAGCTTCCCCTTCTGGGTCCAGGACCCTTGTGTTGTCCTAGCCATGAGAATCACTCTGCAGTTTAGGTCATCCTGTGACTGTGAGAGCTGGGGACTATTTAGCTCACTGTCTATCCTGTCATTTCATGTGGTGGCCCCTGGTCAGGGAGAAATACTCTGGAGTCTCATACCCTTTCCTTTCCTTGTCTGGTAGGAGATTTCCACCCTCTAGGCATAGCTCTGGTATTGGCATTTTTGGCCTTTTCTGTGTAGGAATGATTCCTTTCCAGTCATGTTTTTTTGGTTGAGTTACTGCCTTATTTATTTATGGGTAGCATTCACAAGCTGTACTGGCTGCCCAGTTCCAGAGAATAACACTTAATGTGGCATTCTGTATAAGTGGATTCTTTGTCGTGCAACACTGTGGCCCTGAAAAAGGGAGAAAAAAATTTAAGCTATTGGGTTTTATTTTCCGTGTTTTGAGGGAAACATTATTATACACATACATGCCAGACTAAGTCAGTCATTCAACCAGTATTATTGAGTACTTTGCAGGCTGTTTGCCAGCTAGCTTCATGAGGACAGGACCAAAACCTTTGATTTCCTTCTGTGTCCCTGGCTTCGAGCATAGTGCCTGGCTTACACCTAGGACTCGGAACTCTGTTTTATGAATGAATGTAAAATAAACAGATGCACAGAGCATTAGATACAGGGCAACGGAGCTTTTAATCTGCAGTAGTACCCAGGGTGCTTTTTCCTTTTTCCCCCTCCAGACATTGCAGTGTCTAGAAATACTGTGATTTGTCACAGCTGCTGCATGGTGGTGCCCAGTAGTATGAGCCAGGGCTACTTATCTTGTCCAGTGCGTCAGATGCCCCCCACACCAGACCTTCCTGGTCCATCATGTCAGTGGTTCTGAGGTGGCAAAACATAGTCTAGATGTAGTGATAGGCCTCTAAAGGAAGAATACAATATTTCAGATACTCTTTGGGAAGAACCTTCAAAGTGCTGTGGAAAGGAGGGAGTGACTCCCCCCACTTTTTTGAAGGGAACTATTAGCAGGGGAGATTGAATCAGAGAGTAAGAGGATGTGTAGGTGTGGCTGGCAATGAGGATGTGGAAGGAAATTAATTCCAGGTAGAGGATACTGCATATGTGTGTAGGTCACAGGACAAAAAGACCGTGCAGTGTGTCTAGTGATGTGGGCCTGAGTTGTAGTGTGTCGTGTACAGGGTGAGATCAAGTCCTGGTCCTCTGTGCACCGTGTGGAGACGCAGACATTTGGGTATTGTGGAGGCAAAGGGGCGCCATTCACCTACGTTATAGGAATGAGATTTGAGGTGACCAAAGGTTGCAGTTGGGGCAGACAAGACTCTGAGGATCATGCTGAGGCAGAAAGATGCACCTACTGGATAGTCGCTAGTGTTCGGGACTGGGAGTGAGTGACTAGTTTCTTGTGGCTGCTGTTACAGATTACCAGAAAAAAAAAAAAATCTTAAAACAACAAAAATTTACTCTCTTATCATTTTGGAGGTTAAGTCTGAAGTCACAGCACTAGTCACACTTCCTCCAAGGACTCTAGGAAGAATCTTCCTTGTCTTTTCCAGCCTCAGTGGCTTCATGTGTTGTATGTTTCCTGTTTTCTTTGGCCTGTGGCCACATCACTCTGGTTTTTACCTTCATCTTTATGTGCCCTTTTTCTCTGGTCCTGTATTCTTCTCTGGGTGTCTCTTATGAGGACACTTGTCATTGGATTTCGGGCTCACCTGGATGATCCAGGATGATCATATCTATAATTTTATCCACAATGATCCCGTTTCCAAGTGAGGTCACATTCATAGGTTCTAGGATTAAAAGTGGTTATTTTTTGGCCTGTGGGTTTGGGAAACCGGAAGAAAAGTGAAGGTAGGATTCATGAAAAGGAAATTTGGGTAACAGGATTGGCTGAGTGAATGTGGGACCTGAGAGAGGGATGCATAAGAAAACTCTAAATATTGTTAACTTTTGCCAGCAGCTCCCAAATTTTCTGCTCATGGAATCTCTTTAGAACCTATTTATTTATATTAGTATACATTTACAGTACATTGTGATTCTAACGTGTCATAATTCTTTTTATTTCTTCTTCCCCCTCCCTTCCTTTCCTTTCCCCTCCATGTCTTGGTCCCCTTTCCATTTCCAATTATCTTTTATTTTGATCTTTAAATTACTTATAATTTGAGTTTTTAATATAAACCATGTGATATTTAAGCTTGTGTGTCAGATTTATTTCACTCAACATTACAGTTTCACTGTGTATCCATTTTCCTACAAATAGCTCAAATCTATCCTTTATGGCAGAGTAGTACAGAGTTGTGTATAAACACATTTTCTTTATCTACTCATTTGTTGATGGACATATAGGCCACTTCCAAGATTTACCTATTATGAGATAGGCTGCTATAAACATCCCCTTTACAGTCTTAAGCATGGGTGATCCCTTACAGCTTTTGTTTATCTAGGTTGTATTTCTCAATATTTATTGTATTAGAAATTAAAACTGATAAAATTTTGAAACTATTCATTTACAACTAAATGAATTTCAGGTTAAATTTTTTTCAGTGAAGAATTACTTTTTTTTCCTCCAAAACTAAAATAGTGAAAAGAATGGCATTGTTTTGTATTTATGAGCATCTCTTTAACATCTGTATTTCTGTATCTGGTTCTGCATTCAGTCCTTGGGATAAGTTGTTTTGCTTCAAGAACATGAAGAAAATCTGACTTTTCACAGTAGGGAATTGATAAATTCTCAAGAACACAGAGGTCTCAGACTTGGGATAAAACTTGTGTAAACTTTTGGGTAGGTGGACAGATGGTAATCTCTAAACTAACTTGCCCAACTGAAACAAGATAATTTGTCTTTTTCCCCCATGAGTGTCTAAACTTGGAAAGGGTGGAGGTAAGAGTTAATTTCTGAATGTTTTCTATTTGAGAAGACTCTGGGAAATTCAGGTTGAAGTGCCTATTAGTGGAAACTGAAAATCTGGATTTAGGTGTGAGTGTTCACATATAGTTGGAATCATGGCTATGATTACCCTTTGAGAGTATGCAAAAATGGAGGGGCTGGTTGACCCTGAGAAATGGAATTTTCTAGGGCTGGACTTCCTGGATGGATAAGTGGTCCAAAGAGAGAGTTAATACCAATGAGGCTCCAGCTATTTTTGCCTTCTCCTAGATCTGCTGAACAGAGTTTGTCTCTTTAGGACCTTTGCACATGTGCTTTCTGTTGCCCCCTTGTTTTTTTTTTTTTTTTTGGGGGGGGATACCTGGGATCAAACTTGGGTGTGTTTGCAAGGCAGGCGGCTGAACCACTGAGCTAAATCCCCGGCCCTGCATCCTTGTCTTATTCTCATACCTCTTCAAAGTGATTGTTTATTCCTCAGCATTCAACACAGTTTGTATTTGATTTTTGTGTCTGTTCTCCCAGTGAATGTAAGTTCCATAAAACAGGAACTGTGTCTCTTTTATCTCCTCACTGCTAATCAGAGGCAAAAGGAAAGTTTGACACCTTATAAAGGTTCAGTTGGCTGGGTCTACTAACTGGGCAGCAGTCATAATCAGCAAATGGTTACTAGAAACCTGTTAACTTGAGGCCTGGTACAGGGCATGGGCATGCCAGGATGCGTAAAACATGGTTCCTACTTTCAAGAACTTTGGGTGGAGAGATGAAAGTCCTGTGCTTAGGACAACAAAATCATTAGAAGGTTCCTTGTGGGTGTGGGAACAAAAGAGGGAGGGGTGTTTTCTAAAGTCTTCAGAAAGCTGGTGAGTGTTTTTCTGGAGGCAAAGTGGAGTGGAGAAGGCCTTTGGGGCAGAAATTCTGAGAACAGGTGGGAAACTAGATGCCATATTGAGAGAAATTGCTGGTAGTTCAATAAAACAAGAGTATATCCAGTCTATAAACTTGAACAGATTTCAGGACATTTGGGAAAGAGGAAGAGATTAAAACTCCTGGAAGAAGAAGGGCGCTTTAGGGCAGGAGATAGAAGACCCAAGAAAGAGGAATGATAAGTTCTATATCATTTGAGGTCCCTTCCTTTAAGACAGTTGGGGAGGCAGGACTTCATGGGGCTCCTTTTTACCTTGAATTTTCTACAGGCATTTCCAGAGTCAGTTTGATTGTGCCAAGATTTTTTAAAGCAAGAATAACTCACTCAGCCTTCAACCCACATCCAGTGTGCTATAGCTCAGCTATGCAAATGCTGCCTTGTCAGTTAAAGATGGTTTGGTAGAATTTGCTGCTTTCCTTTTCCAGTCATTTCATTCATGGATTAATCTGATGATGTTGGTGAGATTAGCACCACTTCAAGCCTTGGCGACAGGAGTAAAGATCCAATAGAAATGTTTGTCTGAAGTGTTGGATGTTTTTGTCAAGGTGCTAGTTTACTTAAAAGTATGGAGGATTTCTTAACAGTGTGTCAAAGGCAATGCTCAATAATTTATTTTTCTCTTGGGTTCCATGAAGAAGGTTAATATTGACTGTGCTTAGTTTTATTTGTTTTGAATAAAGCTCTACACAATACTACGGTAGTAGATACTATAGAAAATGTTTTTGGGATCAGAGTTTTTACTATTTGGTCAGTTTTAGTCTAGGGGAGTTAATAATCTGTTAGTAAAGATTCCTTATGAATTAGAGACACTATTTACATTTCTTCTAGTCGTGAGAAATCTGCTTTGAGGTCATTAAATAGTCAACATGTCTCTGACATTATATGTTCATTTACTTAGTACTTGCTGTATGCCTCCCACTGTGCTAAGTGATATGGGGGTGTAGAAAAGAAAATAGAAACCTGCTCTCAGTCCCCTCTGCTGCTGCTTAAAATAACCAGTGAAGGACTAGTTTTTTAAAAGATTAATTTTCAGCCTGTTGCAAACTGATATAAATATATGATAAAAATGAATTAGTAGAAGAAATGAAATGTAGCTTGCATGTTGTGGCAGTGTCACATTGCTGTAAATGTTTTGACACATTCAGTTTTTACATGTTTCTTATTGAGACAAGCAACATTTCTGGCCCACACTCTCAATAGCACCGATCTGCAAATTCATGTCGTATTCATTGACCCTCAGAGTTTTTGAAGTGATAAATGCATTAGTTTTATTTACTTATTTTATTTAATTTTTGTTCAGTACCAAGGATTGAACTGATCAGGACCTTGTGCTTGCCAGGCAGGCATGGCACCACTGAGCTAAATCTTCTGTCCTATTTATTCACTTTAAATATGAGGAATAAGATACGCATATACGACAGTGTGGTGTAAAGTACCACATGAGGTTATAAAGGCTAATATTTATTGGGTTGGTTGTTCTGAGTGCTTTCCATGTGAGTGGCTTTATGCCAGCCTCACAGCTCTTGTAAGGCATATCCTATTACTGTCTTCTTTTTACAGATGGAGAAACCGAGGCACAGAGAAATATATAATTCTTTAAGGGTCATATAATGATGGTCTTGGAATTGGATTATAACTGTTCTGCTTTTTATGTAGTGAAGCTAAAGTGCTGTATGAATTTAGAAAAGAGGGGCTCTGTTTGGAGGTCTCACTGGGGAATGCTGGAGAAAGGGTAGAGCATGGTGCTTCCATAGATTGGACCTGGTAGCACAGCTGCTGGAATCCTGGCAGGTTGGGTGTGGGCGGTGGTGAGCACACGTGACTCCGTTGTTAGATTTATCGCACTATCTCATGCCTCATCTCTCGTGGGGGAGAGTGGAGTCTGGGAGGCTGTGAGGGAGGGGGCTTCACTGACCGAAGCATGAAGTAAAAAAGCCTGGCTGATCAGGCTTTTCAGTAGAACTGGAGAATAAGTATTGACACTTGGTGACAAGTCGGCCCAAGGAAATGAAAGAAAAGCAGAGTGTGGGAAATGCTTGTATTTCTTGGGACACTGTTGAGATACAATGGTAGGTTGTGTTGCTTGAAGACCTCAGAGTGGAATATTTTGTGCTTAGTCTTATAGTAATATGATAGACATTTAAATTAGCACTTAGTGTAGAACTGGAATGAATCTTCAGACCCTTGTCCACCCACATGGCTTCTTATTGGCATTAACCTGATTATTTGATGGTCTTGATACTGAAGGGACCATATGGCTTTGGTTTGTGCCACTTGTCACATACTTTAAATCTTTTCCTTCATGATTTGTAGTGGGCTGCTAGTTGGTTGTGAGAATTACTCAGGAGGTTTGCTAAGCACTCTGGAAGAGGTGGGAGCGAGGAGCCTTCAGGAAATAAAAAGGGTGGTGGCTGAGTGCTGCTGACAGAGGCCAGCTGCTCAGACTAGTTTTTCTGTGGCCAGGTAGGGGAAATTTGTTTCCTTGACTCAAAATTGTAGGGTTGGTCTCTCCATTTCTGAGCAGTTGACCCAAATTGAATGAACAAAATCACTGCCAGTGGCACCAAAAAGGGGTGGTGATCCTTTGTCCTCCCACGGTAGCAAATACTACAGGGGTGTCTGTGGCCACGGGGTCAGGCTGTAGTTGAGGATGGGACACAGGGAGAAGTGAAAGAGGCACATTATGGGTAAGTGTCAGTCAGCTCCCCGGACAGATAACTTCAGTGGGTAAAAACCTTGGCTTGTGATTGTTTTCTGTGCCTTCAGACCCTTCACACATTAGTATGATAAGTATTAAGTAAAAATATGATGAAAACAGAAGATTATCATTAGATGTGATTACTGTGCAAGAGCAGTGTGGGTCTGTGGCTTGCATTTGCAGTGAAGCTCTAAAGAGAATACCATCTTTTTCGAGGCTGCCTTAAATGTAATTCGGGGCAGTATAAACCAGCAGATAATAGATATTTAGGTTCCCCTTCCTGCCTAATGAATATGCAAATTTAAAAGTTCAGGTTTTTTTCCTGCAGTTTAAGAGGCACGCGGAAGTGCTCAGCATTGGTAAGTGACATGCATTTGAATGGAATTTGAATATGAATTAGTAGGATACAATTATTTAGATCAAAGTGCAATAAATACCACCCTATAGTGTGTACATTTAGATATAACTGGAATCGAAGGCTCTCCCATGTTGAAATGGGGGAGGATGAGCTACCTGCTCAGGATGCCACTTCAGAGTAGTATGAGGGAGGTTGTCTTAAACAGTGGCGTAAACCTATGGACATGTGCTGCAGTGTCATTGAAAGCGCTAAAAGGTTCACCATCACCTTAATGGACATTTCCATTAATTCTTTGGAGAGTTTCTAAGCACATGAGTTTCATGCACTTGCTCTTACACGTTTGGGCACACAGAAGATCATAATTCTAAATGACCGTGATGGCCCCTTCCCTTTTTTTTCCCAGATGGTCTCAGTATGTTGCCCAGGTTGGCCTTGAACTTGTGATTCTCCTGACTCAGCTTCCAGAGTAGCCAGGATTGCAGATATGTGCTTCTGTGCCTTGCTCAGTGATTCCTTGTTTAGGGTACTACTTAGTGTGGGTAATTTCCTCTTCTTTGCAATGAAGTAGCTAGGGTTGTCTCCATTTCACAGGAGAGGAAGGGAGCTAGGATTCCAGGTTAGTTTTGTTTGAAGCATGCTGTGGTCTTCTCAGAGGGTCTCACTAAGTTTTGGAGAATACATTGGACTTATTTGGGCCTGATTCTCACATGGCCACTTAACCATGCCCTTCACTCCTGCCCATCTCTCAGACTCAGGTTTTTCTCTACATAAAATGTATCCATCTTCCCTAAGTGACTTGACTGTCATGGTGATGGGCATCAATTTACTGCCTTAATGCTTTGGAGCAGTCTCATCAATACTGTGATTTCTCCCCCGCTCCTTTTAGCCTGCTTTAGGCATAGGTGCAAAGACTGCACTTGCTGTTTTTTGTTGAGCTTATATCCTTTGGTTTCGTCTCAGATTCCCATAGTGAGTGATTGGCAGGCTGCAGGTGTGGTTCTGACAGGGAGGGGTGAATATTAATGGCAGTGTTGGTAACGTGAGAGGAGGAGAGAGTGAGAGAGCGAGCAGGCTGGCTCTCTTTGATGCAAATGTGCTGCCCTGAGGTGTACAGTAAAACCTCGCTTTTCTTACTTTGCGATTCAGTTTCCTAGGGCTGCTGTCAAAAAGCACCAAAGACTGGCTTAAATGACAGGAATTTGTTCTCTCACAATTGGAAGTCAGAAGTTTGAGTGAGGCCATGGTCCCTCCAGTTCTTTGGGGTGGGATCTTTTCTTGCCTCCTCCAGCTTCTGATAGCCACAGGCCACAAAACTCCAGTCTCTGCTTTGTCTTCAGGGTACTGTCTTTCTTCTGTGTCATTTCCTCTAAGGACAGCATCCCCATTACATTAATTCATTTGGACCCAATCTGGACTGTAATACTTTTGAAAAGACCTTACCTCCAAATAAGATGATATGCACAGGTGTGGAGATTAGGGTCTTGACATATCTTTTGAGGGGTTCCAGTTCTACCCTAACAGTATGTCTCCAGGGCCTCTCTCTGCATCCTCCTTTGTGTGTCTTAGGTTGGCCTGGTCCTGGACACTGTCTACTGGATCCTGAGTCAGGAGGTTACACTACCCTTCTGTGGTATTTCTTCAGAAACATGTAGTTATCAACCAGTTTTTTTCCTCTGTTATCTTCAACTACTTTCTCCCCTGGCTTCTTTCTGGTATGACTGAACCATGTACCAGGCTCTCAGGTGTTAGATCTTCCTCCACCCCATGGCCCCATTTTCCAGTTTCTCTGCTCTTTCTCCGAACTTTTCCTTTCTGCTTCACTTTCCACTTGCTTCTCTGCTTCATGCATCTGGCTTTTATCCTCATCACTCTAGTGAGACGCTGCTCTCTTGGGTCACGGTGACGGCCATCTTCTTCTCAGCAGCACCTGGTCCTATTACGCTGTCTCTTTGAGAAGCAGTTTCTTCCCTCAGTTTCTCAGGTAAAACACTCCTAGTTTCTTTTTGTCTGGTTGAGATCCTCGCTGTCTAGGTCTCCTTCGAAGGCTTCTTCTTCTCTTTTGGGCTTTAAATCACTATCGGGTTTTCCCTGGGATCGGTCATGGATCCTTGTCCCTTCTCACCTTTCCCTCTAGGTGATCTCAGCTATCTTACGCTTCAGATGCTACCTAGACAGCTCACAGCTTTACAGCTCTAGCTTAGACGTCTCTGCAATCTACACCTGTATTTCTAAGTCCCTGTAGGAAACATTTTATCCTATTTTTGTGAAAACTCAAACTGAAATGATATTTAAAACTGAGCTTGTGATCCATTTCCCCTCCTCTCAAAGACCCCTGAACACTTTTGTGCTCTGTATCAGGAGTTATTACCATTCCAGAAGCCTGCCTGGTTTTCATGACAATTGTATTTCGTCAGTTATACAAGTCAGCCTAAATCCTGTCGAGTTTTCCTTCTAAACATCCCTCTGTATCCTTCTTTTTCTCTACCTCTACCACCACCATTTTGGTTCCAGCTACCATTATCTCCTATAATATATCCACATTAACTGGTCCCAAACCCTTTTTTTTTTTCTAGCTTCTCCATCTGACCACTACTTTCACTTTTCCACACTGAAGACCTGTTTGAGTTGAATACCTTGTCCTTGCTTAAAACCTTTACTACTGTTTTCACACCCTGGGATTAAGCCTGAAGTCTCACATGTCATGCCAGTGCCCTGCCACTGAGCTACATTTGCAACACTTCTTTTTTTGAGACAGGGTTTCGCTAAGTGGCCCAGGCTGGCTTCAGACTTGTGATACTCCTGCCTTGGTCTACCAAGTAGCAGGGATTACAGGTGTGTGCCATAGTGACTGGCTTTTACTGTTCTTGTGATAAGGACAGAAGTCCTGTACTTTGTCCACAAGACCCTGCTCAGTTTCTTTCACTGGCTATGATAACCTTCTTTCTTTCATTTTCCCAAGCTCCACAGAATTTCTACAGGCTTTTCTTTAGATTTTCCTCTTGTTAGGCACACGTTACCACCTAATAGCCTCTTTTCTGAGAATTGATCCTTTTATCATTACAGCAGCACCTCTAAATCTGATGATAGCTCTGCTTGTCTTGAAGTCTATTTCAGCAAACATCAATATACTTATTTCTGCCCTCCTGTGTTCATTGTTTGGATGGTATGTATCTTTTCCCATCCATTTACTGTCAGTTTATCTTCTTTAGATTAAGTACATCCCTTTACACTTTATTTAGCCCCTTTATAGTTGTACTTTGGGTCACAAGTTTAATTTGTTTTATGATTTTGATGAAGATGACCCCATTTGTGTTTGTGTGGGGAAGAATGTCAGAACTGTGTTTGTCACCCAGTATGCAGTTTGTGAACAGAGTGCTTTTGAGAACTGAATTGTTTGTGAACAGAAGCATTTGTGAATGAGCATTTGTGAATGGTATTTCTATATATCTTTCCACTTAAATACAATATATAGTTGAGCTTTGCTTTTTAAAAACTCATTCTGACAAGCCCTGCCTTTTAATTGGAATCTTAGTCTATGGTCATTTAACCAGCATTTAATACAGTTACTGGTATGGCTGTATTTGGACCTACCATTTCATTGTTTTCAGTGTTTCCTACTTTCTTTGGGTTATTAAACTATATTTTTAATTTACCTAATGAGATTTCAGTTATATTCTTTTTTTTAAAGTGTTTGCTCTAGGAATTAGAGTATATATCCAAAAGTCTTCACATCTCTTTCTAATTAATATTGTATCACTTCATACAGAATGTCAGGACTTTGTCCTTACAAGGGGTGTCTTCTTAAAGTTAACTCCTACTTCATAGTTAGAGGAAGCTCTCCTAGAGAGTGTTATCTGAATTCCCAGACTAGATTAAACCTTTATCATTTGCTCTCTGAACAGGCAACTTCTCATTCAGGTGTTTTTCACACCCGTAGTTTGCTTGCTGTTTCTAGAATCTCTGGTAGTTAGCACAGTGCTATATTCACAATTGTTTGTTGATTGAATTAAGGGACGGCCTTGAGTTGTGGTTTGAAAAAAGCAAAAGATTTCATGGTAATAATCTAGAGGGTAGAAATGGCATGATTTAAGGTTTAGAGGTTGAAAAGGCAGTGTATGGGGAATGGCATCAAGTAGATTAAAGTTAAAGTAGAAAAATAGACAACAGCCATAATAACAGTAACTACCTTTTATAGGACACTTAATAATGGACCAAACAGTGTGCTAAACTCTGCACATTTTATCTTATGTAATTTCAGCTCTGTAAGTTATTCTTGTCTCCTTTTAAACAGAGCAACTGAGGTATAGAGAGGTCAGTTACTGTGGTCTCAGGCCTGGGTGAGGGCTCTGCATTCAAACTGAGAGCCCTGTGACTCTACCACTTAGAATAGAAGTGGGGACTGGAATGCTGAGAGCTTGGCGTTTGAGGCTTTGTGTGCTAGTCCTAGGTGATGGTGTTTTGATTCAGGGCAGATTTAGGTGGAGAAACGATCGGAGATGTTATTTAGGATCTGAACAGAGTGGCGCTAAATGCTTCTTTAGCCCCTTTAGTGGGGGAAAAAGTAGAAAATCTTCTGAGACTTGGATAGAGTCATGCAGAAAAGAAGAGTATGCCAGGAAGATTTATGTGGGGTCAGAAGGCAGCCTGGACAGAGGACCTGAGATGAGAGAGGAGCAGTGGTCGGACCCCGCTGTGACAGTGACTGCAGTTCAGAGAGTGACTACAAACTGTATTTTAAAGGAAGAAATACAGTTAAGACAGTTTTGAGAGATACATGGTGAGGATTGGTTAATGAAGTAGGAGGGCAGTGCATCTTCTTGATGTACTAGGTCATTTATATTCAATAACTATAAGTATTGCCTGATGACCATTAAACATATCTGAGAGATTATCATAGCTCAGTTTTCAAACTAGGGTCTGCAGACATCCTTTGGGACCTGAGAGAAAGCTTCTTAGAAGGATGATGGACAAGGCTAGGAGGAGCACTTATAAAACTATTTTTAAAAATTGTGATGTGGTTGGGGGGTGATAGTGTGTGCCTGTGACCCTATGTGGGAGGGATTGCAGGTTTGAGGCCAATCTGGGCAATTTAGGGTGACCCTGTTTAAAAAAATTGGGGTAAGATTTGTGTTAACTCAGCCTGATTGGCTGGCACATAGAGTTATATTTTTCTACTTCTGTTTCATTGTCATTCTGGTGGACTTTTCTGTCTAATTCATTGAATAGCCATTGAGTTAGTTTGTTCCATGACTAGGTGACTAAGAAAATGGTAAGTTTGGCACACATTCTGTTCATTAGATGTTGAAGATGGAGGTTAAGAATGAGTATGTACACTTGCATGTATTTCTGTGCCATTTAAGTATTTGACCCTTCCGATGCTCACTGGAAATTGTGCTGAGCTGATTTTTTTTTGAGGCTTTTTGAAAGAGAATGCTTAAACAATTTCCAAACTAACATCAAAATGTTTTCGTTTTCTCATTTATTAAAATAAAAAGATTGAAAGTGATCTAAAAAATAAGATTGTTCTCTGAAGTTCAAAGTAAATGCATGAGATTTACGGATGCATTTGGGTTTTAACCAAAATATCAAGGGTCTTGTTTTTGTAACAGCGTAGAACAGTGATGGCGAACATTTCAGTGATAACAAATAGCCAGCTGTGGGCCATAGGTTCACCACCACTGGTACAGAGCAAGAAAACGCAGAGTGAACACTGGCCTTGCATATTAATGTGGGTTGTTGTCCAGGCTTTTGTTTCTGTTTGTCTGGATTTTTGTTTTCCTAAAATTATGACTTATATTTTAGTTGAAGCAAATGGCAAAAAAGAAATGTGAGCATCTTCTTTCTCCATAATTTGGTTCCTATTGTCTCTTGACTGAGAGTAAATGTGTGGCCTTACACATATTTGGACAACCTTTTTGGCCTAGATGTATCTAATTATAAAGCATTTAGAACTAGAATTCATGATTTCCCTCCACTGGTTATTAGACATATTTTTTTTCTTCATCATATTGTAGAAAGGAAACAGTTTCAGCCTTTAATATGAAATTCTTTTTTGCAGGAAAAGTTTCAGCACTGCTGATCTAGCGCCTGGAGCACAGACCTGGGAATAGATCCTGATTGACTATTGTGTGTGCCCCCAGGATTTTGAGTCTTATTTGTCTCACTTTTGCAGATAGGTAAAGTAGCAGCTGATGGGTCTATTATGAGACTTGTCCAGGAGCTAGGTAGAACAAGTTGAAGTCTCAAAGAAAGCTATTGCAGGAATTTTGCTGGTTGTTACTCTTTTATTTCAAAAAAAATTTTTGAAGAGGGAAACTCTTTATTTTCCTTAAAGATTCTGGATTGACAGTTTTAAGAAGCATGCTGTTTAAAATCTGGACTTTCTCTTTGCTGTTTTTTTACTTAAATAGACTTGGCAAAAGCCTGCAGAGCAGTGACATAAAAATTCTTTGAGTAATTCCCACACTCTGGGAGGCTGAGGCAGGAGAATAGCAAGGCTGAATTTAGCCTGCGCAATTTAGTGACTTGAGTTCAATCCCCCATACTACTACCAAAAGAAAAAGAAGTTTTCTGCTTGAATTTATGTAACAAGATATCTTTTGTTCTGCCTCTGTCTCTTCAAGTGTTTAATGCCGTTAAGTATCCAATGTCCTCACCCACTTTGCCAAACCAGGGTGTGCAGACATCTTCAGGCTGGAGAGAATGGCTTTCCTTAAAAGGAGTCTGTGCTGGTACATTATTGGAGTCTAGGCAACAATAGTAATACACTCTGGTATTTCAATCCAACTCTTAGCTCATGAGACTTTTGGTGTCATTGTTCACTCTTTTTGGAAACTTTAAGGAATAGACTATCAGGGTGCACATTTTAATGTTCTTGGTTTTTACCACCTTTTACATAGTTTATGTAAGAAGCTGACCTAAAGTGGTCAGCAGTCAAATATGTTGAGCAGTTAATTGAGACACTATCTGTTTAGAATAAAAAGTGAAGCAGCACTAGGTGGGACTAGCTGATCTGAAACCCTCAAACATTTCCTCTTGATTAAGCCAGCATGTATTTTTAGTAAAAACATATGCTGTTACTCAGTTCATGTTTGTTTTAATTATGTGGTGGTAAATCAAAGGTAAATGCATATTTAATTTTATCATCATATTCCCCGTCCCATCATCCTGTTTGTACCTGTATACTGTGAGACTACAGAAAATTTTGTTACTATTCTTCCTTTATTTGAGTTGACTGAAATCTTTCTGACTTAAAAAAATATGCATTATGTAGCTTTGGCCTGATTTTTTAAGCAATTGATTTGAAAATGTGGGGGCAGTTTGAGATGTCTTCAGATATGTGCTAGCAATTCATCTTCAGTGTGAATTTACAATTTCAGTGACCTTCTTTGCTTGGAGGAGACTTGATTACCATGGAACTAAATTTTCCTACAGCAGGGTCTTTTGAAACCTCGCCAAAGTTGTGGCTGGCCAAGGTATTTGTAAGAGCACACATAATTAAGTAAAGTTACCTGGAGTATTTCCAGGAGACTTTAGTTCTCAGCCAAGGTGACCTTTCTGTACTGGTCAGATGCTTAAATGTCGTAGACTATTTTGTCCTAAAGCTTCCTGACTAATCATAGTAATGATTTTGAGCAGTTGCTTTTTTTTTTCTTCATTTTTTACTTGCAGCAATTACTGATGGAGGATAAGGTATGTTTTCATTTTTGTGCTGTGGCAGCCATTACTCCAGCTGTCACTAACACCATTTCTTGGCTTGGAATGAGGGAGGAGAAGGTAGCTTCATCTCCTCCAGTGTCTTCCTCTTATTCTTTCCAGTCTATTTTAGGGACCCTGATTTGGTTCCATAACCCAGTGATAATCTGGGCAGGACAAGGAGGTTATTTTTTTTTAAAGGCTATGTTATTTTTGATGTGTTGTGACCTCGGAATGTTTTCCTATATCTATCCACTAGGAAATCTTTTCAAGGAGCGTAGGAGTTGTAGCTATGTATTTTTAGACCACATTTTCATGTGACATTTGTTCTTTGGTGACATGGTGGCATGGGCATTTCTCTCTCTAGTCTAGGATTTAGAAGATAGTATTTCAGCGCTGGCTTTGCCCGGTTGCTGCACTAGCTTTGTGAGCCTTACTTTTCTAATCCGTTAAATGAGCATGAAGATATATGCTTGCTCTCTACCTCAGAGCTGATAGAGATTAAGTGAGCCAAATTGTATAGACACTTGGGCAAGCTCTAAACGTCCCTCCAGGGGCACATTGTGTATTGTGTGTGAGAACCCTTCGTATCTGTCTTTAACTCTCTGTGATTGTGTGGACAAGTTGGGTGTGGCAGCTTTCTTGAACATGAAATAGGGGACAACGAGGAAGGGAGAGTTAAGGGGCTCTCAGGAACAATTCCAGTTCAAAAACCGCTTTTGTTTTGAGTGTGGAGAGAGTTCTTTTTTTTTCCCAACTTTTAAGTTAAACATTTCCAAACGTAGAGAAAAGTTAAACGAACAGAATAACAAGCACCCATACACCCTATAACCAGAGTCAACAGTGACTTGCCACATTGGCCTTTCTCTGTGTTTACATGTTGGGTTTTGACCGCTGCTTTCTATTCTCTTTGGTTTTCCTTTTCATGGTTCTCTCCTACAGAGTACCTCAGACCTAGCTCTTACTTAGGCTACAGTGTCTAGATGAAGGTGAAACTTCTCTCGCTCTGCTTAATCAATACCTTCTTTTGAATAGGATGAACTCACTGCTGTGAATGTAAAGCAAGGCTTCAACAATCAGCCGGCCTTCACTGGAGATGAACATGGCTCTGCCAGAAATATTGTAATTAATCCATCAAAGGTAATGCTAATTATTTGTTCCCCATAACTTCTGAAAAAGTGTCTATAATACCCTTGACAGGTAGTAATACTGATGAATCGGTGGTATTTAAGTCACGGTCCCTATTCAGAATTTCCTCATTTATGCTGTCCTGCCCCAGGATCCAGTCAGTGATCATGTGTTGCATTTAGCTGTCAGGTCACCTCACTCCCCAAGGTAGTACAGTGCTGTCCATCTTTCCATGCCTTTTTTTTCAATGTTTTTATATGCTGGAGATTGAATCTAGAGCTTCACACATTAAGCATGTGTACTATTACCGAGTGACACCTCCAGTCCCTACACAGTGATGCTTTTTTTATAACAATTTTTATTTTATTTTATTTTTTAGCTGATAAATAAGAACATTAGTTTGTACAAATAGTGTGAGGCACTATGTGTGTTGTTTCAGTATATGTGTATGCACCATCTAATGTTTATATCAGATTAAATATATCTGCATCAGTGATACTTTTGACACCATGAAAATATGTTCTCCAATAAATTTAACCCATTAATTTTTGCATCTCGATAAATCCTGCTGCATGACTTATTAGCTTGTAGTTGGAAAATGCTGCCTGTCATACTTCAAGTATGTATTTTTTTCCTTTATTGCCATCCAGCGGAATCATGTATGTATTAGTTGACATTCTTTTGTAAAGGACTTCTCTGTACATTTTTAAAGTTTTACTTTGGATTCTTTTAGTCTCACCCATTTTTCTAAAATTCATTGTGTTATGATTCGTTACCTTTGCAGTAGTTTTCTTCTGGATGCTCAGATTGTCCCATGTTTAGCCAGTGGGATCCACTTTCACCTAAGTTAAACATCTCTGTCATTTTTTAAAAACTTCCTTCCTTTAGGCGCAACAACATATTCTAGGTTCATCTTTTCTTTTTCTCCTGCCTCATCCCTGGATGCTAGGCATGCTCACTGCTACTGGAGTGTCATTACTTTAGGTCTTATTGTGGACAGAGATGGCAAACTGATACACATATTTTCCTGTTTATCTAGCTTACCTATCTGCCATTACCATTTACAACCCAGTACCACAGAGTATGTCCTTGTCTTGTTTCATCTTTATCTTCTTTTTCCCAAAGTGAGAACCTTGGCTCACTACATTATAAACATGTATTTATTTGTTTGCTTTATCTTATGACACAAATAATAAAGTTCCAGAATAAACTATAACAGTGCCAGTCCTATAACAAAATACAACAAAATTACTGCATAAAATTTATGATTTTTCTAGAGCACTTTTTGTCCTCAGACTTACAGTAAAAATAGAATGTTGTGTTCAAAAATTTCTTGAGTTAAATTTGTTATTCTCTGTATTTGTATTTCAACTGTACATGTGGATAAAATTTCTTTGTATTCTTTTAGGGATTTTTAAACCTTTTTGAAAAATTTTTGTGTGAAAATTAAAATACTTTCACTGTTACAAAATTAAAATCAAACATACAGATAAGAAGATATTAAAATAGTTGTGTTTCTACACTTTCCCTTCTGCAGACATACACATTAAAGGCCTATGTATCATTCTGAGTCTTTTTTTATGTGCATATATGTACACACAAATAATTGACAGTTTCTTAAAATATTAACTGAAGTATTATTTAAAAGATGTGAAAGAAAACATTTTCTACAGATAGTCCCATGTATCAAGCGTGTTAAGTTTTTTCTGATTTTTATACACTTTATAAGTACAGTTACGTGTATATAATTTTTTTTCTTTAAATCATGAAACATATATAACATTTACATTTAACCATATTAAGATCTGTGGTTCTTGGTCATTTAAGTAATTTTACATTGTTGTGCAGCCATTATCACCATATACCTCCGGGACTTTTTCATCTTTCTTTACTGATCACTTTTTAAAAATGAAACATTCTGCAGATACTTTCCTTTTGGCTGAAATATTCAGAATATTTATGATAGGCAGCATTCCATTATGTGCTATAATTGACTGAAACCTCTGTATATGACAATTACTTGTTGCCAGTTTCTTATAGTTATTCATGAAGAGGTTATAATCATATTTGAACAAATAGCTTTTGTTTGTTAGGATAAATTCCCAGAAGCATATTACTTGGTTAGAAGGTTTATTACTCTGTTTGGGCTGCAGAACAAAATACCCAGACTGGGTAATGTAAATAAAAGAAGTTAATTTTCTCACAGCCTGGTGCTGGAAGTCCAAGGTGAAGGTGTTGGCAGGTCTGGTTTCTCCTTGGCTGCCTCCTCACTGTGTTCGCACACGGTCTTCCCTCTGCATGTGGTCATCCCTGGTGTGTGTTCTTCTCGTGAGGAAACTGGCATATTGATTAGGGCCTCACACGTATTACCTCCTTTAGCCCTAGTTACCTGTTCAAAGGCCCTATCTTCAAGTGAAGTCACAGTGGGACTGAGGGCTTTGATAGGAATTTGGGAGGTGCAGAGTTTAGTTCATAGACGAGTGTGCATACTTAATGCTTCTTTGAGATTTTTTTTTTTTTTTTGGTACCTGTGATGGAATTTCGATCCTTGTGCTTGGTGAGGCAGGCAGCCTAACCACTGAGCTAAATACCTGGCCTGGTTTATGCTCCTTGATAGGAACTGCTACATTGTTTTCCATTCTCAGTATCAAGTTTTATGCCAATTTAAAAATAACCAAATAAAAACAACACCTATTACAACTTTAATCACTTTTCTTGTGAGATTTATTCAAGCCTTCTGAGTTTCATTTCATAAGTATGAAATATGTGAATGATTGTGTAACTTATAAGCTTTTTCCCCCGTATTCTTACCAAATGAAATATTTTCTCAATAGCAAATAGGTTTGGGTGAATGGAAAAAAGTTTTAAATTTAATTTTTGTTTTTGAGACGGGATCTAGCTATGCAATCCAGGTTTGCTTTGGGCTGGGGATTTAGCTTAGCGGCACCAAACTTGCCTTGTAAGCACAAGTCCTGAATTTGATCCCCAGTACCAAAACAAAACAAAACAAAACAAAAACCACACCCACCCACACCTGCACACACAGCAGATTTGCTTTGATCTCGATATGTAGCAGAGGCTATCCTTGAACTTGCTATCCTCTTGCCTCAGCCTCCTCAGTGCTGGGGTTACAGACCTGAGTTAGCACACCCAGCTAAATTTAATCTTACGTGTTATTTGAACGGCTGTGAATTCCTATAGACCTTTTGAAAGGCAATTACTAAAATCACAGAATCATACAGTCTGAATTCTGGAAATTTATCCTAAAGCTGTATTTTTATATGTTAGAAATAACAAATGTAAAAGATTATTCATTTTAATGTGATTTAATAACAATTGGAACATGCTCCACATATCCATTAACAGTAGCTTGATTAAATGAAATATGGTGTGTCCTCATAATAGTTATAGTGGATCTATAAAAATGAGTAAAGAAGCTCTCCATGTACAAACGTGGAAGGCTCATACCAAGTGTAGATAGTGAGCTATATGTACAAGAAAGAGAAAAATGGTAACTGTCTGCTCACATGTGTTCATTTAAACACTAGAGGACACGCTGGAGGAAACTATCAAGTAATTACTTGGAGGTAGGCATTAGGATTTGGGATTTGAGACTCTTAAATATTTTTGGTTTCTGAATATGTGCATAAATGTTATAATCATGTTTTGATTTTTTGAGCCCTAATGTGCTTTTTCTCCTCTCTTGCTTGCTTGGGAATTTTGACTTTGTTTACAGTTATGCATATGTTTAGAAGGCTTGTTAGCAGGAATTAAAACATGTTGTCACCATCTTCTGTTGCTGTCATTAAATACATAGTTGAGTGTATAGTTATAAACTGGATTGCTCAGAGTACTTCTTTTCTTTTTATATCTTTGTGCATTATAATTAAAGTGCTCATAGGTAATTGTAAATAAGAGAGCTTTTAAATATAAAGCAATCCATAGTGATAGGTTTTTACTTCCCTAGGTGCAAAGTATTTGCAAAAACAAATACTATATCGAATGAAAAATTTAATGTTAAACAATGGGCTGCTATTGGCAGCATGTTTACAGTGATTCTACTACAGTTTTGTGCTTAATTTATTCTTTGGAAGTTCTGCAAACATTCTCTTAAAGTACAGTGAGGTTGTTTACAAAAAGTAAAGCTCAGACTTACTTCTTTATCACTCACTCGTTTTTCCTATCATGTTATGTCAGCATGCTGACTTTTTAATCACACATCAGTTAAGGATTTAGGGGATGCCTCTTCACACTAAAAAAAAATTATACCGGCTTTTTATCCTGGTAGATAAACTTAGCTAATAGTTTATAACTTAGAGATTATTTCTTGCCTTTTAAGTATTAACTAAGGTGGTGATTGTATTTTGTTTCACTAGGGTAGATAGTTTATCTTATTCATAATTGCCACTATTTGCTAACTTTATTGGGGCATTTATTAGAAATTGTTGCCTGCATCATATTATTAAATTCTCAGGGGATCAAGTGAAATTCTTGAAAATTCCAGCAGATTTTCTGTAAGTCGACTAAAGTTTGAGGTATTACTTATTCCCTTCCTTCTTTTCTCTGTATTCCTGACCCTTTCTCCATTTCTTGTCCATCTTACAATTTGGATAATATGGAAATGACAAAATAGTTTGCGAAAGCTTCATTTGCCATTTTGCCCCATTCAAGGTGGTAACACTGCTTTTCTCTTGAAACACTTTAACTCCTGGCACTGACAACACAATAAAAAATGTTGCATACCCAATATCATTGAACCTTTTGTATTTTAGCATTTGAATAAATGTTTTAGTGCTTTCCTCCTTGTTGAAACAATACTGACACCTACAACTCAAAGAAGGAGAGGTTTATTGTGGCTCATGTTTCAGTCCCGAGTTGGCTGGCTCCAAAGAAGAAACAGCCTGAAAGGGGCATGGTGGAGGAAAAGCTGCTCACCTCACGGTGCCAGGAAAGTGGAGTGTCATGGGGGGAGCTAGGATGGAAGGTACAGCCTTCCTGTCATGCCTGCTGTGACCCATTTCTTTTGAGCAGTGCTTGCCTCCTACAACTATAATGTCCCTGGAATACAGTCACTTTCCAAAGGTCCCGCCTATGATCCCATGAGCTTTAGTGGATCTAGATATAAATCATAACAATACAGTTCCTTAGATTCTGCTTTTAAAAACATCAAGTGTAAACACTAATTACCTTTCCAAAAATATGCATTATTTGATGAACCAAGGAAAACAATGATTATTGTTTGATTACTAGACTTACACATGGTGTCTTAGAGAAGACATTCTCTCCTGTTGAGTGTGTAGTATGAAAAAAGAGAACGTTTAGCTGAAGATTAAAGCAAAGCCAATTCTGCTGAAATTTATTCAGGATATAATCAGTGTTATCTTACCAGAGATTTCTGAAGGCCCCACCCACTACTTGTTATTAATGAAACAAAGGTGCTTTGTGAATTTTTGTGTCTTGTTGGCATATGATGATAACAGGTCTTGGCTTCAAGTACTTAAATTTCAGTTTTATTTTCTGATGGACTATGTGAACTATGTGAGTATTTTTAATTAAAACAATAAAGAAATATGTGGTGCTGAAATTCTTATTGTCTTTAAATCTTTTCATTTTTCCTCTTTGTTTCCACAGATTGGAGCTTATTTTAGCAGCATATTAGCTGAAAAACTAAAGCTTAACACTTTCCAGGATACCGGAAAGAAGAAACCCCAAGTTAATGCTAAGGATAATTATTGGCTGGTTACTGCTCGATCTCAGAGTGCAATTCATAGTTGGTTCTCTGACTTAGCAGGAAATAAACCTCTTGCTATTTTGGCAAAAAAGGTATCAAGTATTTCCTACATTGTTATAATTATAGTCTTACAAAACTGAAACTGTTTCAGTGTTTAAATATATATTTATTTTCCCTAACTTTAAAAGTGAAACCTAAATAGCATGCATATATATATAATCACTAGGGAGGTGCTGCCTTTATGCTGTTCCCTCTGTTTTTTATTGATTTTTTTTTTCATTGCTGGGGATTGAACCCAGGGCCTTCCACATGCTAGGCAAGTGCTCTACCACTGAGCTATACCCCTAGCTCTGTTCCCCATAATTTTGATTGCATGTGGTACCCAGGACATCTGTAAACCTAGATGGTCCACATAACAATCAGGTTATTATTTTAGGTAGACAAGATAATTAAACCAAGAGAAGATAACAAGGCTTCATTTTCCCCCCTATATTTAGTTTTCTTAGGTCAAGATAGCCAAGATTTGATAAAAAGGTTCTTGCTTTGAGGTTATTTCCTTGTCTTTAATAATATTCATTCAAATGCTTCAAGCTAAGCCTCTTTCCTACCAACTGAGATAAAGGTTATGATTTCTGGATGTGCTTGCTTGTTGAAAGTTTTTGAGCGAAGTAGGCAGGGTTATTTAGAACTTCCAGTTTTGGGGGTGATGGTGGAGTTCTTTTAAAATCTTTGCCTTTGATCATTCTCAAGTGGGAAATAACTAATACATAGATTCAATAACCTTGATAATCTAAATTTACAAAATATTCTTTGAAATTGAGGAAAAGAATTACAAACGTCCCTCTTAGTCTTGATCTCTGACTTCTTGCATACCTTTGAAATAATTTCATGTTTTTTTTTCATCTCCCTGAAGCCCTTTAGTTTTAAGGGCACCAGTCTTCTGTTCTTAACATTAAATGTTTATTTCTACCTGATATAGGGCCAATTTAGAGGAGAGTCCCTTGTATATTTGCTTATTCTCTAAAGCAACTCTTTGAAAGTAGTGCCTTAGCTTCCATTGACTTTATTTTACCCTGATGTCATAACACAGTTGACTTTGATAGATTTCAGTGGTTAAAGGCAACTGAAATCCTTGAAAAGCACAACTCAGCATAGCCAACTCTTACCACACAGTTAATGCTAGTGTCTCAATCCAGCTACCCGAGTAGTGCTCCTTTTCCACTGGTGAAGTTACCTTGTGGTCCCACTGTGACCTTTGTATTGACTGTACCTGAAGAACATATTAAGTCATAGGGTGTCCTTCAGTATTTGATGGCTTTTGACTAATAGTTCATATTCTCCATGTTGCCAGCCTAGCACCTTTTTAATGTTTTCCTTTATTAATAAGTTTTTAGAGTGCCTATTTTGGATGTTTTCTGAAAGTGAGTATTGATCAGTAGTTGATGCTCTTGCTTCAGGGGTGTAGGGGCCTCTCGTCTTTTAGGAGGAAGATGAATTATGGTGCAGTGTATTAGCCCTTGTTCTTCTTTCTTTATTAGGAGCTGCCTCTGGCCAAGTCAGGTGTTCCTCAGGTAAGCCCTGACATTAATTCTTTGCAATGTAGATGTTTTCTTTATAAGTCATTGAATATACCTTGAAGTATTCATTTCTTTGGCATTTCAAGAGTCTTTCCCTTCCCCTTTTCAGGCTTTCATCTTCTTGAGATGGTGAAAGCTCTCTTAGAGTTGGATAAAGGATTGCATTACCCACATATTCATATTAGAAGATTAAAAAACTTCTTTATTTTCTGATATATATCTGTGATATGGCTTATAGCTGAAAAACCTTGATTTTACCTTCTGTGATCCTGAGTTATCTTCTAGCTCTTACATGGAGTTCAGAATGGTTTTCTGTATGGGATGGATCAAATCTCTGAGCCTGTTTTTCTGTTACTATAAAGCTGCACAACATGTCAAGTGTTTAGTTACAGAAAGGCCTGTGAAGTACTTTTAATTCTATCATAATCATATCTTGATTTGGAAAAGGAAACTTCTGGCAACCAAGATGTTCTTCTCGCTCTTGAACGGTTTTCTAGTTCTCACCTGTTTACTCCTGGTGAACTGGGTTCCTGTGGCCTGTGGGATTTCCTTTGCCTCATTCCCTGCGTAGCCAGCAGAGGGTGCTGATGGGTTCTGGGGAGAGGTGAGAGGAGGAAGTCCTCTTGCAGTTTGAAAAAAATGACACATTAGGCATTTTAGTTTTCCTTTGGTATTTAGATGTAGCTCTAGCTCGATTCAGAGATCAGATGCTGTCTGATGATTACCTAGATTCAGCTACAAGTTAAAGTCAGATGGTTCCTTCACTGAAAAAAAATGGGACTCCATCACTGAGGAAGGCATGATATCAACATCCTTTGCTTCCTGAGTTGACTCAAACTATAGATTTGACAGAACCGTTGTTATATGTCTTCTTTCATTAACTTCCTTCACGTATGTTCTTCTGAATTCTAAAGCCCTTGATTTGAGTCAACAAGTTCTTTTAGGGTTTTGCCAGAAGAGGTACTCAGTTGTGTGCTGTTAACCTAAGATATATGGCTAATGTTTGTATACCATTTCATCTAAACATTTCATATGTTCAAAATTTTTATTTCTTTTTTGCTCTTGACAGTGGCTCTTCAAAAGAAATCATTTAAACATCTATAAAAGATACTACTGTACTCATAGTGACTCTTTGGAAATGCTGACTTTTCTTTATTTTTATCTGTGCTTTTAGGCTTTGATCTTATAACCTTTTGGTATGTTTGAGTAGGAAGCAACTTGACCAGGACAGTTAAAATTTAAGCCGTTGGTACCATACTTTGTGTTCCAAAGAAAAGCAGTTGCTTAGGTCTTGAACTGAATATTTAATCCTGTGCTTTTCTTGTGCCTGACTTAAATGATAGCAAACTCAGCCTTGTGCTGCATGAGGAATGTGCCTTATAAGCTCAATTTTCAGGAAAATTTCTTGTTAAAATGTATCACTGTGGACTGCAGAGCGGAAGCCTTCCAGCTTTGGCCTTTCATCTCCCTTTTAGTCGTGTTTGTGCAGTGTAGCTGCGTCTGTCCCAGGGCTATGTTGTGAAGTAAGCACCCAAGGCAGGAGCTATGCATGATCAAAAGTCTCTTTGCTTTGCCATAAAATGCAGTGCATGGATACACTGAATTCCATTGTCCAATGCAGGTGGCTTTTCCTTTGACACTGAAATAGCTTAATTTTTCTTTAGTAAGACCAGGTGAAATAATTACATTATTTTTAGGGGTCATGTTAAAAAAATACAGATCGTTTAATTATAGGATCACTCTTTGTATCATGTTGTGAATAGTAAAATTTGTGACATAGGCAGAAAAATCCACTGTATAAATGAGGATTTGGTGAACTAAGAAAAATACCATGCATTATGAATTGTTAGCTGGTTTGGAGCTTTGACTTTCAACAAAAAATCAAGGAACACTTTAGGGCGTGGAGATCAGGGCTCTTGACGTCCATGGTTATCTCCAAGACCCTGATAGAAGGTCAAGTATATGGCTTGAAAACACTCTGGCTGTTGTGGAGAATCCCTGGAACTGGCAGCAAATTAACTGTTGTTATAATTTTGATGCATATTATTCTTTTGCCTTATAACCACCCTGTGAGGTGGAGAGGGTTGGTATTGTCAGAGTCCATAAATGAGGAGTTGGTGAGTGATGGTCAACCCAAAAGGAGAGGCTCAGGACAGGAATACAGAGGTGGTCTCACCTCTTGATCTGTCTGACCCCATCCTGCTGCATCACAGTACTGTTCACTGTTTTTCTCTACATTCATAAATAGGTTATGTAGATGAATGGGCTATTCTTAGAGTATTTATGAGGTATTCCAGAAGAATGAATTAACTCTTTCAAATCACTCAGTGATACATAGGGATACTAATTTGCTAAATAGTACCTTTGTGGTCTGAAAAAAATAATTAACTGCCTCAAGTGCCTACTTCTAACCAGTGCATTAATTACCCAGCTATTTCTAGCTCAGTGTTTATTAGGGAGATTCACTGATCCATCATCCTAGCCTCTCTTTTAAATTTTGGGTTAAAGGCAGCTTTAGAAGCTTTCTGGAAGTTGTCACTTCTATGAAATGTTGTAGTGAGAAAGCTTTATCCAAAATTATTAATAGTTAAAACATAGACTGGGGACAATTTTTCACTTAATCTCTTCTTTCCAATTTCATGATAAATTCTTTGGAAGAATCTCATTAAATTATTTTTCTGTGCTCTGTTAATGACTAGCTTTAAGCATCTGAGAATTTGAATATAATTTGTTTTATAAATAAGAAAGTACAGCTGATGAAATTGTTTTGCTGTTGTGCTAAACATAGTTTTGATTAATTTTTCTTAACAAGAATTGTCTTAAAAATCCCCCCCTGCATGTGCAACATTTTCTTATAGCAGCAGATAATTTCCAACCTCAACCTTTTTCTTTTGCTTCCCCTCTCTAAGTTTTTGTTAGTGATACAATATGTGATTATTATAAATATGTTGTTTCTTTTTAGGTTCCTATCCTTAGTAAAAAGGAAGATGTTTTTGCATATTTAGCTAAATACTCAGTGCCAATGGTTCGAGCAACATGGCTGATCAAGATGACTTGTGCCTATTATTCTGCTATTTCAGAAGCTAAAATTAAGAAACGTCAGCCTACTGATCCCAACTTGGGTAAGTGAAGCAGTGTGCTATGTTTTACATTTCATTACTGATTTTATAACTAATCTTAACCTGCTGCCTCTAGATACACACCAGCATGGTAAATACTGGACAAATCCATATGGTATGGGTAGGGAGCTGGTTCTGGTTCACTTGAGCCCATCAGCAAGTGCAGTGGATATTATTTCCAGAATGTATTTTGTCTTGGAGCACTTTTCATGACCATAGCTATTGAAATGCGGTTCGAGCTACTCATCTCTTGGCTGCTTACATTTGCAGCCTGTGGATTTATCTCCTCACTTTGTATTTGCTCCTTACGTTCTGGTCTCTATATAACTGACATAATGACTTACGTAATTCTGTATCAGATCATATTGTGCTTTAAAAAATAACTTTAGAGTAATTTCTTATTGTAGGTGGAGTAAAGCTGGAGATTCTCCATTGGGGCCGCTGAGATCACCCATGCTTTCCCCTCCCTTCCTACAATGTGCCAGCCGTACTGTGCCTGTCTTCCCTTCTTTTGTCCTGCTGGTCTTCATCCTTCTGCAGCCCTGTCCTTTGTTCCCTCTGGTTTTTGCATAAGTTCTCTGCACTTAGGCTGTGACTCAAATATCGTTTTTTTCCAGCGGCTTTGTCTGGTGGCTGAACAGCTTCCCTCTCTCTTGCCATTCTCCCTCTTTTTTTTTTTTTTTTTTTTTTTTTTTTTTTTTTTGTTATGTTCTATGTTGTGCTTTTATTCATAGTGCATTTCAGTATTTAAAATTATCTTTAAGAAATTTGTATGTATCACTCCTCCACTTTCTACAGGAAATATATTAAAATATAGGGTCCATAAAGGTTTTGTTTTATTCTCCGCTGCATCCCCAATGTCCAGAACTGTGCTGGCCCAGGTGTATGTGTGCTGAATGGACTGAAGGGAAACCAGTTTTGGTTGCAATCTTCACTATATTGGTTACTCGGCACTTACTCCTTGAGGTGGTGCCTTATAAGGGATATAATGCTATATGAGAAATGTGCACAGGGAATTGTATATAAAAGTGGTCATTTATTATATATACAGATAGTTCTTTGTAAGACAAAAGCATACTGGTGGTTTTATAAGAGAGAACCTAGCCACAAAGGTCTGAGGAGCGAAGATGGAATGTGCAAGTGTCCTCGGACACCAAGCAGTGCCCTAGTGAGGGGGTGGATGTAAGGTGGTTGGGAGTGATGCTAGGGGCCCTGGTTGTCTAGAAAGTGGGGTTCATTGTAAAAGCACAAAAACTTAAGAACAAAAAACATGGTCTGAATTCTGTGGCTGCCATCTTTAGAGTTCAGATTATCTTGTGTGCACTAAAACAAACAAGCAAAAATGAACCATATTTAACAAAAGAATTTTATTGTGTATATATTTAAATGTCTAGGTAAAAACCTGGGAGGAAATAATTCACAATTAATTGTTGTCTCTGAGTGTTTTCATACCTGTGTTTTATTCTCTCCATAATTCTCTTTAGTTTAGTTTTCTACCCTTTCAGCTATTTTTGTTTCAGGGGAACAAAATAAATGCCCCATTTTATTACTAGGGTAATACCTTTTTAGTTACAAAATTTTCACATGGAAATGTAGATAAAACATGTTCAGGTTTCTCTTCTCCCTCCTCTTCATATTATCCTTCATCCTTCTTTTTTTTTTTAAACAAGGTCTTACTATGTAGTTCAGACTGACTGGAACTCACTATGTAGCCCAGGCTGATCTCGAACTCATAGTGATCCTCCTGCCTCAGCCTCCTGAGTGCTGGGGTTATAGATGTGTGCCACTCTGCCTGGCTCGTGTTATCCTTCTTGAAGTAGTCTTCATTCATTGTTTTTATATGTATTACACATACATAAACACCCATATGCACATAATTACTTTCTTAATATATCTGTATTTTATATCCATTAGATTTAGTAATACAGTAGTTTTTTACTCAGAAGCTGGCTACTTAGATGCTTACTAGTCACCTCCATTTTTGATGACTGACAGGCATCTAAAACCTAACGTATATCCATATTTCTTATTTTGACATCATTCCTAAACTTGTTCCATTCTCAGACTCTTCCTTCATAATAAGTGTTATAGCCTTGGGCCATTGATTTAACTCAGCAGTGCCACCACCTCCCTCACAAGCACTAGGTCCTGAGTTCAATCCACGGTACCTCCAACCCCCGCCCCCCCGAGTTACAGCCAGTCATCAAGTGAATAGGCAATGAGAGCTATTTTGTTATTCCAAACCCTACCCTGTTTCTCAGCAATCCTGTATTTATTACTTTGAAAATAAAACCACAGTCTTGAGAACCAAGACCTGTCATGTAAAGGTACAAGATCCCAATGATGAATGTAACTGTACTGTATACCTAAAATGTGCCAATAAACTCAGTGAGAAAAAAAATGAAACCAGAATCTAGCAGTCCTCTATGCCTACTGCTGCTACTTTGGTGAAGTAGCACCATCACCATCACCATCACATCCACTTTTGTCCGTGTATTGCAGAGGACTCTAGCTGATGTTGTTTTTATTCTAGCTTCTGTAATGTCAGCTTTCTCCTTTGTAGCCAGAATGGTCCTTTAGAATAGAAATCGTGCTAGTCCGATGCTCAGAATCCTTTCATAGCACCCTGTCTTACTCAGATGTCTCTCTCAGCCAGTATCTGTAGCTTTCATCTTGACCCATGCGGTGCACTTTTCTTTCCCACCTGTAGCTGCCATATCGCTGGTCTCTGACCCCACTGTGGTGTATTTGCTCAGACAGGTCTTCCCAAGAGGAGCCTTCTGAGGCCCCTCCAACCAAAATGTCATCTCCCATTACTCTGTCTTCTTATTCTCTTTTATCTTTCTTAATAATTCTTAATACCACCTGATGTTGCATCTTATATTAATTTATGGATCATCTTTATCCATCCAGTCCTAACTGTAAGATATGACTGCATGAGAAATTGAGAATTCTTCAAGGCTAGATTTTGCTTTGGACTTGTTTGGTACTGGTCTCTTAGGGTAGAACCAGATATACAGAAGTAAATAAATGAGTAATTAGGCCTGAAGCATCTGTTTGTCTATGTGCGAGATCTAATTTTGTGTGTGTTTTAACTTTCCCCAGTTCCTAACCTTTAAAACTTGTGGCGTCACCAGCTATAGTAGAGACTACTCCATTCCTTGTACTCTCTTCATATCTGTCTGTCTCTGTCATCTATCTGTCTATCTCGCTCTCTCATACTTTTTTTTTTTTTTGGTGCTGGGGATCAAACTCAGGCCCTTGCACTTCTGAGGCAGGTGCCAGAACCACTGAGCTACATCCCTGGCCCACTATCTCTTATTCTTGTCAGTGTTTTCTTTGATATTCAGCTGTATCTTACTCTAACTGTTACATAAATACACAAAAGGAGTGCAGGAATGATCTAGTTGAAATGTGGAGCAATTTTAGATAAAAATTCGATAAGCTGACATTTTGCAGAGATTTTGTGAGAAATTAGAGATATGAATATATTACCATGAATACATGATTTCCCCTATCAAATTGAAGGGAATAGCTCTAGTTTCTAGATAAGAACACTATGGGATTCTTGTTAGATTCATTACTTTTACTATTAATTCTTTTACCACTATGGCCAATGGCTTTTGGAGAGTTTATTTTCTGCTCTTATTAACTAAAATTTTTATTAGTTGTATGCTCATGATAGTTAATTGATTAGGTCCTCTCACTCCCTGTATTTTCTGTACCTTTGTAAGTGATAGAACACATATGATTTTATTTTCTTAAAATTCATTTTGTTTTTCATAGTTATCAATGAATATTTAAAACTGTAAATGTTGAATCATGAAGGCTAAGAACCTACTGTAATATTTCTCATAGTAGAGTGTACAAGCTTTAATTTAAAAATGCTTAAGGCTAAAAAAAAAATTTTTTTTTAGCCGGGCGTGGTGGCTCACGCCTGTAATCCCAGCACTCGGGAGGTTGAGGCAGGAGGATCGCTGTGAGTTCGAGACCAGCCTGGGCTACATAGTGAGTTCCAGATCA
>NW_022900949.1:67152073-67166148 GCF_012274545.1 Fukomys damarensis | reverse complement strand
TTTTTTTTTTTTGGTACTGGGGATTGAGCTCAGGTCCTTGAGCTTGCAAGGCAGGCAGCGACACCACTGAGCTACATCCCTAGCCCTAAAAATATTTTAAAATGCGTGAATATTAATTAGGAGTTTGCTTTTAACCTCTCAGATCTAATACAACAAAGAGAGCTTTGGTCATTACATATCCAGTTTGCCACTGAATCCCTGGGTAATTGCAGTCAAAGCCTCCATAGACATTATCCTCCTCAGCTCTGACACACTTATTGGTTGGTGTTGCCTTCGTCCTGTCATTTTAGTAGTTCTTAATCTGGAACAATAATCTAACCTTTTGTTGTCTTAACCTTGACATATTTTGAAGTGGAGTTACTTTGTAGGGTATCTTTTCATTTGTATTTTTCCCATTCCTCATGATTACATTCAGGTTTGAACTTTTGTTTAGAAAATTATAGAAGTGGTGTTGTGAACATTTCAGTACATTATATCATATTGTCCCTGTACTGTACTGGTAGGTAGTTCATGTTTTGTGTGTCAGATATCTCTACTGCAGAATTACTATTTTACAGTTGTAATTAGTAATTTGTCTGTAAATAGTTCTGCTTTTTTTTTTTACTATACTTTAAAAATGCAGTTGAAACGTACCATATACAGGTGGTGATAGATACAGTGAGTGCTTGAAAAAATTATTACACAAAAAGGACACATTAGCAATAATTATGGGATAAGTATGTTTGAAATTAGGGGAAATATGAGGTGGATAAATGGCAGTGTGTCTTTTATTATGATACATTTTTTAATTTAAGCATTCATTGTGTTTTATGATCACTATTCATTGATCAACAGTTCATGGTAATTTCTGTCAAATAGAAACATTATGGTATGTGTTCCTCCACTTTTTTTGCTGCTGTGGTCCCGTGCAACTTCTCGCTCTTCCCCAAAGGTAAAACGATCATGAAAGACAAGTAAATTGTTTTGGCACAGAGACAACCACAACAGCACAATTAAAGAGTGCAACCAAAGAAGACTCCAGAACTGCTTCAGACAGTGGCAAGAATGATGGGCTAAAGGTGTTCAAAGATAGAAGAGGATTAGTGGCATGTGTCTTTAACTGTAGTAAAATTCACATTCACCTTTTTTGGGATCATATCTCATATACTATATGAAAATAACACAATTTTCAAAAATCTGATCTTGGTTTACTATCACCTTGTTATACCTGATACTTCTCACTTGTTGCCTTCAACACTTTCTTCAGCTTCTATATGTAAATTATGTTGTGTATTTGGGAGCATTTGGCTACATAGACGTAATAATAATGCCGCAAGCTTCACACTCCAAGCAAGTGATACAGCCAAGCCAGAGATACAGCCAAGCAAATATGCACGTATAGATGGTTGAATTGGATTAAATTGCATGCACTTCTGAAGATTAACTTGAAGTAATGGGTTCCGTGTTCTGGCTTTATAGTGAAAAGAATCATTCAGCATGGTTGGGGCAAGATTAGCTATCAAGTGTCATCCTTTTGTAGTATTGGTTTTATGACTTCTGTTGCCTTGATTGTTTTTAGTATTTTTAAAGTGTTTTCAGTAGAAATGGCTTTTTTCCCCTTTGTAATAGAAACATAGGTTTTATTTGCAATTCCTATGTTCAGTATTGGAACAGAGCAATAAACACTGCTGTTTGATTTTATTAAAAAAAGTTTTTTCTAAAGTTCTAACCCTAAGTGTGTAAAAGTAACAAGGAGACAACACAGACCCTTACTGTTATTATATAAGGTTACAGATCTAAAAATGTAAATTAAATGGGTGCTGCCCTGGGGAGCTCGCAGCCAGCAAAGATGAGTAGTACAGTGAATATACAAAGGTGAGGTGAGTGAGTGGGCCGGGGGTTTAGAGGCAAGGTTTCATGTGTAATATCAAAGTCAGTGGATGAGTAATGAAGAATGAATTTGCCTTAGACAAACCCAAACACCAGGGCAGAGATTTTAAATAGAACTGCACTAGGAAAGTGTGAAGGAAGAGTTTGTAATTTTTAGTCCTTAGGAGACCTAAAACAATAGAGGTTATAGGTAGACATTTTATTTCGGAAATGCTTTCAGATTGAAGAGTATTGCTATTTGAGGGAAAGCATACCAGAAATAATATATATTTGGTTTCAGATATCTTTAAAGTTGAATTAAGTTTTGGCTTCAAGGGAATAATAATGCTTAGCTGGCTTATTAAATGTTTTGTTAAGAGAAAAGCATTTCACATAGTCCAGCTAATGCTGAAAAATGAAACGCTAAAACTCCCATGAGTTATTAAAAACTTTAAACTGAGACTTTGTAGTAAATGAAAGAACTTTGTATACTTATTTGTAAGAATTTACTCTGTGAGGAGTCTTACTATTGCTCAGTCAACTAATACTAACTAGAGCATTTGTCAGTATTATTGCTATCATAGTAACAGCATGTTTGCATGCATTTGCTGGTGCAATCCCTGGGACTGAATAAGTAGAGGATGGTGTTCATTGCATTCTAGGTTGAATCTGCTCCTCATATGTGCTGGGGAAATAATCTGGGTGCCAAGAGGAAGCTTCTCAGCCTGGGCAGTGCCTTAGTCCCTGGGTGTTAGACCGCAACACTGGGTTTCTGTTGGCTTGTGTGAGCTTGTTGGCCTATTGGCCTTCTGCCATTGTTACTGTGGTGTCCATAGCACCATGTTCTCCATCTCATTAGTGAATATTTGCTAGGCCCTGTGTATATCGTCTGTTTTCTGATTTATAATTCACTTTATTCCCATTTCACAAGCGAGGAGGACACCAGTGTATAGATGGTTCACAGTGCCTCTAGGTCGTGTGTCCAGATTAGGCTCTAAAGCTTTTGTGTGTACACTCTGCAGGGCACACGGACAGAGAGGGAGAGTGTAAACACTGCCTTCTAGGTTTTGGCAGTTTGTGGGAAGGCCGTGTATCCAAACAATCCAGATATCAGAGAAGGAAAACTTGTAGTGAAAGGAAAGCAATCTACAGGGGTAAGCCATTCAGGAGTCCGAAAAGTCCAGGGAGATTCACAGAGGAAGTGACTTAGTTTGTTTTGGGAAGGAGCAGCTTTTCCTAGGAGGGTAAGGAGTGATATTTATTGTTCAGAGAAACACATTTCTGGTAGAAGGTTGGTATCAATAGAAAAATTGATCATCAAACAGTTAGCTTTGTGAAACAGCCGTTGTTTACCTTCAGCTTACGCATCAGTCTTGGGCGGAGCAGTGGTAGAGTAAGGAAAGGCCATGGAAGGCTTGTTTGCCAGAGTAGGATACTTGGATTTTCTCTGGTGCATGACGGGGAGTCATGAGAAGGTCTATTGTTAAAACCAACTTCTTCAGTTTCTTCTGTGTAAAATGGAGATGCTTGACAGTACTTTCTAAGGATAAGATAGGTAAGCAACCACCTCTAAAGGGTTTAGAACAGTGTATGGCACACAGTAAATGCAGGCTGTTACTAATAGGTTACAACTATTGCTTGGGGGCTACGTTATTACCAGGTAGTATCGATTATTTTGTTTACAGTAGTGCTAGGAACTTCGAGACATTAGTAATCATCCTAACAGCCTTACAATGCATGCTTTATTATTCCATTTTATGTACGAGGGACTTGAGTCTCCCAGAAGTTCATTAAATTGTGGCCTAGATAGATCTGGATCCATAGCTGAATCACTACAAGGTACTTGCTTTTTCCTCCCTACTGTGAGGTACTGATTGCTGGTGGCACGTGCTTGTTGTGGGCAACAAGAATAGCTAGAGGGAAGGACTCCAGCAGAAGCCTGGCTGCAAGACTTGGTGACCATGGGCAGCTTCTGAGGACTCAAAACTGTTGTTGTCACTGGAACTATAGGGGACAGGAGGAGCAGAGCACAGTCCAGGGTAGTGTAAAAACCAGAGGAAGACAATAATGAAATTGCTTGCATGATGAGCAACTCTAATTCTGGCGAGGAATTTTTGGGTGTTTGCTATGGTAAAAGTGATAAAGACATATCATGGGCATGAGGTCTTTTTTTTAGAGGAACGGATAGATAACAGCAGCTTAAAATGCCTTGTGGTTAAACTGCCGAAGGCACTGCTGTTTATCCATATCATTTCCTGTATGCCACCTGAGGTTTTGTGGCGTTGGGGATTTGAGTCAGATGAGAGACTTGTCTTGGTTGGCTATACTCTTGGAACCAGTATCCTTGTGACCCCAAAAATACAAAGAAGAAAAAGTAACCCTCCTTTCTCAGTGAGTAATTTGTGATATATTCACTGAGCCATTTGGACTGCAAAAAGAAGGCCTGCTAAACATATAGCTAATAGTCTGGTTTCTTATCTAAGCCCACCAGCTTAATTTCACTTTGGATCCTTTCGATTTTAGGGACAAGCTTCAAGTCAAGATTGCCTTCACATTTTCACACTGTTCCTTGTGTCTCTTTTGTCATAAAGGAGATATCTGCATTGTTACTATGAAAAGAATGCTGAATTTTGGGCAGGAAAGCTTATATAAGCTTTGTTTAAATTCATGCTGTGCTTCAGCAAGGCAGTTTTAACTGATGAGGTAACACCGACTGTCTGGGAAAAACTGTTTTCTATTAGGATTGTGGTCTGTGTGGCATCTGTAACTATTCTATTTTCCAGTGGCCTCTCCTGTAAAAGTTTTAGCATTCACTGATGAGCCCAAGCCTGAAATGGTTATTTTGTTGGAAATGGCGAGCTGTTGACTTTGTTCTGTATTAAAGGGGCTTTCTCTCATCATCTGTGAAATTACAGTTTTTTTTTTTTCTTAAAAAGGTAGACTAAATGGTAAATTGTTTGATTTTATTTTTTGG
Source organism: Fukomys damarensis (assembly GCF_012274545.1). Lineage (NCBI taxonomy): Eukaryota > Metazoa > Chordata > Mammalia > Rodentia > Bathyergidae > Fukomys > Fukomys damarensis. The sequence continues at coordinate 67,161,326 of NW_022900949.1, read as the reverse complement.
AGTAAGAACTGCTCTAATTCCATGTGCAGTGGTGAAGAATGAGTTTCTCTCACACACATGTATACATATCAGTTTATGTGGAGTTTGGTGCAGTTTGTTTGGTTTGTTGTTCCAGTTGTCAAGTAGGTTGGCCAGTGGAACACTGTAAGGAGGGTGTGTGGGAAGGTGAAGGGGATTAAAAAAGAACCAAGCTGTGTTATATCCATACACCCATTCCTAAGATGGATGTGAACTTCATGTACATCAAGCACATACTTAAAAAATAAAACTGTTTCGTATCCTTTAACTTGACATTTGTCTTAGGGTACCTTTTTGCTTTCTGGCATAGAAAGATGCCCCAGGGTCATCTTATAATTTTCCCGGCTCAGAACTACAATCAGCCATTTCTTAAACCCTGATTGTTTTGTGATGGTATTGAGAAGGTGATTTTTAGGTGCTCCTTCCTGCAAGGACTACATAGTGTGTAGGCCCTGTTAGTAATGGATGAATAGTTAGATCCATGTATGTGTGTATGTGTTTATATTTCTTTTTCCAGTTTAAAGATACTAACTTTTTCAATTTTATGTTGAATTTCTTTTTAACAATTTTATTGGTACATTTAAGGTATACAATATAATGGCATTCGTCATTGGAAATTTGCACCTTTACATAATCCATCTTGGTTCTTACTTTTTCCCCATTCCCCTGCCCTCCCTTCAGCCCCTCCACCCCTCCCCTATCTACAAAGACTTTTTCCATTTTTTCTTCTTCTTGTATTATTTCTACTACCTTGTTTCTTTCCCCTACCCCTCCCACTTCCCTTTCCCCTGTGTACCTTTTCTTCCTATTTTGCATTATCTGTTATACCTTTTAGTCCTTATGTGCACTTTGTTTCACATGCTAGAGAAATTATTCAGTATTTGCATATATGTGTCCTATTCATTTCACTAAAGAGTATCGCCTCAATGTACATCTCTTTAGCTATAAATGTATTTAGTTTTTAATTCTTTTTTTTGTTTGTTTGGTACCGGGGATTGAAAGTTTTTAATTCTTTATGGGTGAATAGTATTCCATTTTATTAAAAAAAAACCCCACATTTTCTTTATCCAGGCTCCCGTTTGATGAGCAATTGGGCTGCTTCCAAGTTTTAGCCATCACAAATTGCGCTGCTAGGAACATGAGTGCACATATATCACTGTGGTGTGATTCTTTTAATTCTTTGGGGAAGATACCCAGCAGGGGAATAGCTGGGTCAACTGGGACCTTCAATCCTAGTTCTTTGAGGTATCACCATACTGATTTCCACAGTGGTTGCACAGTCTACACTCCCACCAGCAGTGGAGCAGGGTTCCTCTTTTCCCACACCCCTGCTAACATTTATTAAGAACTCCACTAAAAGTCTTCTAGACTTAATAACCAAATTCAGCAAAGCAGCTGGATACAAGGTCAACACACAAAAATCAGTAGCTTTCCTGTACATGAAAAAAAGACTCACTGAGAGAGAATGGGGCACACAATTCCTTTCACATTAGCATCAAAAAATTAAAATACCTAGGAATCAACCTAATGAAAAAAATCAAAGATCTCTACTCTGAAAACTACAGCACTCTGAAAAAAAAGATTGAAGAAGATATCAGAAAATGGAAAGAAATCCCTTGTTCCTGGGTAGGAAGAATCAACAGAGTGAAAATGGCCATACTTCCAAAACTGTTATATAGATTCAGTGCAATCCCAATTGAGATCCTAGCAGCATACTTCACAGACCTTGAAAAAGCAATTCAGAAATTCATTTGAAACAAGAGACCTAGAACAGCTAAAGCAATTCTAGGCAATAAAGACAATGTAGTGGGTATCCCAATCCCCAACTGGAAACTATACTACAAAGCTACTGTGATTAAAAAATCAACAACGAAGAAAAACAAACCCCAACACCAGCATGGTACTGGCAAAGAAACAGTGGACTAGTGGAACAGATTAGAAGATGCAGAAACAACTCCTCACACACAGCCATCTCATCTTTGACAGAGGAGCCAAACGCCCTCACTGGAGGAAAGATAGCCTCTTTAATAAATGGTGCTGGAAAAACTGGATTTCACCGGGCCAAGATTAAAACTAGACCTGTATCTGTCACCACGCACTAAACTAAAATCTAATTTCTGTTACATGAAGGATTGGATGATTTCCAGTAACACCAACATAGTTAAGCAGAAATACTGTTTGATGATACATTAAAAGTATGTGAGGTTTTAAGATTTTTTTTGGTAGTTCTTTTTAATTTTGGAGTATATCATAACTAGCTTAAAATCATTCTCTGCTAAGGTATACTGTTTCACTTTTTTAGGGTGTTATTTTTTCCTTTTGAAATATTTCATATTTTTAATGTACAATACTTTGACAGATTTAAGTGTCCCAAGTATTAAGGCATACGTGGAAGTCTTGCTTCTGTCTTCATTCCTTCACATTTTTCTCTTCATTCACCCTCATATGTAACTATTTCTTACAAGTTTTTACTTTAATTTTTTGTGTATTTATTTTGGAAAAATACTCAAATATATGTGTTTTATTTTCCTCACACCAAAATTAGAATAATATATGTACTGCTTGGTACCTTGTCTTTTTTTACTTAGTAATATCCTGGAGATTACTCAGTATTCTTATGGCTTCTTAGTCTCCATTTGTGTATATACTGTAGTTTATTTGGCCAGTTCCCCATTAGTAGATATTAGCTTTGTCTCCACTCTTTTTTGCTGTTATTTACATTATTTTAATAAGTTGCCTTATATTTCCTGTTTGTCAAGGTGTAGTTTTGGAGAATATTCCTAAAGGTGTGATTACATGGTAAAGGATAAGAATATTAGAAAACATTTAAAAAGTTAAAAAAATTATTTATGGAGAAATTGAGATGATAATGACACCCAAAGTTAAAGGAAGAAATGTTTATTTGACTCACAGTTTGTAGAGGTTTCACTTCATATTTGGCTGGCTTTAAGGCAGGGTGATATGGCAGAGGGACATTGCAGAGGAGAAATAGTTCATGGCAGGCAGAAGGCAGCGAATAGTAATCTGCAAACTGCAAATGGCAAGCAGGAACTCTCTGTCTTTATATCGTATCCAGGCCACCAACCCTTCTGTAGCACACACCCTGGGGTGGGGCACCCTTAACCCTAGCATCATACTGTGTGTGAATCAATCCCAGTATCACCTCCTTGATCCCAGAGTTATACCCTAGATCCAGCCACCTCTGAAAAGCTCAACCTATTATTGCATGAGGCTTTGGGGGTACATCTGGACACAAGACATAGCACTGGTATTCTGAAATTCATTGTTAATATTGCAGTTCTCTACAGCATTCATGATGTTAGTTCATGCATCTGTGTCTAAAATGTTTGCAGCTGGCCATGTAGGCGCATGTCTGTGATCCCAGATATTTAGGAGGCTGAAGCAGGATGATCGTAAATTCAGGGTCAATCGGGGATACTGAGTAAAGCCTTGTCACAAACAATAAATGAAAAGTCTGGGGTTATAGCTAAGTGGTAGAACAGGCCTAGTTTCAATCCTCAGTGCTATAGACATACATACAAACAAATTACAAATTAGAGTGTGAAAATCTATGGAAGGTGGAAGAATGTGGAATTCTATACTGGGCTTCTTTTGTGGATCCTGTTTGCATCATAGAATTTCCAAGGTCCTCATATCAAAGAAAGTCAGCTCCATGGGGCACAAAGTGTTGTGTTGGGTGAGGTCTGAGTGTTGGGTGAGCTTTAAAAAGCTCAGTGTTTACTGAGTTTTAATTTTTTGCAATGCTTGCAGATCTGCTGCTTAAAGCATAAATACGATTTTAAAGAGAATACAGCTTCTTGTATGAGCTAATTTTAAAAATAGGTTATACGTATTTATGGAACAAGACGTAAAATGTTCAAAAGGTGGTGGTAAAATCTCTTCTCTACCTTTCTGTCCTTCATCCAGCTTTCTCTCAGACTCCGCCTGTGTTTCAGAAGCAATAGTCACTGCCAGTTTCTTGCATATCTTTTGAGATATATTTAAAACAAAGTCCTTCAAAAATTAATTCTTGTTCATACTGTACATATAGTGGCCTTACTTTAAATGACTAAGCTACTAAACTTTAATGACTTATTTATAAAAGCCAGGTATTTTGTAATTTGTGCTGGAATGTTAATTGCATGATGGATAGAAGATCTTTTTTTTTTTTTTAATTGAATCATTTCAAGCAAAGTGTATATAATCTTCCAAGTGAATTCTTTGGAATAAATGGCTCTAAAGCTCAGTTCAACTCTTGTTATTTTGGAGTCAAGGAATACATAGAATGTATTGGATCAAAACAGCTGAAGTTCAATAAATCATCAGTTATAAATTCCTTGTGAGTATAACACATTGTTAAAGTGAGTAAGCTTAATTAAATGAATATCTCATCCATTATGTATCAGTGTTTGTTTTCCAGAAGAATAAAATGAAGGTGGATTTGGGGGGAGGGAAAAAGAGGATGGGGCTGGCTGGTTTGCATACTGTATAACCATTTTTATTATTTTAAAGCTTTTTGGTCTAGAGTTATTTATGTGGAAATACGATGTCTGTAGTATACAGTTGTGTTCTAATGGAAGACTGTTAGCTATTTGAAGCTTGTAGAAGTAGAAACTTTATAGCAACTATGTTTATGTCCTAAAGAATAAACACATAGTTGTGTTTGCTGTTGAAATGTTACTCAAAGCACAGTGATCAAAAGTGAAAAGAGAAAACATACTTTTTGTTTTGCAATGAATAGGGTCCTTCTCTTACCACCTCCTAGTAGAAGCTGAGAGAAGAGCAAGGATCAGGAAAAGTCTGATGTGATTACATAGCTTTGGCGCATGGAGCTGGTGGTAGGTGTCTTTTACCAGTGCTGCTCCTGTGTGTCTCATCTCCAAATGCTCAGGAGGGCAGTCCCTTCCCTCCAGAGGCTGCCTCTACTCTCATGAGCGCACTGTCCTAAAACCTGCTCTAGGAGTGCACAGAGATAGGTGTTGGGTCCAGGGAAGACAGTGTTGTCTCACTACGGACAAGTTTTACTGTCTTGCTAGAGGCTTCCGTCCTGAAATAGTAAAACCCAGGGCTAGGTCTCAAGGCAATTGGAACCTGTCCTCAGGGGCTGATTAAAAGAACCAGTTTAATGTTTGTAAAAGTATCACCCCTGCTATTCTCTGCTAGTTATGTCTCACTACGGCCAAAGCTGTTGTTCCCTCAAGTATTTGCTGAAAAGATTAGAGAAACCGTACGATAATCATAAATGCTGTTCTCCAGCAGTTCCCGGTCTCATGACTTTGAGAAGGAGCAGAGCTTGCCGTGGCGTGGCAGGTGTTTGGTGTGTCCCTCTGGGTGTGTCCCACCCTGAAACTGTGGCGATGGAGAAGCCAGTGGTGATTGATGTGTTGAATAAATTTTTTGTTCAAGTGGTTAAAATTGGAATCTGTGGTTGCCACATGTCGTCGTTTGAGATGCATGTACAGGGTTGATAGGGAAAAAGGACAACTGGAAAAAAAAGTCCCTAAATGTAATAGCTAGCATATTCACATTAAAATAGGAATGGGAACTGGAGACCTCACAGGGAGAGAAAACACTCGAGCAAAGAGTCGGTGCTGTTGCCAAGTGTCAGATAGACCCCACAGTCTGTGAGGAAGAAAGGCACAGCTGGGAGTTTCCAGCAGCCTTTGGTGTGGGTCTCGTGCTTCCTTCAGGCTCTCCCTTGCCCACTGCTCTTCTCTCTGCCCGAAGCTTTGGCCACCTGCTCCTCCTGTTGACCACCCCTGTCTTTTTAATCTGAAAAGTTTAAGCATCAAACTGTCTGCTCTGAAATTGTGCAGTTATTTGTATATTGCCTTATAATACACCTTTTCTTTTATCAGGGTAGTGTCTCTCCCTTCTCACTGTATTGTTCTGTGGGCAGAGTGCCCTTTGCTGACAGTGTCTGGATACATGTTCACCTCTGCCCCCTACCCTTGCTGACCTTCTTGGCGGTCTGAGCCTATCAGTCTCCTCAGCTCCCTGCTCACTGCACACCCTGACAGGCGCTGTGCAGACTTAGCTGTGGTAGCTAGTCCTACTGTCTCCCTCCAGCATAGCAGGGCCAGCTCTGGGGCCTTGATCAAGTTACTCAGTCCCTGGGTGCTTCTGTAAAACTGAGCTAATAACCTGTACGTTTGTCCTGAGGATTAAATGAGCTATAACAGTCTTACACTGAGACTGGCAGAGTCAATCCCCAGAAGAAAACCAAACGTCCATGACTTTACAGGGAATGAAGGAGGCAGCAGAAGAGGAGGAAGTACCTTAGCTGACGAGCTGACAAGTAACTGAGGCTGGGCCAGGAACCAGGCTCACTGACTCTGGATTTGGTGTATTTCCTCACGGAAGGTGAACCGATACGCACCTGTACCCATATGCATACCATAGGCAAGGGAGAGAGCGTAGTGGCCACGGAGTACGCAGCCAACATTGGGTCTATCCAGAAGTCGCTGGTTGCTACTTTTTGTCATGAGCACATAAATTTGAGGCATTGTATCCTACATATGATACCAGTCACCACATTGGGATCTTCATCTTGACCAGACCTTTATATCCACCTTCCCTTTGACATTTTCCTTTGAATATCTTTCAGATTTAGAATTCATTGTGTTCAGAACTGGGACTCCTGAGTAAGGTTGGAGGGTTGTATCAATGTCGTTATCCTACTTGTGATGTTGTACTGTAGTTTTACAAGATGTTACTTTTTTTAGAAAACGAGGTAAAGGGAATATGTTAATTTGTTAGGTAAAGATCTATGTTAATTTCTGTGCCTGCCTGTGCCTCTGTAATGATCTCAAAGTTTTGCTAAAACAAAAAGTTAATGAAACAAGCAAACTGAACTCAACTGCCTCACACCCCACCCCAGGCTTGCTTGCTTTCCTGCATCTCACCCAGTGGCACAGAGGTCGCCTGCTCAGCTATCCCACTTTGAGTTTGAGGTCACCCTGTCTTCTTCCATCCTCCATCCCTGGCAACAGGTGGATTATTGTTCCCCTTCACAAAGCTACTAACCCTGCCTCTTCTCTCTTCCCTCTTTAGCCACCTCCCCAGTAGATGAGATAGCTTTTGTTTCTATGACTTCCTGAGCCACTCAGTTTACACAGCTGATCTTGCTGCTATTCCTTTGCTCAGAATCCTTCAGTGGCTTTTAATCATTTGTGATAGAAGATCATACTCCATAGTTTTTCACTGCTTGGGCCAGAGGCATCTGGGCTGCTGTTTGTAAGGGTGGATTTCTGAACTACACTCCAGACTTCTAAACTTGGAATCTCAATCAAGCAAAATCTGTTATGTTTAACCATCACCATCTGGTGGTCATTTTGTTTATAGCATTTAAAAGCTCTGCCCTTTGGTGATCCCTCCACCTCAGGGCTGTCTTCCTTGCCTAGAATGTCATACTCTGCTGTTTGTCAGTGGAACTCCTTTGTACCTTCAAGGAGGGGCTAGATGCTCCCCGCGTCCTCTCCTGTCCCTGTGGTATGCACCTCCCACTGCTGCCTCTGTCTTTGTCTGTGTGAGTCTTCAATTTGGAGGATGAGCTTCCTTAGGGAGGGAGGGAGGGATGCCTTCCTATTTGTCCTGTAGCTCCTTTGTAGCAGAGCTTCCGGCCTGGGGACAACATTGAATACTTGTTGCTAAATACTGATGACTGTATTACTTATTTTGTCTTGAGCTGTCTTCTGAATTCCTAAGCAGTAGTTAGACAGGAGACCCCTCCTCCATGTGAAATTAGGCAGCTGTGAGTTAACTGTGTTATTAGGCAGCTGTGGATTAGCTAGGTAACTATGCTCTTTGTAGAATGTACCTGAGCTGCCATGACACCTTCTGTAATCTGTCACCAAACGAGCTCAGTGGACTCAGAAAATCTTGCCAGAACTCTTTGCTCTTTTCACTGCTCTGCTTTGTGTAAATCCTGCTTGCTATATTCCCAGGGAAATTCCAATGAAATTAAGTTTTGTAGTTGTAAAAAGAGGTATATAAAGCAGCCGGTTGCAGTGGTGCATGCCTGTAATCCCAGCACTCGGGAGGCTGAAGCAGGAGGATCGCTGTGAGTTCGAAACCAGCCTGGGCTACATAGTGAGTTCCAGTTGTTTCAACTACATAGTGAGACCCTGTCTCAAAAAAAAAAAAATAAATAAAAATAAAAAAGAGGTATATAAGGGAGCGCATACTTCTGTCTGGGGCTCTCAGGGCTCTCGAGATTTACAAGAGTCACCTGCTGAGTCGCTGGTAACATTGAAAGCTGCTTTTTGCTCCTATCTTTGTGTTAAAGAGTTATCTGTGCTGGAGTCCTCACTTCTTCCTGCTTCGGTAGTACTTGACACAGTGTCATTGGACAGTTACAGCCAGTTAAAAATATCAGTGAAATCATTCATTCAGACAAAATTAGAAGTTCAATGTCTGCCAACTTAACATCCATGTTGTACAGGTAATTCTATCGTAGAGGAAAACTTTTAAAAGAAGTGTGTTTCAGTAATAATTACCCTGTAGCATTTCCATTGTGTGCCAACAGCTCACCCCACACCTAGCTGTTTTTCTGTCTTCCTTTTGTGTAGCCAGAGGACTGGATTTAGCTAGTTGATCATTCAGAAGAACACAGCAGTCTGGCCAGTGGTCTGACTCTGTTGGTCTCACATTACACTGGGACAGCAGTTTTCATTTGGGTTTTTCTTTATCCAGGCTGCCAGTCAGCACACTGACTTTCATTCCCCAAGTGACCCATGGCTGAATAAGGGATTTTGGATTTTCTGTGGCAATTTATAGGACACGACTGATGGACTTTTTAAGGACTTTGTTGTAGAACATTTCACGCATAGTGTATAATCATTCAACTTACGGCTATCTTGTTTCTATCTCTTGTTTCTCCTTTAATCCCCCAGTGAAACTATGTAATCGCATGGCTTTATAAAAGCCTTTCCTAGCTAGGAATGGTGGTGCACACCTGTAATCCCAGCACTTGGGAGGCTGAGGCAGGAGGATCGCTGCGAGTTCGAGACCAGCCTGGGCTACACAGTGAGTTCCAGAGCAGTCTGAACTACATAGTGAGACCTTGTCTCAAAAAACAAACAAACAAACAAAAAAAACCAACAAACAAAACCCCAAACAAAAACCCTTTCCTGCCTTCCTCCCGCTCGCCCACCCTTCCCCCCCTTTCTCCTTCCCCTCCTTCCTGCCCTTCCTTCTCCCCTCCTTGCAGTCCCCCTTCCCTTTGCCCCCCTCC
>NW_022900949.1:67135328-67151929 GCF_012274545.1 Fukomys damarensis | reverse complement strand
CCTTCCCTTTGTCCCCCTCCCCCTTCCCTTTCCTCCCATTATTTTCTTTCCTTTTTGTTGTGATACAGGGGATTGAACCCGAGGGAATGCTGAGCTATGTCCTCAGACCTCTTTAAACTTTGAGACAGTATCTCACTAAGTTTCCCAGGCTGTCCCTGAATTTGTGACCCTCCTGTTGCAGTCTCTTGAGTAGGTGGAATTATAAGTATGTGCCACTGCCCAGCAGATTCTATATTCTTTGACCTCATGAAATGCGGGTGCTTTCTTATTGATAATTAAGTATTTCAAGGAAACGCTATCTATATAAAACAGCTTCATTGAATGTAATGCATATACTCTACAACTCACTTCGCTCGGTTGTATGACTGGTTGTGGAATTATGTTACATAGTAACTTATTGTTTAACATTTTGTGGAATACCCAAATGTTGTCACATCTGAGATTTCCTTCAGTAGTGCGTAGGATTCTAATTTCTCCATATATTCACCAATGCCTGTTATTATTATTATTATTATTATTATTATTATTATTATTATTATTATTTAATTATAGCTATCCTAGTGATACCTTGTATGGCTCTGATGTCCATTTCCCTGATGGTTGACAATGTTGAACATGCTTGAGTATTCTTACATTATCTATTTTGTATGGAGAACTGTCTATTTTGATCCTTTGCCCATTTTAAAATTAGGTTGTCTTTTTACTTTTTTTTGTACTGAGGATTGAACTCAGGACCTTGCACTTATTAGGCAGGTGGTGGCTCCACTGAGCTAAATCCCCGGCTGTGGGTGTCTTTTTATTATTGAGTTGTAATGATTCATTATGTATTCTAAATCCAAGTCCCTTATCAAATATATGACTTTCAATATCTCTCCCAATGTTTTTGGTTGTCTTTTTACTTTGCTTACGGTGTTTTTTCACCAAGAAAGCATTTTCTAACAGGAAGTGTGATAACCACTATAAGTGCTCTCACTCCTCATACTGGGTGTCAAAATGGAGCATGGAGCACCTTATATGTACTGAGCTTGAGTTTTCCCATTCAGTCTGGAGTGGGACCAGACTGATTAAATCTTCTCTTTCCGAAGTTTGGAGAAGCAAACTGATCCAGATGGAAGAGACAGGAACTTTTTATTGTAGCTGTGAAGCTTAAGGAAGAATTTCCAAGCAAATGAGTTTTCCCGTTGAGGGACCTGTCACCTCTGATTTAAAGTGTTTCCTCAAGTGGAGCACCTGAAACGTGTTTCTTGGGCCCTGGAAGTAATTAGGCTTTGTTTTGTTTTTAAGGAAAAGAAATCGCAGTTGTATTCATTTCATGTGGTGAGTTCTCATTGGCTTTGATAAAAGGAATGACTAACTAGGCAAATGAGCCTTCAGAAATTAAAGGGTATATGTACGCATTTATAAGGAAGTTTATTAAATAATGGAAAGTATGGTATTTTTGGAGACCTTTTATAGCCTGTTGATTTGCAGTTACTTTTGTTATAATAAAAACTGAGTATTGAGGAATTTAGTGTCGTAAATTCCACTTGTAATAGTGTTTGAAGCTTTGTAGGGATGTAGCGATGAGTTTAAACCATAATGGAAAGACGATTGTATTGAGAGTTGAAAGGCTGAATAATTAGGGAGGAAATAGATTTGATATTTATTTTGGGAGGACCTTATGATGCGTTGATTGGAGCCAACGCTTTTATATTGACTGTTTAGTTTAAGCCATGGTTCTATGAGGATAAAAGGTGTGGAGGAAATTCTAGTATCAGAAAAGGGGAGGGAGATCCTTGCTGGATGGTGGGGTGGTATCTAGTGACTAGACAAGGCTACCTATTGGCTGTGAGATTATAATTGGGTCCAGAAAAATTTCTGCATACAGGTGAAGAGAGAAGGCGTTTTGGATAGAGAGAGCACCCTTAGCATCAGAGCAGCTCGAGCTAGTGGGGTTGTGTTAATGGTGGTAGATAGTGTTTAAAAGGATTGAAATTCCTAGTTGAGGAGTTTGGCCTTAGTTCATTAAGGATGTGGATCCATTGAAGTTTCCTGAACCATGAATCCAACATTGACTGATTCCACAAATACCGTGTCCTAGTGATAGCCCGAGTGGTTTCGAGTTGCATTGCCAGGCATCACATTAGCGGTTGTATGTTAACTCCTGACGCAGAGGCAGGTCTCACGTCAGTGACAGCCCGTGCTGTCCGTTGTCAGCCAAGGTCTAACTTTCATTTCCTTTCTAAAAACATTTCATATTGGTACTGACAGTGATAGCTTCCCCGTATGGATTGATTTCTGTTTTGAGAACACTGTGCTTGGTGACTCATCCTTACAGTAACTCTGAGGTGTGTATATTATTAATCCCCATTTTTCATAGGAGGAAATTGAAATTTAACAGAAGCTGAATACCACATTACACAACTAGGAGCTGCAGAACTGGGGATGTGGACCCCGGGGACTGTCCTTTTTTAAATACCATTGTCTGATGCCACCAATTTTGCTATCACACTGCTGAGGTACCTCTTTGGGCCTTGTTGCTTTTGGTGTTCTGTTTGCTTTCAGGATAAATGTTCCTCTTCTGCTGGGTGCCCGCCCAACTCTGTTACTACTGTAGATTTTGGAAGCTGAGAGTATGTCTCTGTTTTTACTCATCTTAAGTTTTTATGTCCTAAAGTGAGGCATCTCACACCTGTTCTTGTGCTACTGTTTAGCTGCCCATCTGTGAGCAAGCTCATTTGTAAAGTGTTAGTATGGACTGCGTGACCTATGAAACTGCTTCCATGGCGGCCTTCTGTTCTTAGGGTTACTTATTAACGAGGAAGGAATTCTGGCATTGGAGTTCTGGGATGCAAGGGAGAACATTACCAAAAAAAAAAAAAAGTCCTGTTATTCTTTTCAATTCTGAGCAATGATGCCACTCTTCGTAATAGTCATGTTCATAAGTTTTCTGATGATCTAGGTTCATGGGACTTAATTTCTACTCAACACCAACAAACTACAGATGTGGCCACATCTTCTGAATTGCTTGAGTGTGCTGACCTTGTAGAGTAGCTTCCTTAGTCATTTTATACTTCTGGACTGTTTTTCTCCCTCCATATATTTCCTGAAGTCTTTTATCCATTCTTACTTTCTTTTTGTCACCCCAAACTGGGTCTCTGGTCCAGACCAATCACATCAGAAAGTAGGGGATATAGTTAGCAAGCTCCTTGGTTGTGTTATGTCCTCAGGGCTGAAAACCCGAGCTGTGTTTAAAGTGGGCCCATCTCGCCACTGTCTCCATGGCCCCTTCCCTGCCTCTCCTCATCGTGCTATACTTCTTAATAAGTATAGGGAGTATAGTATGGTGGCTGTGTATTGTGTTTTGTTTTCAATTTTTAATGAGAATTTTATGTACATCCTAACTTTGTATCTTAATGTGCCCTATGTCTTACGTCCTAGACCTCTCAGTTGATCTGAATGGAATGATAATTTAATGCCTGTTAATTACAGTTAAAGCATGGCACTGAAAGGGCTTTACCAATTCCTAAGAGGACTTCAGATTGTCGAATTGTATACCTGGTAATGTTTAAAAAAAAACCAGATACACTGTGTTTATAAAAAACAGTTAAATGCGCAAAGTAAAAAAGATGGTAAGATATAGAAGGTCCTCTGTGTCTATGGGTTTTGAATCTGTGGATTAAACCAACCACAGGTGGGAAGATTTTAGAAAAAAATTATGTCTGTACTGAACGCACAGACTTTTTTTTGGTCATTCTCCTGACAATACAGCATAACAACTATTTACATAACATTTCCGTTGTATTTGGTGTGGTAAGTAATCTAGAGATGATTTAAAATATATAGAGGATGTGCTCAGGTTCTGTGCAAATACTGATCCATTTTACATAGGGGACTTGAGCATATGTGAATTGTGCTATCTGTGGAGGATTCTAGAGCCAGTTCTGGGTGGGTTCTGAGGGATGTCTTTGAATAGTCAGATATGTAATAATTATGAGTGATGAGATTGCAAAGATTTTTTGCTTTTATATGTACATTATCTTCTCTATGATGAGCATGCATTTCTCCTATATTTTAAACATCTGTACAAGAAGATGTATCCTAGATAAAGCAGCGATTTGCAAATGTGTGCTATTTTTAACTTTTGAGGCTAAAATATTCTATAGGGATATTGAAAATAGTATCATACTGAGAACAAGTGAATAGCAAGGCTTGGCATACAACAGCTAGGGTTTGGATTCTTGTTTTTTAATTTTTGTTAATTATAGCTAAGCTAAACTTGTCTTGTGGTTGGTGTTTTGTTTGGTTCAATGAGTGTCATGAGACCATTAGTTCGTAACAGGAGCACAAAAAGATGATGACATCGATAGTTTAATTTTTTGGTGCCAGTTGATTAATTTTAATGACAATATCTGTAATCAGTGGTGCTTTCTGAAAAATTATTAAACTTAGAACAGAGTGTTAGCCTAGCATCTGATCAATTTTTTGCATTGGTTTATTTATTGGAGTTTTAACAGTTTTGGTGTGCATTTAAAATTTAAATAAGATACAGTTTGCACAAGCGATTTAACCCAAAACTTAACAGTAGTTATCTTTGGGTACTGTTGTCAAATAATTTTAATAGTAACTAATGAATGCTTAGTTTCTGCTCTTACCTTTTCTGATAATTTATAGCCAAATAGTGGGAAAACAGCATTGTGTGGTGGTATTCCTTAAAATGGTTTCTTCTCAAATTCTGTTTGCTAATCTTCTGGGAAAATTGGCTGTGAGCTTTCAATTATTACATTTTTATCCACAGAATGGGCTAAAGTTGGCATCACATCCACATCCCTCATGGTTGCTAGAGGCAACACACTGATTTTAATTTGTGCCCCTGTGGCAGACATTTTTTGAATAATTTTAGTCACTTTTTTTTCTGCTGCTACTTTTTACACTTTTTCCCATCTCCTGTTTCCTCCATTTGTTTCTCTCAACCTTGCTGAGTCCTGAGGCATCAGTGCTGGCTGAAGAGAGTATCATAATTGAAGGTCCGTGTGGCTGAGCCAGGGGACAGCCACCCCTGTGTTCTGGGCCTGTTATGCGGGCAGTGAAGTGTGAAGAGCTTTTTTCATGGTTCAGTCTGTGATGAGGGTTAGCTCCCTTATAGATTGTCCAAGAGAAAAAATAAAACAGTAACAACAACACAACAACAAAGTACTGACACACCTTAGTTGGGTGTGTTGCAACTTGGTGCGGACACTAAAAAAATGGACTCTAGGAGAACTGTACTTGAGAGATTTTTGCATTCTAGAATTGAGATTTCTTCAAAGTATTTCTCTAGTTCCTGCTGTATCTTCCATATTTTTACCATACTAACTATTGTTTAACATGGAAGATCACCATATGGCTCAAATTCAACTGTGGACATCTTTTCTCCTAGGTTAAGTGTCACAGAAGCACTGGAATAGAATGGTTTGTTTCTTGAAAGAGCTAGCCAGGACATGTGTTGGCTCTTGCAGGGCCAGTACATTTACATTAACGTGAAATATGTGAGGGCTTTGGGATGGAGTGCTGTTCTGAATATCATTCTCATATCAGAAACCATTTTTATATAATGTTTGATTTGTTAAGTACATAAGATAAAGAGAGAAAATGTATAATTCTTATACCATAGTGTCTGGATTTCTTAATCTTTTTTTTTTTTTTTGTATGTAGAGTGGACACAAATATCTACCAGATATCTTAGAGAACAGTTGGCCAAGATTTCTGACTTTTACCACATGGCCTCCAGCACAAGTGATGGCCCTATCCCTATACCACCAGACGTGGAGCAAGCCATGAAGCAATGGGAGTATAATGAGAAGCTGGCATTTCACATGTTTCAGGTAATCTTTCCAAGTTGTGCAAGGCTGTGTACTATGGTTTGAAAAGGAGAGCAAATTTTATATAGTAATTTGTTGCTTAGTGACAGGGATACGTTCTGAGAAATGTGTCACTAGGCAATTTCATCATTGTAGGGACATCATTAAGTGTATTTGCATAGACCTACATGGTGTAGCCTACTCCATGCTTAGTTGTATATGTGATCTTTCATTGATAAAAACATTATGCTAGTGTATGTATCAATTGTGTTTTCTGGGCATTAAAATACTATCTTTATATGAACTAGTGTATTCAGAGAAAGCAATCTGACATTTTTCATATTGTATTCCAGGTCACATATTTGCTTTGAGAAGATACTATATTATATACATCTCTAGCTTTCAGTGATGTCAGCTCTTTTAGTATCATCAGTTACTTTGTAATTGAGCAAAAAAATATAATCCTTAACCTTTTATGTTGTACAGTTTGGATATATTTATTAAGCAACATCCTTGTGGTGAAGCCATCTATCTTATAACATATCTCCTTTACATCTGACTTATTTCACATCATGGTCTTCTTAGTTTGGTTTAGCTACAGTTTAAAATGCAAACAGTTGGGAGGAGGCTTCAGGGCATTGAGAAATGACCCAGCAAGCAGATGTAAATCATAGTGACCAAAAGAGGTCGCATGAAGTATTACTTGCCTCAATCTTTATAAGTGGCCGGGTGGAAGAAGTGTATCAGCTAAAGTCACATTATTATTAGCAAAGAGTTTCAGTACCTGTTATTTTAATCAAAGAAGAAAAGGAACTGTGATTTCTAAATTTTCCTTTTAGAATCTTCATTATAATAATCGTGGGGTGATTAACTTTTCAAGAGCTCAAAGCAGGAAAAAGTATAATCCTTATGTGATATAGTATTATTTTGAAGTCAAGAGAAGCAGCTGTTACAAATCCTAGTTTTCTTTAGAATAGGCCTACTTCAGTGCCTGCCCTGAGCTTTTAGGAATTTTACTGGGCCGAGAATTTAGTCTGCATCTTGGAGAAAGGGTGTCAGCATGTTTAATAGTTTTGGAAGGATTGCTTCATATTATTAGGAACATTGAAAGCAGAATTTTCTTTTGTGGAAAATAACTAGATCCTAGAATAATAAGCAAAATTGAAACATTAATATCAGATTTAGTAAGTTTCTGTTTTAATTTGCCACATTCTTGAAATGTGAAACATGCCCTCTACATGCACGCATAGGCGTACATGTGTAGAAACAACGTCTGGGTGCAGAAGTAACAGCATCTAGAGGAGGGACTGGTCTATGAAGATTCTTTTTTAAAAACATTTTTTTGAACCGTGTATTTACCATTTTTTATATCTTAATGCAAAAATCTCCTTTATTTCTTAAACTCTTAATATATTTAAATTGACAAATGTGTTTTTTATCAAAGTTTACTTATCTAAAATTTTAAATTGTACCTTTTCTGAGACTAAACTTGTAACTCTTTCTGGCTCCTAGTATCTTTAGAACTAGAAATTAAGAAGTAAATACCTTTATATCATATCAAATATGTTGTCACTGTAATTTTTAAATATGGCAAATGCAGTTTGTCAGTATAACATTTTCACACAAGCAAATGGGAAGGGGTCCAGGAGACTCAGGGGAAGGGAAAATAAGTAGAATAAAGGTGTGCCGTGTGCAGGAACCTAATAACCTCAATGAATGTCAACCTTACATGTCATGAACATGGGCTCAGATTTATAACATTAGCAAGAATGAAAGTGGGGGAAAGGGGATTTAGAGCAGGAGGGAGGAATGTGGAGGGAAGAAGGGACTTAGAAACAAGCTGCATTATGTACCGATACCGACTCCCAAGATGATTGTAAACTGCAGGGACTGCAAACATGCACTAGTGAAAAAAATGTATTTTCACACACATCCTTGATAATCATAGATCATTGGTGATACTTAAGAGGTACTAGGAACATAGTAGGGTTTTGCATTCATTACTAAGTTCGTTACTAGAATAGCCATAAAATTCTAAGTGTCTTTCCCAGAAAACATAGCCTTTTGTTCCTATTTTGAAGATTCTTTGTGAGTTATAGTGAAAAGCTACAATACAACATCACATATGTGCGTAGAATGTCAGAGGAGAATGGATTTGTGTATGTATACATATGCATGTGCATAGAAGGCAGTAGACAGAAGACGTTTATACAGTCAGTCCTCGAATTAGGAACACTTGCATTGTGAACTTTCACAGAAACAGCACAAGTGGACTTCGCACAGTGAAATTCCTAGAGGGGAACAAATTGTGCAAGTAGGTCTCCTGTCTGTCTGACATTGTCACAGTTGTGCTGCTGTGTGCTTACTGTGCAGTGTGATAGTGCACAGGGCTCAGAGTCCAAGACGTCTGGAAGCAAGAGGAGAAGCAGTGGTGATGTGGAGGGGATGCTGGGAAGTGCAAAGTGATAACCTTGGAAACGAAAGTGAAAACAAATGATAATTGGACCCAGGGGAGAAGATGCTGGACGTCACTCATTCTTATAACATGAATTGTTCAGCCACTGCCATGATTCTAAAGAACAAGGACAAGATCATGGAACAAGTGAAGTCTGCTGTGCCAGTGAAGTCAACAGTAGTATCCAAAAAGCACGGTGAAGTGATAGAGGAGACGGAGAAACTTCTCAGTGTGTGGCTGCAGGATCAGCATCAGCGTCGATTCCCACTCAGCTTAATGCATTATTCAAAAAAAAGATAAAAGCCAGTTGAAAAGTTTGAAGAAACAATGGCATGTGCGGGCTGCGTCTTTTACTGCCAGCCATAGATGGTTTAACAGATGCAAGGTTAGAGCCCACATGTACAATGTAGAAGTAAGTGACAAGGCTGTTAGTGCAGATATCATAGCTGCTCAAGAATTTCCAGCAATACTTAAGAGAAATTATTGATGAGAAGGTGCTTATTTACCCCAACAGGTTTTAGTGTCGATGAGACAGGACTGTACTGAAAGAGGATGCCAGTACGAGGTTACATCAGTAGATAGAAAAAGTGAATGCCAGGTTTCAAAGCAGCAGAGGACAGACTTACTCTTCTGTTGGATAGCATTGCTTCTCTTCTGGGAATATAAAACTAAGCATCTCTTAGTTTACCGTTCAGAGAACCCGGGAGCCCGCAGAAATACTAGCAAAGGGTTCTCTACCTATTATGTGGAAGAGTAACTCCAAAGCCATTTTCCAGGACTGATTTTTCTACCACTTTATTCCAGAGATAGAAAAATACATATTTGGAGAAAGATATCTCATTCGACACTCTTTTGCTGCTTCACAGTGCACCCGGTTACTCCCAATTCACGGATGACTTTCATCCCAGTGTCAGAGTAGTGCATCTGCCACTGAATGCTATGGCACTCACCCAACCCGTGGAACAAGGAGTTATTGTGACTTTGAAGAAATACTATTTACATCACAGTTTTTTGAACAGGATGCAACAGGAACAGCCTTGTGACAATTTTGGAAGGACTATAACATACACAAGGCCATAAACATCAGCTTTGCTTAATGTGAGGCTTTGGCTACCTCCATCCCTAAGTGGGGTTTGGAAGAACCTTTGCCCACAGTTTTCATGAAGTTCGTGGACTTGAAAAGACAAATAAGGAGTCCAAAGTGGTCTTCAACAACTTAGTAACCCTTAGCAAGAAGCTGGAGCTAGATCTGCAAGAGGACAACTTCACTGAACTCCTTGCTGTGCAACATAAGGTGCTTGTTAATGAGAACCTGATGGAATTAGAGGCCAAGCAAAAAGACCCAGACAGCCAAGAGGAAGGTGTAACTGAAGAACCAAAGAGATTCACAACACAAGAAGTGGCAAGGGCATTTTCTTTACTTGAAGAGGCACTGTTAGTTTTTGAGGCACAGGACACCAATGTAGAACAATGCACAAATATTTCAGCAGCCCTTCACAATGGCATCCAGGGCTAGAATCATCGGAGATGAGGAAAAAAAAAAAAGTTACTACTCAGACATCATTGCATCATTTTTTTCAAGAGAGTAGACAGAACTAAATAATCAAAAAACCCGTCATCAACTTCAGATGTGAGTGAAGTTCCCTCTGCCCTCCATCCTCTGTCGCTGATGGTCCTTCAGCCTCGCCATCTCCCCTCTGCCTTCCCTCTTCCACTTAGGAACTCTCTTGTCAGTTTACTCCACGTGACCCCCTACATGCCAGTTGTACTGTTCCACCGTTTTAAGGTGACTGTGGAAGTAAACATAGTTTATTTACAGTTTTTTTTAATGCTTTACATTGTATATTTGTGTCAGAGGTGTGTAAGACTCACTTTGTCGAACTTAGAAATGAATTTGACTTGAATGTTCTCCTGGAATGGAACTCATTCATAAGTTGGGGACTTAGTGTAGTGTTTATGTCAACATCAGTTGTCCTGTCAGGGTTCACTCCGTGGTAGAGGCTCTTGGGTAGCAAGTGCAAGGCTTTGGGTTCCATCCTAGCACAAAAGAGGAAAAAAATAAAGGTAGTGTTCTCCAGAGCAGCTATTTGGACATTTTGGTTACTTGTGAAGATGGTTTGAGTTTTTAATGTCATCATGTTGAGTATTTACACATCCTTTTATTATAAATTCCTTCCCCGTCTTTATATATAAACAGAACAGGTCATTGTATTGATTTTTACGGGCATATTGTTACAGGTAGGCTGGAGTATCTGAGTCATTTTGAGATAGCAGAGGAGGGTATGAAAGGTGGGGTTTTCAAACCTTTGCTGAGATGATGATGAGAGCAATGCTGCTTTTCTTTGTAACTGTCACTACTAGCTAAGTTTCCTCCTTTGGACATCAGTTCATACTTCCGCAAAATCCTTCCAGAAGCTTTATATGTTCAGGGAATGTGAAAGGCCAAGCATTCCTTTTTATTTTCAATTTAGAGTGAAGCAGAGTATCAAAAAATAAAGACAAAAACCTAAAGCAAATGTACTAAAAAACAAGTTCATTTTGTTCAGAAATTGAACTATGATCAATGAGACCATGTTTCAGTATAACAATAAAACAATAGTAAAATTGCATTTAAGGGTAAGAGTAACAGTGCCTTTAAAAAAAGTTGGCTTTTCTGTAATGTTGTTGCAATTTTTCTTTGTTTATTTAAGGAAGGGATGCTAGAGAAGCATGAATATTTGACATGGATCCTGGATGTTTTAGAAAAGATCAGACCAATGGACGATGATCTTCTTAAACTCTTGTTACCACTAATGCTGCAGGTACAGTACATGTTGCCTTGAGCTAGTTGGTTTTATAGGCAAGAAATTAATCTGGTAAGAATAATTAGGTAGTAGAGGTAGAAGAGGAAAAAAATCCTTTTCAAGTGGAATGAGAAGAATGTCTGCATCTACAACGCATGTGGTGGAGAGAGGCTTCAAAGCTTTGGCAGTCGTGTACTAGCTGTGTTCATAGTTTACGTGGAATCTCACCCATGTTAAATTCTTCTACATATAAACTAAGCAAGTCGCTCTTTAAATATTGTCTCCATTCACACAGATTGCTGTGAAAGCAAATCACCTCTTTGGAAGAATATAGAGAATATTCTGCATTCTGTTGCTAATGCTTTGTGTCTCTAGGCGTAGGAAACTTCTTATTTTGATGATTTGTCTAAGACCTATTAAAGCATAGGTTGTGTGGATAAAGTTAAAATTTTCCTCTTAGAAAAGTAATACAAGAATTTAATAATTGAAACAACATGAAATCATGAAATCAACCAGCAGCAAGTGGTTCTCTCTCTCACCCGAGTGCCCTTCCCAGGTGCTGAAGCAGAAAAGGGTCCTGCGTATCCTCCCTAAGAGGGTATAGCAGGACCTGTACCTGCACTGTCTGGTCCAGTAGCCAGATGGGTTGTGGTATGACAGTATGAGTTGAGACGTACTCCAAGGGTAACATGCTCATCACATGTCAGACTAGTATGGAAAAAGCATATACTCTTAATATTTTCTATGTTGATAACGTGGATAACTTTTTGGTTACATTGGGCCAAATGCAACTCATTGTTTTAACTTTGTCTGTAATATTTTTTAATGGCTACTGGAAAATTTGAAATCACGTATTATATTTCTGTTGGACATACTGTTCTATATAGTACTTGTGCATATTTTGTTTGTAATGAATAAAAGTCTACATTAAAATAGTTGGTTGAGAAGTATAAGATATAACTGAAGTCTGCTGCCCTTCTGCTTCTCAGTATTCAGATGAGTTTGTTCAGTCGGCCTACCTGTCTCGTCGCCTTGCCTACTTTTGTGCCCGGCGTCTTTCCTTGCTGCTGAGCGATAGCCCCAACCTCCTTGCTGCCCACTCACCCCACATGATGATAGGACCAAACAACTCCAGCATTGGGACCCCCAGCCCCGGCCCCCCAGGCCCTGGCATGAGCCCCATGCAGCTGGCCTTCTCAGATTTCCTTTCTTGTGCACAGCATGGTCCCCTGGTTTATGGACTTAGTTGTATGTTGCAGGTAAGTTATGGCCTTTGCTATTTTTATGTTAAAATTCAGCCGTGGAAAACAATTGCACTGGGAATAGTACTTTCAGCTTTCATGTCACAAACCTATTTTTTTCTCATAAGCAAGTCATTTATATTGAAATTTTATGTTTTTATTATTCTGTATTGGATCAAGCTGAGAGAAGATTTGTTGCATCTGTCTAGAAGAAAGTTATTGTGCTTGTCCTTTATTAGGGCCATTAAGCACTTCAATTAGAAATCCTTCAGGGAACCCGAAGAATAAGTCAGCTCTATTATTCTTCTTCTGGAAAGATAGCTTTTCCAGGCAGCATTTCCTCATTCACGTCTTCAGTTGGTTGCCTCCGTGTGTTTCTTTCAAGACTAAGTCATTTATCAGGCTGTGGTCATCTCCCTGGCATTGATGCTTTTGCAGCTGTTGAACATCCAGCAGTGTGCTGGGTGCTGGGGCCCGTCCTGTTGGGGACCGAAACACAGCCTCACCCTAGAGGAATTTCACAGTTCATTGTTCACATTTCTTAGGTTTTAGTGGTTCTGGCTCTTTTCTAAGGGCCTTTGGAACTAGCGTGCCACTCTGGTGGAGTTTTCTGTCCTGTCGGGGAGAGAGAGTCATAAATGTACAGTTCCTGTAGACCATGAAGGGCTGATGGAGAGGTGCGCATGGGGCTGAGGCAGCTGAAAAGGGAACTTGCAGCGCATTCTAAAATTCAAGGAGACTTTCTGAGGGAAGTTTTTTAGGTGTTATGAGCTAAGGAATAGAAGTAAGAAGAGATATGGTAAGGGTGTTCTTGGCAGTGGCACAATACAAGAAAAGGCCCAAGGGACTGATCAGTCAACTTATGTGCAAACATGCCTTCATGGAGCCTAGAGTATAGAGTCTGCTGGGTCTTGGTTAGAATGTGATCTGAGGGTTTTAGGTAGGGAGTGACATTGTCAGTTGTACTTAGATTGTTTTGACCATAGGAAGAAGATTTATGAGGGTGGGGAGGTAAGAAAGGAGGCAGGCAAAGAACTCAGTTGGAAAATATCTAGGCGAGGTCAGTTTTGGACTATTCAATAGCAGTGGGTCCTCTGTATCTATGAGTTCATGTCTCTGGATTCAGCCAACCTAGATAAAAAATACTCACTAAAAATTTCATTTATGCTGAGCATGTAAAGACTTTTTCTTATCACCATTTCCCAAACAATATAGTATAGCTATTTACTTGGCATTTATATTGTATTAGGTATTATAAGTAAGAAATCTCAAGATTATTGAAGTATATACAAAGATTGCACAGTACACTTTTATATAAGGGACTTGAACATGTGCAGATTTTGGCATCTGTGAGGAATGCTGTAATTTCTCTGTGTAGATGCCAGATGATGTATTATATGTATTCTTAGGACATCTAAATAGATTTGTTCAAGAGATTGTTACAGGTCTGATTCTGAAGATGAGGGCAGAGAACTGGCCAGATGTGGACATTTGAATCATGAAGGCCCTTTGGTTGGTCACCATCTCGAGAAAGGTTGAGATTGCTTGAAGAATTTGCATTGAGGGAGGTCCTATGGACCCAAAGTCACGAGTGGTGAAGAGCTGAGCCAAGGGGAAGTCCAGAGAGGGGGCCAGGAAGGTTGGCCAGACTAGGAAAAGAACAGTAGGGAGAGTGTGTTGTTCTGGAAACACAGACAGTATGGTTGGGATTTTACTATCCTGTTATTGACATTTATCATGTTGTAAGCATTCTTCTAACTTGTGACATGTATTATGTCACTTCTCAGAGCCTCTGCCTATGACACATAGGAACTGTTCATATTCCAAGAACACCAATAATGCAGTGGTCCAGGTCACGCAGTGAACCCCATAACTGAAAATTTTTGGCCCAGAAACTCTGATTTCACACTGAGCCACTGTACTGATAAACTGGAGGCTGCAGAAAATTTCAAAAGGAATTAGTAGTGGATGGATGAAGTTGCCTCTGATTGTGTGGTGATTGATGATCATCTTTTTAAGACCTGTTTGAGTTGTATGGTGGATAAAAAGCCAGAACAGAGTGGGTTGACAAGTGAGGGGGAATGAGCAGAAAGAGTTCTAACCTGTTCTTTTGAGAAATGTGTATAAAGGGAAGAGAAGATGGTGAATTGTGGCCAGTGAAGGCTGCCGCTGAGTAGGGAAACATACGAATATACACAGTACATTTTATATTAATTTTGCAGTGCTCTGGATGAAATGCAGGGCTTTTCATCCACTAGGCAAGTGCTCTACCACTGAGCTGTATCTCTAGCTCTGAGTGGAGATTAAAGAAAACATTTTGTTTGTTTTCTGATGGGTAGATTTGAGCATATTTCTAAGCTAAGGGTAAGCTAGTTGGGAGAGTCTTGGAATAGAAGAGGAGGGGTGTTTGATAGATTAATGTGCTGGGTATGGGAGGCTTTTAGCATTCAGAGAAGGGTGCCATTGTGTTTAGCAGCTGGGAACCCCACATGCGCTAGGCAGGAGGAAGTAGGTAGGGTAGGGATGTAGACCAATGGAGACAGACATTGGTGTTGTTCAGGGATTTGCCATTCATCTCATGTGCTATCTGCTCTGCACAGGGATCCCTCGTAGGCTTCAGAATTCATTCTTTATAGTTAATTTCATATTTTTGAGAAAAGATCTATCATATTCACTCTCTAAATTCATGTAGCTTGCTGGTGAGTAGCATGATATAGCATATGCCCTAGACTATAGGTCTGATTTTAAGCCTTGCTTTGCAGCTTAATTTCCTATGTTGAAATATTAGCTAATAAATGATAATATTCTTTAATTTCTCAGTGACTTTACTCTTTCCCTTTCAAATTAATAGTTCTTAGTTTTGTCTTAAAGTTGAGAATGGAAAAAGGTACATTTTAAATTCTTGAGGAAGAAACTAAAATATCTGTGATAGTATCATTTTTACTATTAAGTTACTGTTGTTATGCTTTTCTTCTTTTTCTAAATGTCTGAATTTTCCCTACTTTGTTTCTAGACTGTCACTCTCTGTTGCCCAAGTGCCTTGGTGTGGAATTATTCCACAAATGAAAATAAGATCACAAACCCAGGCTCACCCCTGGATCTGCTGCAGATGGCCCCTTCCAGCCTCCCCATGCCTGGTGGGAACACGGCTTTCAATCAGCAGGTAGACTTTTCTGTCAGAGGTTTGAAAGATGTTTGCATTCACTGGAGGCATCAGGAGATGCTGGGCAAAGCCGGAGTATTACCATCTGAGATACTTGAATTTCATTCTCAGCTCTGACCCTCACTCTTCGGGTGATCTTAGGATTTCCTTTGCCTCTTCCAACGTAGACGTCCATGAAATTGTCCCCTTTGTGTTTACCTTCTTGCTCAGCAGTTCTTGCTTAGTGTCCTGCTACCCAGATGATTATTTTGGTGGTGATTCTAATACATGGCCATGACTCCCATAGTAGTGATTTGTGATATTTAGGAATTCTTTTACATTCTTGTAGGTGCTGCTGCATTATTCATTTTAAGCATTTATGTAATGTGAACTGTAGGATTATGACTAATATTTAGAATATGATCCTTATCTTTTACCAAGCAGTTTTTAAAATTACTAAAACATTGCTAGTTGTTTTCTTGCATAGATAGATGAATGACTTACAGAGGGTGTTATAGAATTTTCAACTCTCCTTATGGTGTCCTAAAGAAATTTTGCTTGTTAACTTGTTTTTGCAAGCATTTATTTTTATGTGCATTTATTACTGAAAGCTAGCATTGAATTACATCTTCTAAATTTTAAAAATGTACTTCTCTGGCAGCCAGTTATGGTTTTTATAATGTAATCAAGATTGTCATTTACCATAGAATGCACTACCTGACATGATTTAGACAGGCACTATGGCTTTCCAAGCTCAAGTTAATTAGAAGAGATTATCTTTCAGGTTCGGGCAAGGATTTATGAGGTAGAACAACAGATAAAACAAAGAGGCCGTGCAGTGGAAGTTCGATGGTCCTTTGACAAGTGCCAAGAGTCGACAGCAGGTACAGAATGCAACAAGAGAATGAATGCTTTTCTGTGTTGGATCTTATGTTGTGTTTACAATTCTTGTAGAACCCTCTCCATGAGTAAGGAAGCTCTTTTGACAGAGCCCTCTGTGCATTTTGTGGACATTGTTCTGTTTATGCCTTTTAGAGCCTGGCTGTTAAGAATGTCAACTCTGGGGCCGGGGATTTAGCTCAGTGGTTCGGTGGCCTGCCTCTCAAGCGCAAGGACACAAGTTCAATCCCTGTTACCAAAAAAAAAAAAAAAAAAAAAATG
>NW_022900949.1:67115464-67135036 GCF_012274545.1 Fukomys damarensis | reverse complement strand
AAAAAAAAAAAAAAAAAAAAAAATGTCAACTCTGGTTTCGTTGGCAGTCTTTTGAAGGTATATACTGAGAATGATACCTTGTGAAAAATTCCCTTTGCCTCACATAATGATAATTTTGTACTGTGCTGTTCTGGCTTTATTTGGCCCCTTTAACTGCCCATTTAATTTCTGCATCTAGGGGTGACTATTAGTCGGGTTTTACACACGTTGGAAGTCTTGGATCGTCACTGTTTTGACCGAACTGATTCCAGCAATTCAATGGAGACGCTTTATCATAAGATTTTCTGGGCAAACCAAAACAAAGATAACCAAGAGGTAGTTAATATTTATTCTCTTCTTTTTGCCTTTCAGTTTTAAGCATATGTTTTTCTTCCTCATTCAGTAAACTCTGACAAAGCTTTTCCTATGAAGTGTAATATTTTATGAAGGCAAATACATTTTTTGAAATCTATCTGTTGTTTGACTGAAGTGAACTTCATTTGTTAACCACTTAACAGTTTACCCCGAGCATCACTCAGGTAGTGCATTTGTTTATGTGCTACTGTAGTGAGCATAGCTTGGGCAGGTGTCTTTTTAAGAAGTCAATTCTCATATTGAATTAACTTGGTAAAATTGTCATTTTTATGTTTCCTGGCATAAAATTTAAAAATATGCAATTTATAGTCATCCTATATTTAAATAGTTGGATTGTAAGTGGTTAAAAGAAATGTCCAGGGTTGGTCTGCCTTGCTGTATTGATTGGACTTTTCTTGGTTGTTTTGCCATCCTCCATTTTAGTTTTAGCAGAATATCCTTCATTTAGTGATTGAACTTTATACAATGTTTTGACTTTAATTTAGGGACTGTGTTTTAATATACAGCACAGCAGAGGGAAGTGCATGAATATTTGTGGCCACAGTCTGAAAAAACCTTTAGACAATGTATTAGTCAAGGTTCTCCATAGAAGCAGAACCAATAGAAAAAAGTGTGTGTCTGTGTGTATTTTTATATTTGCTATTGTCCACTGTGACTGCAGAGGACGGTACATGTGAAGTGTGCAGGGCAGGCTGGGCACAGTTGATGCTGCAGTCTGGAGTCTGGCAGCCCAATTCCCTCATCTTCTGGGGACCTTTGTCTTTTCTTAGGGCTTTCGTCTGATTGGATGGGGCCCACCCACACTGGAGAATACTCCTCTTTGCTGAAAGCTCACTGGTTTACATGTTAATCACCTCTAGAAAATACTTTTATGGCAACATTTAGACTAATATTTGACCAAAGAATTGGTTATCATACCTGGCAGATTTTACATTAATCACAGTTTTTATATCTTCCTAGCAAAACATTATTTTGTGAATGAGCTGGTGTATTAATGGAGGATTTTCAGTTATTATTTTTTCCCCCTCATTCTTACTTGGGAGAAGTAAAAAGTTTCTCTTTTCAATGAAAAATTCCTATGATATATCCAGGTTGTGATAGGCACCAGAAATACTGAAGTAAGTCTTAGAATGCCTTTAAAAATACTGTAGTTAATTGATTATAAGTATCTTTGATTTTTAAACTAGTCTTTGGGAATGTATATATGGAGAGAGAGAAAAGATGAAACCACAAAAACAACCCAAAACCTTCACTGTCTTTATGTGAGCCTGATATATAGTCCAGATTAGTCCTCTTTTGAAATAATTTGGGAGTCTTCACCCTGCTTCTCAAGGATACGGTTGTAGATGATGGGTACCATGTAGGACCATAATGTCGAGAGCCAGGTACAGTTTGAGTGTATTTCTAACCCTTGTGTGAGTCTCCTTAGAAATTCTCCAGTACTTCAGGAGAGCATACTGACTGAGCCTGCACAAGTCCCTGCTTACCAAGGCAAGTGATAGCACTACTACTCTGCTCTTTTGGGATGGAAATTTTAAAAATTCATTTCTTTGTAGTAGAGACTTTCTTAGGCTTTAAGGCGACTGAAATTTTAGTACATAAATGTGCATTGTTGGAAGGGGGAGTATGAGTCCCCAAATATCAAGGTATCTTTTTGAATTGGTGAGTTTCCAGTGCTAAGAATCGAGTAGAAACTACACTGTTTCATGGTGAGGGCTTTGCCAAGGTCTCAAAAGCACTTCAGCTTTGTGGCTGTAACCCTCTAGTGATTGAGCTGGCTAACTTGAGAAGTGTCACATCATTTGCTCACAGAAACTCAAATTACCTGGAAGTATTCTTAAGGGAAGATGATAATGAAGGTGTCTTATAAAGGGCATGATTATGTTGTGAAGTTTCTGAGTAAAATTACACTGCAGGATTCTCTCTGATGCTCAGTTGTCGCCAGAGGAGGTGTCTGAGAGGAGCCTTTGGGGTGCAAGGAGAAATTGGACGTTCTGCATACAGTCCATACTTAAGTGTTTCTTTTGTCTAGGCTTTATAACAGAGTTGTTAGTGCTAGCATAGGTATAGAGTTTATAAATAAATGTGTATATTTAGAGTTTTTCTTTAAAAGCAGAAAAACCCTTTGGGCTGAGAGGGTGGAGATTGTCTGGTTCTGATCAGAGCTTCCTACAAATGAGAACCTTCTTCTTCCCCATCCAGCACACAGAGGCTCCTGCCACTAGAGGGCACCATGTGCTCAGGCTGAGTCCAGGTTGCGCTAGTGACTCATCAGTAGAAATGTTGCCCCATTTAGCAATATTTATGGCAGAACATTGACTCAGGTCTGGAAAGACCTGATGTAATGAGTAGTGGTTTTGTGGTTAATATGCTGTTTTATGGGTAAGATTAAAGAACTATATTTTAAATCTGTAATTCAGACTGATCGTCTAATGTTAACCCGCCCAAAAGAATATCTAAGTGGATCCTTCTATAATATTTAAAGCTGCATTAATTTTTAAGATATGGTTTTAATATATTAACTGTGTATCAAGGTATGTTTATATATGCATGCAAATGATAAAGTTTCATTTCTGTTTACTTTTTGCCAGGAGTTTCTGTTTTCTTCACTACTAAGTATTTTATGCTTATGGAATTCATGTGAACTGCAGCACTGTGTTGACTCTGAGCATCAGCTGTGTGACCTTGAGCAAATTCCCGAAGACTGTGTGTCTAAGCACCCTTGTGGAACAGGCATAGAGCACCTACTTATTCTGTTCACCTCTAAGAGACAGGAGCATCTCGAGTTTACAAAGCACTGTATAGATGTATTTCAGAGATCCTAGTTAAAACAGCAGCCGTTATTGCTATTGTAGTGGAAGAGCCGATATGATGAAGCCATTCTCCAATAAGAAGAAAATGTATTAAGTGGTGTGGTTAGGATTCAGAAACCCGTGTCACTCCTTTAAAATATATTTCTGTTTTGGAGGGGATTTCATAATTTGTTTCAGGATTGGGGTAATATGACAGATAATAGAAACAGTTACCAGCCTCTGTTGCAGTGGGTTTGAGGCTTGCTGTTATTGGAGGTTGTATCTAGGCATGTGAAGTCCTCAGGTTGCATAACCCGTTCCCCACGTGTGTTTGAACTGCACCCTACTTCCCTTTTCTTTGGAACTGATAAGGGGAAATCGGGTCCGCTCTACTTTCCTGTGGAGAATGAGGAGAACATCTGTCCAGAGGGGGGACGCCAAGAGGTCTGAGGTCCAGAGCTGTGTTTGCGATTGGTTTCTGTGTTTAGTGAAAGCCTGTCTCAAACTGCCGTGCAGGGAGGGCAGACACTGACAGCTTGATCCTGTGTGTGGAGGCCTGATGGCGCTATGCCCCCTGTGGAGGTGTCATGCCTGTGGCTTGCTTTCACTAATTCCGCATGGAATGCATTATTCCTTTACCCTTTTCCCTGTCTCCCTCATGTTCTGGTACTGGGATGGGGAGCTGGAAAACGGGCATGCCCTTTGTGAAAAGGCAGCAGCTCTCAGACTCTACTGTGGACTTGACTCCTTGTTGTCCGATCGTCTGTCATTTCAAGAAAAGCTGGGTGTCAAGATGTGTGTGTAAACTTTCCCAGGACTCCAGCATCCTGCCGGCTGGGCAGTGTGTCTGCTGGCCACATTTGGGCAGGTGCCTGTCACTCCTCAGCTGCTGGTACCTGCTCTCTACAGTGTTACCTGCTTGTTTTCTTGCTACGTGTTTCAGTGCCACCACCCATATGAGGTAGGTACTTGTCGTGGGGCTGAGACCTGATTCCAAGTGCAGTGACAGGTCTGTCGCTGTTGACTGCAGCACTGAGCAGCGGAATGCGGAGGGCCCCTGAGCCTTGCAGAGCTCCCTGACCACGTCCTTCCTCCTGGCTTCTTGCCTTCGTTGTGGTGTGCAGGAAGGCAGAGGCAGATGTATGTGGGGTCCCCTGGGGAACATGGACAGAGAGAGGGTCTAGGGTGCCAGGAAGAGCTGCCTTGCACTTCTCTCTCTGGGGCCCCTGGGAGCAAACTTTTTCCTGAGTAATGAGAAGGCGAAACAGCTGTGCTGGATGGCGCACTCCAGATGAGGAGCATATCTGTTTCCTCTTCGCTGCCCTTCATACCACCATCACCGGTCAAAACCTGGAAATGCACATGTCTTTTGCTTATATTTGTTTTATATGTGTTCGTATGGGTTGTTTGTTTGTTTGTTTTTTGATTAGCAAGGTTCTTAAGGCCAGAAAATGTGCTTTACTTATCTTGAGTACAGAGCCTTCTGGGTCATTTGGGGTTTTTGTATACTGTCGTCTAAGAACTGCCTGACAGCCATTATTGAAAGGAGAAGCTTTGTTTCTGTCATGGCTGTGCTTGTTCCACACTTGTCTTCCTGAAGTCCTATAGCTTCATGGAGGTAGGGTCTGTTTCTTCTGCTCTGCTGCATCATCAGCTCTTGGCTTCGTGCGTGGGGCTTGAACGGTGTAGGTCTGCCAGACATTTCATATTTTTTGATTTTTTTCAGTCTTTACCCTCAGCAGCAAAGCTGTCACTTAAGTGCTATACTCATCAGTGGACTCATCTATGATGATTCAGTAGCTGAATGTCCTCTTAGAAGGTGGGGCCTGGCTGGGTATGTGTTACTGGGCTGTGACCCGGAAGGGTGTATTCTTATCCCCAACTCCTCCTTTCTGTCACTGCTTTCTGGCCACCGTGATAGGAGCAGCTTTCCTCTACCAGGCCATTTTTCCACTGTGCCATTTTTGGCTTGGAGCCAACCAACTATGGACTGAATTCACTGAGACTATTAGCTAAAATACCCCTCTCCTCTAAGTTGTGGGTTATCAGATCAAATATTTTGTCCTAGTGATGGGAAAATAACTAATATAAAGTTTATTAGAAGTATGCCAATTGTATTAATATATTAGGAAAACAAAATTGTGTGCCCAGGCATTTAGACTCTGTTGTTATTAAAAGGGTTAAAAAAGTCAGTTCACTTAGGTTGGAGCGAGCCTCTTGGTTAGTTTTTGAGCTTCTGTGTTATTCAACTTTTTTGTTGCTATAACAAATACTTGAGATAAATAAGTTATAAACAGGAAAGACTTATTTTGGCTTACAGTTTTAAGAGGTTTTAGTTTATGATTGGTTGCTTTAAGCCTATGGTAGCACATCATGGGAGGAGCCTATAGTGGAGCCAGAAATGAGAGAGGGCGAGGGAGAGTTGTACATAGTTTGAAATTTCACTGTCTATAGGAGCACACCTGAAAGATTAAAGACCTCCTACTAGGCCCCACGTTTTACAGGTCTATCACCTGTCAATAGCACCATGTTTCTGGGACTAAGCCTTTAACACCAGACTCCCTAGAGGGTCACTTATCAAACCATAACAGTGTGTAAGCAAATCTTTTCTCTTAACTTTTTTTTTGGCATGCTTCATATGTACGAGGTCTTGTTTTAAGTGTCTTATACCATCTTATTTTTCTCTGACCTGTGAGGCACATTGAAAAAAAAAATCCTTTTATAGATGAGGAAACCAATATCTCCAGAGGACATGAAATTGTCCAACTCATATCCAACTTAGTGGGAGAACAGAGATTGGAATCATGAATGGTTCTAGAACAACTTTTTACTAGTATATTCCAGTTTTTACACTGCTTAAAATAAATATTTTATTTCAAGTAATAATAGAGTAGAACAAACAATCTTAAGATACAATTTTGCTAAGGAAAAAAGCAACTATTGTAATTGCCACAAATAATTTTCCACATATAGTATTAATTTTGGCACATTTGCTGTACGTGTGGGAATCTCTAGTTTTTAAAGTTTCTTTGCCAATTTTAACATAGTAAACATTAATGTAGAAAATTCAAATCCTGAATTTGGTCAACATCGCCTTTGTTTATAGCACGGACTTTAGGCCAATATAGATGTGAATTTGAATTGGTAAACACCGGTGGTCGTGTTCATGGCTGGGAATCTTTAATATTCCCTTTCTTATCAGCATGTTTATTTCTCATAACAGATAAATAGTTTATTGTGCTGTATCATGATGGTTTTGGAAATTGAATGTGGCATTTTAATTATTTTAAGTATGAGAGATGTGTACTTTTCTAGGACTTTTGGAAGGATTTACTTTGTAATTACAGTTCATCCCATGACTCTGATCATGTGATTACATATTTCTCAGAACTCTTATTTTCTACATTTGTATTGTTTACATGTTGATTTTTTTAAAACTGAGAGATAGAAAACTTAATTTTTATAGCAGTATAAATAAATGACAATTGATTAAATATTTAGAGGAATTGTTTTGAATTTGTTGTTTTACTTGTATCATTGTTTTCTTAGAAGAAAGTTATTCTCACTTCTGTAGCTTATATTTTGTCTTTTAGATACAGTATTACACTATCCAAAGACTGTCAACATTTACTCTATGGATGTGAGATTAGGAAAATTTACTCCATTCTCCACCACAGAATCAACCATCTCAAACATCTTTAGGAAATGTACACATGGAAACGTTCATTTATGTAAAATTTATCCAAAGTAAATATCATTTTATATAATCTAAGTTTGCGATTAACAGGCTTACGCTTATTACCTTATATGGTGATTCTGGATAGTAGTGCTCTTGCTGACTCCGTTCTGTGGGCTTGTGTTCTGTTAGCAGTTAGACCACTTTTAGCTTGTGTGACTCAGGAAATTCACCCAGCAATCTGCAGTGGGCCTCAGGCTGCACACCATGACACATTAGTATCTTTCTCTGTGTATTCCGTAGAGTTGTGATGCTATAATTTTTTTCCTTTGTGGCCATTATGTTTGATGTTGACCAAGAGTGATTAATTTCATTTACAAAGATGTCGTTTATAAACATAACCAGATTAAAGAACTATTGAAAAGCTTTATTTAGCATCTCATCTCAAGTTGTTTTAGTTAGCTCTTGCTTACAGTCATGAATCATCGATTTTTTCCCTGTTTTCCTTTAAAGGTATTATTTTATAATCTAGATAGCATATTAAAAATTTTTTATTTAAAAATATCAAATAATGTCCCTAAATATCCTCTAACTTTTACAAGAAGCCTGTCTCCCTGGTATGTTGTCAGCTAGCTTTCCTTCTTTATTTACCAAAGAGTAGCAGACCTGTGGTTATAGACTAAGCCTAATTTCATCTTGCCTGCTTCCCTTCTCCTGGAAAGAATAATGTGGCAGATCCCCTCTTGATGAAAACCTTCTTTTACATTTGCATTGTTTTGCAGGGTGGGGGGGCGGTTCTGGGGGTTGAATCCAGGGCCTTTGCATAGAGCTGTTATCTGCAGCCTTTTCATGTTTTGAGATGGGGTCTCACTTAGTTGTTGAATTGCCCTGGCTCGACTTGAACTTGCAGTCCTTGTGCCTCAGCCTTCTAGAGTGCAAGGATTGCAGCTGTGTGCCGCTGTACCTAGCCCACATTTGCAGTATCTTTATTATAGTGCAGATGGTACCATTAAAGACCATTAATTTGCTGCAGAATTTATGTTTTCACTATTTTACCACTGGAGTGTGTTCCAAATTCATTAGAGCATATAAATTGTACTGTTTTTTGAAAGATCTTGATGAGCTTTAAATTTAGTGTGTATTTGTCCTAGTCTCAGGAATGTCTTTTTGATTTTAAAAGTCTTTTTTTTTTTTTTAGCTTTCAACTTGAATTCCTTGGTTTTACACACAGCTCTGTAATAGAGCAGCTTTTAAACATTTGACAAGTTAACCTTTAGACCTTAGTTTATTCAACTGTAAAATTATAGGTTTGTTGTTAAAGCATTAGAATAGGAAATGCCACATAACCAACACACATTATGTAGAACAGTAGTAAGATTGTTAATTTTGCTCCATAGTCTTTGGGTGTTTTCCTAGGCATTTAGGTACATGTATATGAATAGTCAACAACTACAAAAGGTTGGAGAACATAAATGGAATTGGACTGTACATAATCTACAGGATCTTTTAATGTTTTTCTTCCACTGCCTAGTATTATCTATTACTTTTTGTTTGTGTGTTTTGGTCTGGTTCTGATGTTAAGCTCTCTTGCTGGTTCTACTAGTTTTCTACATAATTCTCTCGAGTTAGTGGGAAAACTAATCATTCCATGAAAGCTCTAGAAATGTTGCCATATCCTGTGAAGTACTTATTCCTTTCTTTTTTTGTTCCCTAATTCTACCAGAGTAGAGCAATTAGTAAATGCCAGTGGTGCCAAGTATTATTGTTGAGGCAATCACTCTTGACTCATGAGCATAGGACTCGGGATGCTTCTACAATTTCTTACTTAATCACCTGTTGGATTAAAGCAGGTATTTCCCCACATTAAGTAAACACACCTGTAAACTTTACCCTATTTTTTCTTTTAGTTTCATATATTGTGTGTATTGTTTTTATCCTTTGACTAAATAATATGTATTGAACCTCTTCTGTGCCAGTCACTAGCAGATGCTGAAATTAAAACAGTGAAAAGGACAAATGCCTGCCCTGTGGAAGCATCTGCCAAGTATTAGTGGCAGAGTGAAGTCTTTGGTAATGCATCCCTCAGCTTCTGTTTTCTGGGTGTCAGTTAGAAGTCTGGCCTGTTGTAAAGAAGTAGACCTCAGGGCTGGACCAGAGGGTTGTAGCAGCTGGCTGGGTTGGGGTAGCTGCAGACTTCCTGAGGTCTGTGTGAGCCATGTTGGCGATCTCTGCCAATTGTGGTGCTTTTTTTCCTTCATGTGATTCCATTTCACTCAAGGGAAGGAGTAAGCAGCAAGGTGCAACAGAAAGTATGGACTTAGTGGTATTGATCCCTAGTTTTTCCATTTTCTGTCTTGGTACTCTTTTTGCCCATCTTACAACTTTCTGAACCTCAGTTTTCTTACCTGTAAAATGTGAATAGCAACACCTATCTTTAGTTTGTCATTAAAAGTAGAGATTGTTTATGTAGAGCACCACAGCTTGTTTAGTATTTTCTATTATACTTTTTCTACCTGTGGTTGGAATTTGAAACTGTAGTTACTAGTAATGATTACGTGTTTTAATTTGTACTGGGGTAGACTCCATAGATTAATACCCCTTTTCTGGTGACTTTACTTTTGTATGCTGTAGTTCACTTTGTGCCCCTCCCCGTAATTCCTGTGTATCCCATTTGCTACAAGTTAGTGGCTTCATACTATAGGTTGTTCATCAATTTCTTTTGTCCATTATAGAGCACCGACATGACAAATGCCAGTTCTGCCCCCAAAGACCCCCTTTCTCCTTACTATAGTGTTTTGGGTGGTGAGGTACTTTGCTTTAGTAGCTCTCTGTGGTGTGCTTCCTGCTGGTTATCTGCAGCCGATAGCTGGAGATCTAACGGCCACGAAGATAAGTTGTGGAAGATGTATATTACATAGGAGTACATAGTATTACACAAGTGAGCAGATTTCTCTGATGCGGTGTATTCTTAGGAGAGGCCAGAGAAGCTTGGGGCCTCTTCCAGAAAGTGACTGTGTATCCTGAAGGTATAGGCAGTTCACCTTCCCAGGTTCTTGTCATATACAAGTTTAATTCTACCCATGTGTTTCATTTCCAAGAGTTATGTTGTGGTAAAAGTGCCATCATTTACCTGGGTGATCTTGGATACATTATTTACATTTTTATGTTTGGTTTCTTTATATGTAAATTGGGATAATAATGCTAAAGAGTTTATAGGTTGTGAAGATTGAGAAATTGATACTGTAAAACATTTATTGTAGTGTATAACTTTAAATTAAGTAAGCACGTAATTAATGTTAATTATCTTTACCCCTAGTACTTGAAATTTGCTAAGCTAAGGTATCAGTCATAGGAATTTTGACAATTACTAAACTCACACTGTTATTTCCTGTTTTAAATTTTTATTAGAAATGACTGAAAAGATTTACATGTAAATTCAAGAACTTTGAGTTGTTTTTGTTGTGTCCAAAGGGACAGTTTTAAATTCTTTTTTTTATTAAATCTTAAATTTTTATTTTTTTATTTTTATTTTTTCAGCTTTAATTGAGTTTATTGGTACATTTTAGGGATACAGTACAGTTACATTCATTGTTGGGATCTTGTACCTTTACATGACAGGACTTGGTTCTTATTTTTTCCCCTTGTCCCTGCCCTCCCTTCACAGTTACATTCATTGTTGGGATCTTGTACCTTTACATGACAGGTCTTGGTTCTCATTTTTTCCCCTTGTCCCTGCCCTCCCTTCACCCCCTCCTCCCCTCCCCATCTACAAGCACTTTATTTCCATCTTTTCATTTTCTCACATTTTTTTCTTTTCCATTTCTCACATTTTTCTTTTCCCTTATTCCCTTTCCCCTACCCATCCCACCTTCCCTACACCTTTACCCCTTTCTTCCCATTTCATAATGTCAGTAATCTTATTAGGATCTTATGTATTATTGCTGTTTATTCACACCAGAGAAACTATTCGGTATTTACACATGTGTGCCTTATTCATTTCACTTAGGAGTATATCTTCAGTCTTGACTTCAGTTATAACCAGAGTTATCAATAAATATTGCAGAAAACCTATTCTGCATAGTAGTATTTTAATCACCTGAGAATGGATAGGAGGTAGTCTACTTTAGCGTACTAAACATTTTATAAGATTGAGGACAGGACTTTGTGCCCCTTATATTCAAAGAATTGCTTAAAGACTCCTGCCAGTCATAGGTTACGTCCAGAGTCACAGTAAAGCCGTGTGGATGGGCGGTATGATTTCCGTCCCTGCCTTGACCTACCTGGGTGCAGGGAGGAGCAGTGCCCACAGCAGAAGTAGGGAGCATTGCTCCTGGAAGGAGGCGCGAGTGGGGGCAGGGAGTGGCCACTGCCTGAGGGCTGAGGACACCGAACAAGAGAAGGTTGGGATTTGCTGCTGCGGTGCATCTTTAGCCTCTTCTTTCTACATTCCCTACAAGCTTTTCCCATCTGCCTTTATTTATACATCTTTAATCATGTGTTGAAATACACCCATTTGTCTGCAGAAAAATAGAAATAAAATCAAAACCAAAAACGAACATTCCCGTAGTTCCACTGCTGAAACCAGATTTTCTCACCTGTGAACCACTCTTATGGACCATTCTCTGTTTATGAGGTCACCAGCTTTTCTTACAGTTGACCTGCTATGTGCCTCTTCAGTTCTAGGGGATCTGGGGATTAGACTCGGGACCTTGCACTTTGGAGGCAGATGGCGGCACCTCTGAGCTAGTAGCAATTTAGTACCATACCATACTTATGCAGGCATATCTGTCTTTTTACTCTAGGATTGTTTTGGGGGGATGTATTTCCAAAGATTGGATTATTGGAGTAAATCATGTAAAACTTTTAAAAGATTTTTGTTATATAATGGAAATTACATCTGAAAGAACAATACTAATTTTTATTCCTGCAAAGTAATACATGAGAATACATTTCTGTCTGGTGCCTAGAAAGGGGCCTGGCAATAGAAGGTCCTCAATGAATATTTACTGAATGAATTAATGAATGAACGAAGGATACCACCTGTTTCATGGCAGTCCTCCATGAATTGTTAATTGTTTTCTAAATTCAAAAATTTTATTGTAGCTATCTTATATTTGCTCTTCAAACACCAGTCCTCTGCTCCTGTAGCTAATACCATGTTTGCTACCCTAACTGTTTGCTTAAAACTACTTTGGATTGATTCATCATTGCTGTGGAAATTTATTAAAATTTGGTGGTTTGGAACTGCACAGAACATTGTCTTACGGTTTGGGAAGTCAGGTTCTTACTAGGCTATAATTTAAGGATCCTTCATGTGTGTTGTTCTGGAGCCCTTTGTGGGAGAATCTCTCTCTTTTTCTTTCCCAGTTTCTGGAAGCTGTCTGCATTCCATAGCGTATCATCTCTTCTCCCAAATTCAAAGCCAGCGTCAGAGCATGTTCAGATCTGTCTTTGATACCTGCTTCTCTTGTCACACTTCCTTCTCAGTTCTCCTGCACTCTGTCCCGTGAGGATCCCAGTGATTCTTCTGGACTTACCCCCGTGCTCCCATCCCGGGTTCCTTAACGTGCTCCCATCTTCAAAGCCCCTCTTGCCTTTTCAGGTAACATATTTCTAAGTCCTGAGATGGGAATATGAGTGTCTTAGACGTTGGTGGGTCATTCGTGTGCCTACGTGATACTGATTTCTCTTTTTGTTCATCTCTACTTAGAAACGTAACTAATTCAAGGTTTTTCTAGTAAGCTGCATTTTGGGCTAGGGATTTAGCTCAGTGGTTCTGTGGCTTGCCTTGCAAGCTCAAGGTACATCCCTGGTACAAAAAAACCAAAAAACCAAAACCCAGAAACTGCTTTTTAAAGGATATTGAGGATCTAATAATGCTCTTCAGTATTTTCTCTAGTCCTGTACTATGCATATGCATCCACTGTTTATATAGTGTCCTAATACATACATATGTATATATATGTGTGTGTATAGATATGTACATGTGTATATATGTATATATTGTATATATGTATATATTGCAGCTGTATCTAACTCCTTTGCAGATCTACCTTGAATTCTTGCCTTGATGCTACTATGTGTTAAAATAACTTCATCTTTGCTCTACAGTTTTAGTTGTTTTGAAAAAAGGAGCTGTATAATTTTAGAAATTTGACCTTTAGAAGGAGAATTTATTTCAACTTACATATTTGAAATCATGACAGTTATTTGAATTAATTTGTAAGTTATTACCCAACAGAGAAATAGAAGCTATTCCCTTTCCCTTCCTTTTTATTTAGTTTGCAGTGCGGAGGATTGAACCCAGGGCCTTATGTATTTCCAATAATTTTTAAGAACCTGGTTGTTGCAGAGCAGTGTAGAGGATATGAGGCAGGGAATGTGAGCCATGAATGTCAGTACATGCATTGAACATTATGCTGGAGTATACCTTGGAACTAATGTTTAGGGCCAGATAATTCTAAGTAATGGAATCCAGGTAAGATTTCTTATTAAATCCACCTAAAATGGGGACAAACAGCAAACAGTTGGGAGAAAATGTTTGAATGGGACATTAGCTTTGAACGCAAAAACTTTAAAAATTCACTTTATAATTTATAGATAATTTTTAATAATAAATAGTGATAAAATACAGCACAGACATATAATATGTAATTCATACTGTAGAAGAGATATGCATTCAAACAAGAATGATGTGTTCCAGGATAATCTTCTGAGGAGTTAGTGTGAGTCACACATTAGCTTTGGTAAAACCTTCTTGTTTCATCTAGAATGGACTTGGAGCCTGCCTGTTACTCCCTCCCCACTCTCCCAGTACTCTAAGGAAAGGGTAGCATCATGTTTGATATTCCCAAAGCAGTGCACTTTGCACTCTTGGAATCTGGTCAGCATTGGAAAATATTTACTGATTTAAAAAAATGGATTTTGGAATTATAATTGATGTGAACGCAAGAAAATTCCTGTGCTAAGATTATATGTTTAAAATGTTTAATTCTTTTTCTGCAGCATTGTTCTCAGTGTGTTGGTGTATGGTTTTCTAAATTTATGTACCTTCTAATAACTGGAAAGTGTAGCAGGTAGACTTGGGGCCCGTCTGCATGTTGAGAGCGCAGATGTCTGGTAGTGGGACATGTGGAGGCTGTGTCCTATGAGATGCCGGAGGTGTCTCTTGGTGCTTGGGCTCAGGTGCTTGTTTTCTCCACACAATGCATATGTTTCTTTGCTTTACAGTTAGTTATGTTTTTCTGTCTAGCTTTTTGAGAGTAAGGACCAGGTTTTAAAAATGTTTGTTTGCTCAGTACCTAGTATCATAGGTACTCGAAGCCTTTACTGGATGCTTTTGGACATGAACTGACTTTTTGTAGGGACTTGGTTTTGGTCACATTACCGCAAATGTGTGGCCATACACAGATGTGTTCCAAGAAGTCTCTGCTTGCGTGTGTGCTTTTCTTTGCAACTCCAGGTCAGGCCGAGCCTGGTACTTATATATTGGATGAGTCAAATCATTGAAAGGCAGAGTACTCTTTTTATAATCATTGGGTTTTAATAAATCCATTTCAAAAAATTATCGTGAACTAAAACCCTTTAACACAGATTTGGAATTCCAGTAGATGTTTTAAAAATTTAATTTTCTTTTTTTCCTCATTGAGTTTATTGGTACATTTTAGGGATACAGTACAGTTACATTCATCTTTGGGATCTTGTACCTTTGCATGACAGATCTTGGTTCTCATTTTTTCCCCTTGTCCCTGCCCTCCCTTCACCCCCCCTTCCCCCTTTACAAATACTTTATTTCCATTTTTTCATTTATATTTTTTCCTTTCCCTTATTCCCTTTCCCCTACCCTTCTCACTTTCCTTACATCTTTAGCCCTTTTCTTCCTATTTCACATTGTCAATTATATCATCAGGATCTTGTGTACCATTATACTCTGGTGTAAATTTAATGTTCTTCCATGCACAAAACTCAGAGACAAAGAGACAGACATGGTTTGGTTGGTTTGACCACATTATTGAAATGGTAAGAAACTATCTTTTCTATTCCAGAGTATCAACCAATTTCTCCAGTAAGCTATTTTTCTTCAATTTTTAGCTAATTTTTTGAGAAATTTTTTTCTATTTGGTTTGAAATTGAATGACTTTTAAAAGTTATTTATTAATTTCCTGTTGGAAAACTTTTGCCACAAGATTGTTTGCAGAATTCTTTTTTAAAGTTAAGAAAATGAATACATTTTTGTGGTATATAATAATTACATTCATCATGGGGAGTTGGTACCTTTATAGATCAGATTTTAGTCCATTTTACTTCCCATCTCTCTCTCTACTTCCGTCTTTCTCTCTCACCTCCCTCCATCCCCAGACTCTCATTTTCAAAAGATCAGTCATTTTTAAACCCATCTGGAGTTTTCTGAAAAATCTAGGCTTCATCTGTTTTTATTTATTTATTTTTAATCCTTTGATTTTTTTGAGATGAGGTCTCTCACTGTGTAGTTCGGTCTGACCTTGAACTCACTGTGTAGCCCATGCTGGCTGTGAACTCATAGTAATCCTTCTGCCTCAGCCTCCCAAGTGCTGGGAATACAGGTGTGCAGCACCACGTCTTAGGTGTTCTTAGGGTTCATCCTGCAAATCACCATACAAGGACATTGTAGTGTGAATGTTTAAAAAATATGTATTTTATTTCTTTAGCATAAAAACTATTTACTCAAAATTTACAATGTATATGAAAGTATAAAATACAAGTCACTTTTACAGATTTTTTTTTTTACTCAAACATGTTTTAAAAATGTAGAAGCTAAATACATTCTTTCAAATTGGAAGATTATGTAATTCAGATTATCATTAGCACTTTTATATAAATCACTGTCATAATAGTTCCTAGCAGGTCTCCAAAGAATAATTTTGCTAAATTTAATGTAGCCTAGTGGCCTTGCAGTAATTTAATGGAATAAGGACATGAACAAGTGAAAGGAAGACCATTGTAATTTAACTAGATAAAATTTTGTTTTTACAAAATAAGTTAGTTGCTTTGGATGACAATGCACATAAAGGAATGAGAGTATATGAATTTAGGAGAGCGAAATGTCTCTGAATGTTTTCCCTTGCATATCCAGAAACATTTTAGAGATTAGAAAAAGCTGATTGAAAAAATGAATGTGAATTCTTTATGAGTTATAATAATGCTTCTTATTTTGCTTTTTTTTTTTTGTACCAGGGATCGAACTCTGGTCCTTGAGCTTGCACAGCAGCTGGTGGAACCACTGAACTAAATCCCTGGCCCCTGTTTTGCTTTTTAAGGTGCAGTAAGACTGCTGTTCGATTTATGCTGTAACAGAAACTCACTATTTGCCTTAAATTAGAATGAGTTGTTTTTTAATATATATTTTAAATACAGAACAACTCTTCATAGATTTTCTTAAAAGGGAATCTGTTAAGTGGCATTTTCCTGACATTTTCCCCATTCTTTCTCATTCACTCAGTGATTTACGTGATTACAGAGTGTGTGTAGGCACTAAGGGCACAGTAACAAGGAAATCAGCTCCTGTTTCATGGTGCTTACGAGCCACTGTAGTGAGGGGATGCAGACAGTGAGATTATACCTAAGTGCATCCTTAGACCAGCAGAGAAGAAGACAGCCTGTGAAGCCCTGGGGAAGAACAGGCCAGAGGAAAGAGCAGCCAACACTGGGGCCTAGTATGGGGGTGCGCTTGATGTGCTTGAGGGACTCTGGTGTAGCTAGAGTAGTTTCTGAGGGAGGTGACTCCGGTCTGGACTGAACGGTGGTACTATTTCCTAAGAGAAAGTAAGTACTAAGGACAAGAAAGGGATCTGAAGCAGAGTTGAGTGTAGTTTAGGTGTCAGTTGGATTTACGGTGCTGTGGGACAGCAGGCAGAGATGTCCTGGAGCTGCTGAAAGTGATGTGGGTGTTAGTAGTTTAGGGGAGATTGTGGGCTTCAGGAGAGGAGTTGGCCTTTGTTTCTCATCATCACAGTTGGAATGATAACTACTTTCAGGTTTCTGTCAGGATGAAGTAAGGTTGCTTATGTAAATAAGATTGAACGCAGGCATGGAACACAGGTCATGTAATTGGAGGTTATAATATTGTACCGCAAGGCAGGAGGAAGGTATTTGATTTCCACTATATTTAGATAGGCCTCTTCTGTTCTTTACATTTATTTCTGTTTATCAGAAATCTTGTCTTTTTTTCTTCCAAGACCAATGTTTTCAAAATACAATTTTCTCTTTCACATTATAAAAACACAAAATGAAAAATCTCCTATAATCCCTTCATCTAGATAAAACCTCTGTTAACACTCAGCCAGGTGTGGTGGTGCATGCCTGTAATCTCAGCACTCAGGAGGCTGAGGCAAGAAGGATCTTCTTGAGTTTCAGGCTGGCCTGAACTATGTTGCAAGACA
The DNA here is from genome assembly GCF_012274545.1 of Fukomys damarensis. Lineage (NCBI taxonomy): Eukaryota > Metazoa > Chordata > Mammalia > Rodentia > Bathyergidae > Fukomys > Fukomys damarensis. The sequence goes on along the minus strand of NW_022900949.1, from coordinate 67,117,796 downwards.
TAGTTTCAAACCAAACCAAACCAATGCAGACCACCAGTGTGACTCTCTGAAGCTACATTTTGTGGCCACATCTCCCGAAGTTGGGCTCAGTTAGGGTTTCTGTTTTAGTCTTTTGAGGAGTATAACTTTTGGAGCAATGAAATGTGCCTTAACAGCATCTAACACTCATGCCCATTCTGGGCACTTGGATTAGATTTGTTGTTGTTCTGCTGTTCTGTTTTGAATGCACACGCTGCTTAATTTGTGGATCTTCAGTGTGTTGCATGTAGTGAGTTTATGTGCATTTATATTTTCCAGAGAGACGATTTGGACACACTAGCTGTTGTTTAGCTTATGAAGGGTGTATGGTCATGTGAATAGATTTATTCTCTCTTTTGTTGTAGTTCTCTTAGTAAATTTATGCCTTGCCATTTCAACCCATGTTACATCTCATATAATGTCTTTAGTGTGAAAATAATTAAAAAACTCTTAGGTCTGTAGGTACTGACAGTGGAGTGAAGTACTTGTACTTTGTAAAAAGTACTTGATTACTTTATAGCAGCTTTTTATCTGATTTTGAAGAAACAGGGAAGAATTTTTTAAAATGTTTAAAAATGTCAGTAAGATGCACATTATTGGTTAGAGTAATAAAAACTGATAGCAGTGCTTTTGGAGTATCTGTTTACTTTCTTATTCTAAATCTAAGCAGGTGGCACTTCACTAATTGGCTTTAAATATTTTTTATTTTTCTGTGAGTAAGTTTGAATTTAGGTAGGTTTACTTTCCTTTTCTTTTTTTTTGGTACCAGTGATCGAACTTGGGACCTTGAGCTTTGTGAGGCAGGTGGCAGAACCACTGAGCTAAATCTCCGGCTCGAGTTTTCTTTCTTATTTGATGCCATGCTCAAAATTCATTATTTTAAATCATTTCCCCTTGTATTAAGAGACCAAGAGCATCCTTTTGAGACCTGTCACAAATTACTTTTTGTTTTGTTTTATTGTGAGTCAAAGTGTGTTTAAATCTCCACATTTGGTATTAGATGAGTAAAAATCTTGGAATAAATGATTTTCATGATCTGAATTGTTTAGTGCTATTCAAAGCTGATCTTGGTTTCTCAGATGACACTGGGTTTTTCAGGTGCCTTCTCATGGTCACAAATCTAAAACAAGCTAAAATTTTTTGTGTGTATATGTATATTCTTCCACAGAGAATGTTCATAATGTGTCGTAATCTTACTTGAGTTTATGAATTTTAAAATGCTGACTTTTTTATGTGGTATATAAGTGCCAATAGTGTGATGGTCCACTTTCCTATCATAATGTTTATACACATGGGAAATCTTAAACCTTTGCAGTTGATACAACGTTTCCTTGACAGGAACACTCTGAAGGAGACAGACAGAGTGCAAGGAAGCACAGCTTCTCTGCCACCATCACCCTGCGACTGAGCTCCACCATGATTCATGTCCCTGAGGTCCCCTCAGCCTCAGTCATGGTAGTCCATCCTGAGGCTGATGGTGTGGACTCTGCAAAGACCCAGTGTACTTTGTTAACTGTATCTACTTTTAATTATCTGTTCTTTTTGATGCTTAGCTGACATTTTTTATGCTTGTTGTTTCTGACGGAATGGGTATTTTACCAGCATTCCAGTCCCCACCTCTTTCTGATTTCTTATTGAATGGAATCATTTGATAACCCAGCCCGATAGTATCATGCATACATGAGGTCCTGACTGGGGTCCTGGTGCAACAGTTGAGGGCAGTGCTTTGGTGGTCAGTAGTCATTTTCCCTTTCTTTTAGATTTGAAATTGAATTGTAGAGGATCGAAGGGGCAAAGTTATGACTCTAAATGAAGTCATCTATAAGAAACCATTCTCTTAAGAATTGTCACAGATTCAGTGAGTGTGATTTCTAAGTGATTTCCTTCCTTATGACTAATCTTTGACTCTTCACACTTCAAATGATTTAGAAGCCCACCTTAAAACTCCTTTAACAAAATATGGGGGCAAAGCTTTGAAGCTTAAGGCGCTCCATTGTTTGCTTCTTGACCCTGTTGGGCGAACCTTTCATTTGATATGGTTGGTGCCTGTTTCTCTTGGTCATTAGGTTGCCCCCAGTGATGAAGCTGTGGTGACGCTGTTGTGTGAGTGGGCCGTGAGCTGCAAACGGTCAGGCAAGCACAGGGCCATGGCGGTGGCCAAGCTCTTGGAGAAGAGGCAAACAGAAATCGAGGCAGAGGTAGGTCTACTTTTCTTTCTGCTTGTTGAATGTTGTAGTCTAAACATACTGTTGAGGAATACATGTTTATCTTCATTGTGCTCTTTTGCTCTTTTTTTTTTTTTTTTTTTTTTTTC
>NW_022900949.1:67111174-67115351 GCF_012274545.1 Fukomys damarensis | reverse complement strand
ATACTGTTTAAATACATGTTTTTTTTCATTTTGTTCTTTTTTTTTTTTTTTTTTTTTTTTTTTTTGGTACCAGGGATCAAACATGGGACCTTGTGCTTGCGAGTCAGATGGTGGAACCACTGAGCTAAATCCTCAGCCCTCTTTTGCTCTTGAGAAAGAAGGGGGTGTAGGATCCCTTTAAATTGGTACAGCCAATAATGTGTATTTTTTTTCATTTATTTTATACCTAATTTATTCCCATGCCATAAGTTTTTGTTTCTTCAGTTTCTTCTGGACTATCATTTTCTTTTGTGCACTTCCTCCTCTGGTTTAGGAACAATTTGTTCCTTTTCAGTAGATCTCAGCGTGGTAGGGTGCTAATGAACGAGTTAATGCGACCACGAGCTCTGTAAGTACGGTGGCGCATCTTGGGTGCTTTGTTCACCTGAATATGTTCAGTGACCAGAGCATCTACATGTAAACCCTTACGCGCACCATTACTCTCTGCATTTTTAAGCACTTGCAGCAAAAATTCAGCACTTTTCGGGCCACCGAACTTGTGTCCAGCCCCGCTGTTTGGCCTGGGCACACCTACCCACTCCACCATTATAATGCCTGAATGGCACACACTGCTTCTTTAGTGTGACATCCTTCAGGTACTTGGTGGCCTTTCGTATATGCATACCCTTGATGGCCTGGGCAGTTTTTCAGGTGTTCTTAAAGTGAACACGAAGATTTGAGCCTTTTGATTGCATGATTTTGTGGGGCTAAGTGAAGAGAGTAGCGAACCCTTTTCACAGGTCACCTCTGGCCACTTACAGGAAGAGCAATAATTTGTATTCTTGACTAAGAAATGTCTTTTAAAATAAAACGGGCCAGGGACTGAGCTCAGTGGATCCACCGCCTGCTTTGCAAGTGCAAAGTTCCAAGTTCGATCCCTGGCACCAAAAAAAAAAAACCCAACCAAACAATAAAATAAAACAGCATCTGATTTAGTACAAAGAAATCTGATTTTGTGAGATTGATACATACATAATTTGCACAAACATTTTCATAGGCATATGTAATTTATACCAACTTTTGAAACTTAAAATGGGTTTGGAAATATTTTCTGGAGGCAATTATGATTATGAGATAATAGATACCAGTTTGTTAGTTTTTAGGTTATATTCTAGCCCCAGACATGGCTGTTAAAGCCTCAGACATAAATTATAAAAGAAAAAAGAAAGCTAACTTCATCAACATTAGCTTTTGTTGAAGGGAAAATTTCCAAGTGGGCCTTCCTTTCTGCCTGTAACTATAGCAGAGGTAGTAATGATAAGAGAATGTGTGTATGATGTGACAAGGACCTCAGCATCTCTCTCCCAGACACTTCCCTTTCTGCCTGTCTCTCAGTAGCTCTCTTGGCTTGTGTCACTCTCCACAGCTGGCAGAGTGATCTCTTAGAAATGTAAACAACACAGTATTACTTTATTAAAACTCTTGGAGCACATTACCAAGGCCCACAGAACCTCGCATTACCTGGCCTGCGTGGCTTTTCCATTTTGTCTTGTACTCTTCTCTCTTCGGTCACAGCGCTATCCCCTAATCTTGGTCTTTCTGTTTCTCCAACACTCCAAACTCACTTTACTTTGGGGGCTTTGCTCTTGCTGTCCCTTTTGGGTGTCAGATTCTGCACCCCAGTTTCCCATGCCCAGCTTCTCTCTAGCATTCTCATTTCAGGAAGTGCCACCTCCTATGGAGCATTCCTAGCACAAGGAACACCTGCTCAGGAAGGTCTTCCATTTACCTGAAGTTCACGGTACCCACTCAACAGCTGCTCTTTGTCACATTACTCTTTTACTTTGTTCATTGCTGTGCTCATTAAGCTAGTTCATTTGTATTGCTTGTTGCTTGCTTTTCCCCATTAGATATGAGCTTGACAATAGTAGCCATGACCATCACACAGGGCATCATAGATTCTCAGATGTTTACTGTATAAATGGACAAGCTTAGCTGGCTCTCCAAACTGCTCATATTACACCAACTTCCTCTGAACATATTTAAAAATAAGAAAATTTCTGTGGGCATCTTTTCCCTCTTACTGGAAAAGCTGTATTCATCATTCACAGAAGATCCCATTGTTGAAACTGGGACTTGAAGCTATCAATTAAGGTTTCAACAAATGGCCCATTGCACAATGTGCAAATTAGGAAGAGAATTTCATACTTTTTCTTACACATTATAAATAGAAGGGTTATTTTGTAGTGAATTGCAGTGAATAAACTTCAGTAACTAAAGTGAACTAAAGAATTTCTCAGATATTTCATTGCTCCTTCTAAATCATCTCCTTTTTACTTCCACTTTTAAAAAAGGTTCATATACAGATTACTTGCCAATTTTAATAGATTTAATTGTGTCCATATTTAAAAGTGCGTTCTGTTGAGATAGTTAATTGATTTGTTAAATGGTATTGTTTTTGAAATGAGACCTTTCCAAATAGAGGATAGATTGGAGAGATAGTATAATAATCTAAGTAACATTTTTTATATCAGTATTAAAGGATAAGTGAAAATGGGAAAGCTTAAAAGGATATTGAAAAGGATAGAAAACAAGATGTTGATTACTTCCAAATTGTTTTTCAAGCTTTTGCAAATTTAGTGTGTAAGCATAGAGGAGTTAAATAGCCTCTCTGGATGTATTTCATAAATCGTGTAGATTCTCAGAATTCCGAGGACATCTCATTGGTAAGTGTGCTGGATAAACAAAAGACTCCTGTTAGAAGAATTTTGTTTGTTTTCTCATTTGACACTTCCAAACACAGTGCACATATACTCTCCTGACAAAAATATGCAAACACTGGGCCGGGGATTTAGCTCACCGGTTTGGTGGCCTGCCTCGCAAGCGCAAGGACCCAAGTTCGATCCCTGGTACCCCCCCCCAAAAAAAAACATAAACACCAATGAATAAAATTGATTAAAATGTGCCAAATATTGCAGGGAATATACAATTAAACATGCAGTTTTGCATAGGCACAAGGAGTAGCTGGCTGTTCTGTGTTAATGCATTTAGTGAGTACTTACACAGTGCTCTGCAGTTTCCAGTGCACATGAAAAATGGGATTCATGCACGTTCTTTGAAGTCAGCTGAATTGTTTTGGAGTAGTTTTCTCCAACTTCTAGAAATTGTTTTCACCCGGATGTGTGGTCTTTAAATACAGAATTTCAATTGATTTTACATGCTTCTTTTTAATGAACACAAATGTTCATACAAAACTAACAAATTCATGACTTCTCATGACTGTACCTATCATATGTAATTAACTGTGCTTATTTTTAATCTGTAGAGATGTGGCGAATCAGAAGTCTTAGATGAAAAGGAGTCTATTTCTTCAGCCTCTCTTGCTGGATCTGGTTTGCCTATTTTCCAAAATGTTCTGCTAAGGTTTTTAGATACACAGGCCCCCTCATTGTGTAAGTAAAGCAGGATTGCTACTTCTAGATAAGGGATTGCTTTTCCCCTCTCCTGCCCTCCCCTCCCCTCCCTCTCTCCCTTTCTCTCTGTAATTCTTTTTTATTTCTTTTCTATTTGCATTTTATGTAGACTTCTTGGCACTGTACATAATTTTTTCTGAGAAAAATTTTAGAGGCTTTATTTTTCAGTGAAAATTTGTAGGCAGTTTAACACTCAGTGAAGCTTCAAATACTTTAATCTTGATTGTAATAATTTAAAAATTAAATCACCTTACTTCCTTGTGTATAGTTATTCTGGATCTTTCTTACAACAATAGAAAAACTATGGTCCTGTGACATTTATCTGTGTATTGTGATTAGTAATTTTCACTTTTGGAGCTGTTTTCTAAATTTATGATTTTCTTAATCTTAAAAAGCGTGGGTAAATTAATCTAGTGTACCTTATAACCAGAAGTCCTACAAGTCCTCTTTTGTGAGTGTCTTTAGTTACATTGTTGTGCTTGCCTCAGTATCTTTTTTCTTTTATTGATATATGTTTGTGAAACACATTGTGTTGAATCAGTTGAAAATATTTAGCTTTCATGGCTATTTTGACTTTGGAGAAGAGGCAAAAAATGCCACATTGCCAGATCCGGTAGGTATGGTGGATGAGGACACACCGTAATGCTTTTATGAGTTTCCCTTTCTCTAGGATGACAATTGGCAGTAGTGTTCACTGTATTTTTTTTTTTTTTTTTTTTTTTTTT
>NW_022900949.1:67102392-67111137 GCF_012274545.1 Fukomys damarensis | reverse complement strand
TTTTTTTTTTTTTTGGTACTGAATGGGGATTGAACTTAGGACCTTTCGCTTGCAAGGCAGGTGCGGTGCCACTGAGCTAAATCCCTGGCCCTATTCACTGTATTTTTTATTGTACTTTGTAAGGGTGTGAAAGAAGACTCCCAGAACTGTTTCACAGAATTGCAAGAACAATTCAATAAGTGTGTTTGAAGTGAGGGGCAGTATTTTGAGGGGGATTAATGGCAATATGTCTTTCACTTTTGTCATTTTTCAGTTTAAACATTTATGGTATATTTTGATCACATCTTGTAAATTCCTTGCAGCTTGGAGGAGATGTACATTTACTTTTTGCTTACTTCTTCCCATTCGAATTCCTTTTTTTTTCTTTGGGAAAACTTTCTCCTTCTATGCCTTAGCTAGTTCTGTATGGCATATACTAGAGGAACTGTCCTGTTTCCCTGTTTAGGGGCTGCTTGTCCTTGACTGTGATAGTGAGTGAGAGGAAATGTGGGCTGAGCTTCATGCTTTTGGGTAGATCTGTTTGTCTTCTATTGGTGTTCCTAATGTCATAGTACCAGGTATAGGGTTTCACATTTTTTAGCCTTATCCCAAAGGTAGAGATATAAAATTTACAGTATTGAAAGTCACACTGTCAATTAGACTGATTATGAAAGTGAAAAAACAAAAGGATGACATAACTTCATCTTTGTACCATTTTTATTCGTTTCCCTTTTCCAGTAGATCCCGTTTACTGTCTTTTTTTCAAATACCATTTGAATTGTAGTTCTCTTGTGAAGTTGTCTTTGAAACAATGCACATATCTGCCCTCAAAATATGCAGACATACACAAGGTATTAAAACTGATTGAAAACTGTTTTAGTAGTAAAAATACAGTGTGGTAGGCTAGCCATGCTTTGTTTATGCTATTGCTTAGTTTTTTATTTGTCAGGGACCACTACCATTAAAACTGGAATTGTATTTTTTTTTTTACTTTTGAGTTGTACTTGGCCAAGGAAAACCTTCCCTTTGGCTTTGTACAAAGCACAAGAGCCTCAGTAAATCTTCCAATAAATTGTTTGTTTAAAAAAAGACTGATTATAAAAGATAGTGAAACTATTTTAAAATCTTAGTAATTGGTGGTTTTTCCTGTACAGTCGAGAAATTTCTGATTGAATTTGCTCCCTCACAGCGGATCCAAACAGTGAGTGTGAAAAGGTAGAATTTGTGAACCTGGTGCTGCTCTTCTGTGAGTTCATCCGCCATGATGTCTTTTCCCACGATGCCTACATGTGCACACTCATATCTCGAGGAGACTTGTCAGTCACTGCCTCCACTGGGTCACGGTCACCAGCAGGGGACAATGCAGATGAACACTATTCAAAGGACCACGATGTCAAAATGGAGGTATGACTCTGGGTGTGATGCCCACCCCGCACACTAAACTGTGCTGGGGCCGCTTTCAGATGGGTGTTGGTGATGGAAAGGTTGGTCACCTTTTCATTGTGTTCTTTTCTATAATGTCCTTTTTTTGTTTGTTTTTTGTTTTTTGTTTTTTGTTTTTTTGGTATCGGGGATCGAACTTGGGTCCTTGCGCTTGCAAGACAGGCCACCGAACCGCTGAGCTAAATCCCCGGCCCTATAATGTTCTTTTATCTCCACTCTGTACTCAGAAAGGACATTTGGACTATAATTATAATTTGTCTTCCAGAATTTTCTTTTATCTACTATAACATGGTTAATGAAAATATTTGACAGATTGTAAATACTTAATGAGACTAATATGCCTCTAGTTTTAGATCTTTCTAGCCTCCAGTTTTCTTTCAGTGTTGTCCTCAAGACCAAACTTGTTTGACCCTAAAAACTAACTGAGTTTTCATTCTAAGGGGCATCTGTTCCCCAGTGTACCATTGGTTCTTGTAGCACCTTTCATACATAATTGGAAATTCAGTGTTAGCCATAACATATTATACTTTCATTTCCATTTATTGAAAATTTAATCTGTTTCTCAAATATGGTAGACTTTTTCTTTTCAACAAATTATTTTGTTTTCTGAATATGACTATATAATTTTCTGCCAAGTTCTGGTATTTTGTATGTTGTTCCACATGCTTAAATATTTTAAGTAGTAACAGCAGTTTGTGAAAATTCCCTAGAATAAAGCTTCATATTGATTTTGAAAGCACTTAATCATATATGTTTATGTTTAAAATAATGGCTGTATTTGTAAAAAAAATGCATTGCTATAGAATTGCAAGTGCAGATACATAATTTGTACTTGTAAGATTTATTTTCCAAAAGGCACATGATTTTTAGATTATTTTTTATTGTAAGTAGTATTGTTTCTCACTTTTTTCATAGAAGTTTCAAGAGTAAAAACTAAAATTATTTTACTGGTTGACATATTTTCTAAGCTGCTGCTCCTTTCTATTCTTGGATGTCTAGATATCTTATCTCTTAGGTATAATTTTAGGTTTTGCTCACTAAAAGATATTGTTGAATTTGTGACAGCGAACAGTTCAGAGAAGGAAACTATAGCCTTTTTTGGTTTTTGATTAGGAAGTTTGTGTATTCTTGCCTTAAAATACCATGAAAGTTAAAACATTCTCATCATGAAAGAAAAGAATGTGACTTTTCAAAGCAATGCATGTGTTAAAACTTCCTTCTGCTTTTCTACGAAAAAAATATGCAGGGTGGGGTAAGGATGATTAAAGATCTCACTGTTTTTTAGCCTCAGTTTATTAAGCTACAGAATTTACAACATGACTTTCTTTCTCTGGCAATTATCAGGAACAGAGTATTATGGCGCATATGGGCATTGACTCAGGAACCACTAACATTTTTGATGAAGTAGACAAGAGTGACTTTAAAACTGACTTTGGTTCGGAGTTTCCAGTAGGTTCAACATTCAATTCTTATTGACATTTAACCCACCCCCTCCCACCCCAACTTGTCCCTGTCCTTTTGTTTTTTGCCCCATGTATCAGAATGACTTGTACACCTGTGATGTGAATGTGATTCTACCATGAGCCACCCTGAGTCACAGTGATCCTGTCCTACAGTTTTATAACTTCAGTTCATCCTCAGTTTTAATTGTATTTTCTCCTTTGCCAATTATAACGCGCCCTGTCCTCCTCACTGACTGTGACTCTTAATTCATTTTGAGATTGTTTCTCAGGAATGCATGAGTGCAGTTTCATCTTGACAGTCCGTGCTGACTCACTGTGTATATGTGTGTCTTGAGCTTCTAAGGAAGAGCTTTCATCTCCGAACTTGTACTTTCATTCTTCTGCTGTTTCTCAGAATACTTATTGTTTGTTTCTCATGAATTCTAGGGTATAACTCCAAAATCATTTGGCGTGCATGTTAAAACCTTGATATCTATTATTCATTAGTCTTATTAGTTAATTATTATTGTGTTTTTGGAAGAAATGTAGCCCTATATGAGGATAGCATTTACCTATAAGTCTGTTTTTATCTCTGGTCTTTGGGTGGTATAGGCACATTTTTTTAAACCTGTGTATGGATTTCATTTTCTATTATCTAAATGTGGGATAATACAGATTCCTGCTGATCTGAACATGAATTTTATGGAAATAAAATTTCTACTGTTTTTTGCTTAGTTGGTAAATAGAAAAAGATCCTGTATGAACATCTTGTGTGTTTTAAATTCTAGCTTGTAACACTATGGCTTGATTTTGTTTTCTTTCATTTACAATTTCCAACATTTGTTTTACATGACTTAGATCTTTTCTCCCATGCCCGGAGAGTCCTGTGAGAATACCAACTCCTCCTTGGGCAGAAGAATGTCCATTAATGGTGAGAAATTGGCAAAGAGGGAAAAGCCGAGGGAATTAATTTTTCCATCTAATTATGACCTCCTCCGTCACCTGCAGTATGCAACACATTTTCCTATACCTCTGGTAAGTCATTGCTTCCATTACTTTACACCCTAATTATTTTATTGGGAGGTCATTAAGAATTGAGTGTCAGATAATTTACCTACCTTTCTGGCTTACACATAAAGATATCAGGTGACTTTTTGTATTTGTTGACCTGTTATTTGTAATTCCAGTCATAGAGTTAATGAGCTGATTGTAGTCCAAGTTTGTATTGTAATATTAGTGGCTGGTTAGCTTTAACAGAATTTTCTGTATTATTGTTCTTCCATCAAAAGCATTTGGGTCATTGCAAATGATATGTAAATGTATTTTCCTACTATAGTTTTAAAGTCATTTATGGAGTAGCTTTTATGTGTACCATATAGTGATAGGTACTTTGTGTATTATACAGATGATCAAGACTTTAGGGGAACAGAAAAGATGAGTAAGAAGAGAGACAAATGCTTATAGCATGAGAAACACTCATTAGTTTTATTATTTGTAGGCACTCTTGAGTGCCGACTGGAAGGTTTACTGTTTTGCATTCCTGTGTCCCTTCTGCTTTCAGAGAATGCATATTGGAGGAAAAGAGAGCAACTGATTGAGAAAGTGGGTAAAACTTCTTCGAAGAAATTATAGTTGAGATTGCCTTGGCTTTGGACTTGATATTAAGAACTAGATAGGATATGGAGAAATTTAGGTTTGCAGTTTTTTTTTAATAGAAACACATTTTATTTTCCATTGCCTGCATATGTTGCAAGTCTAGTGAAACGTATTTCACATATATGTATTAATTTATTTATTTTTCTGGGTTTTTCTTTGTTTTGGTCCTGGGGATTGAACTCGGGTCCTTGCGCTTGCAAGGCAGGCCACCAAACCGCTGAGCTAAATCCCTGGCCCCTCACATATATATTTTAAATATGTAATAGAATTAGAACATTGAAAAAGTTCATGATTGTCGAAAAATATGCTTTAAACATTTTTTAAAAATTAGTACATGGTTGTAGTACATAATGATTGCATTTGTTCTGGCAAGTTGATACATGTGCATAATGCATTGTAATTTTTTTTATTCCCTTGTGTTGGAGTTTAACTATGTGTGATATGTTTATTCTAAAGGAAACCAAGATTAATTTTTTATATTATTAACGAAAATTGGGCTAATTTCTGAAAATATTTTAAATTCTGGGGTTCACTAACTTTGTTTTCTACAATTTTATGGTAAGGGCAATTTCAATGAGCCACATTTTTCATAGGATGCTCTTCTGTATCAAACTGCAATTTTGATAAGTGTGTGTTACGTTCTAGTTCTCTTCTAGGAGCTTTGGTTGGCATGCTAAATCCTAGGCCAGTATATCAATACTTTCTAATTGTTACCGGTAGACACCAGCAATTTTTAATAGAAAAAAAAATCTGACAGTTTATTTAGGGCAACATAGAGGATGACCATGTATTTTAGAGCTGTGTTCTGAAGAATTCATGGATAGACTACCAGTATGTCTGGGGTTTGTTTTACACTATTCAGAGTAAAAATAAGGACGTTAAGTTTGAAGTTTAATATTAATGCATCAACATTCACCTTAGTTTCAGTAAATGTACTGTGGTTGTATAAGGCATTAACATTTGGAGAAACTCAGTGGCATATATATGGGAGCTTTCTACACTATGTTTGAAACTTTTCTGTAAATCTGATGTTACTCCAAAATAAAAACCTTATATATAAATAAAAGTAAAAATGAGGAGATAGAATAAAATATTGAAATGGTTGAGAGTTACCTGCTTGGGTAAGTAGAGCTTTGTAGGTCTTACTCCATATATCAGTTGTCTGAATAGGGCACTATACATCAATATCTTTATTCTAATGGTCCTGTGACCTTGACTACACAATTCTTCCCAGCTTCTGCCATCCGTAGAGGAGAGATTTTGATGATTCCCAGTGATGAATCAAGACACAATTCAACTGTAATGTAATCATAATAGAACTTCTAGACAACTTTTTAAATAGCTTTCCACCACCAGTTGCTCTAAACTCCCCTTTACCTTAAGTGTACTCAGAAGAAGCCATCAGTAAGGGAAGTAGAAGTATGTGCTAATATAATACAGCTCGTAAGACTGCTCTTGAGAACCTGACTCTCATCCTCAGTAGAATGCGGGAAATATGACTAACCTGTCATGCCTGTGAGTAGAATATAAGGATATGGTTAAAAAAAGCTTTAACTCTAATTCTACTGTGTAGCCTTAATGAGTAAAAACTAAGAGAAGAGAACAAAAGGGAACTTGATCAAAGGTCCAGAAAAAATTAAATTTAGTGTAGGCTCTTATATGAATCATGACTCGATCTGTTTTTGTTTAGTCTGCTGACAAGTATAAGTTCTAGTTTATAGGCATTCCACTCTGTAACTTTAGTAAGTCATCTATACTTTAGTAAGTTTTTGTCACATGTGTGTTGATGTCATTATGCTAGCTACCTAGAATTTATCAGCACTTATTTTATAGGCACTTTGTGCATTTTAAGATTTATTATTCACTTCACAGTCAGAGAATACATTTGTGAAAGTGTGGACAAGAATTTTAAGCTTCACAAAATACTTCTTAGCCTTCTTAGGCAGGATTGGTGGCCCAAGCCTGTAAACCTAGCATTTGGGATACTGAGGCAGGAGATTCACCACAAATTTGAGGCCAGCCTGGGCTGTATAGAAAGACCTTGTCTCAAAAAAAAAAAAACAAGGAAAAAAGAAAATAATTCTTCAAGTGCAAAAATAAGTTTGTAATCAAACTTATTTTCCTGGCTTTCGAGAATACTATTCTTAAACATTGCAGCTAATAAAAATGTATTACCAACTGTTTCAATAGGAACACTGAAAACAGTCTCAGGTATGCTTAACTTTTCTAGTCCTCTCTTTAATAAGTCTTTAGTTAAGTGTCATGTACTGAATCCTGTCTGTGTCACTGCTGGTGGGAAGACTTTGACCAGAATTATGCCACAAGAGCTGGAATCACTCCTGAATTATATTGCAGACCCCTGTGGGGTCAGGTTCTGCTTTCTGGACCTGAGCAGCACCACAGCATAGCCCATGCTCTGTTCTTTACATGGCCTTGCTATGTTGAGTCTTGTGAGTCTATTTTAAAATCATTTGACTGGTGCTGTTTTTCCATACCTTTTGTGAGTATCTAGTTTTAAAACAGTAGTTCCACTAGTTAGTGTAATTTAACAACTCCCCTTATAAATGCAATAGACCCTGAGCACTGAATATTATGACAAAGTGAAAACAAGAAATCACTAGATTTATCATTACCTACAGAAGGAAGCCTTTATAACCTATAGGTAGAATGTAGGTTATATTAAAAATTTATCTGTGTATTTTTAGTGTAAAAATTTATCTGTATTAATGAAGGTTTTTAGCTGTTGTGTTGAAAAAAACCTTTTGTGCTAAAAATTAGAGGGTAGTAAACAGGTTATTATTTCTTGAAGTAATGTATTTACCAAAAACTTTAAAGATTTTGTGTGTGATTGAAGGGCTTACTAGCAAATTATACAGGTATTATTTTGTATATTTCATCAAGAAATCAATTCCAGACATTTAAAATATTAAGTCATAAACCTCCTTTTGCTTTTAAAGATACAGGGTTTGACTCTTCAGTTTTCTTATACAAACATTGGGTTAAGAAGTATCAACAACCGTAAGAACATAAGATTGGTTTGTATTTAGAAACAAGGTTTCCGTGTAAAGCAGCCCACAGTTGCTGGCTCTCTGTATTTTTTATTATCAAGATTTTATTATCTCTTTCAAGGCTGTAAGAAGCTTTGTGATCCAGTAAGGTAGGAAGTGATAGCATGAACAGTCCCATATTTTATACCTCATTTTTACATCTTGACTTTTCTTTCTGATTCTTCATCTCCTTAGATGAAGCAACAGTCTCAGTGACCTTTAAGTGGAATGCTTTTGAGAAATGATAGTACAGAATAGGATCTAAACACAGGTTCGACACAGCCAGGAGCAGAGTGGCCTCCTTGGCTTTGAATAGCGAAATCCTGGTCGCGCAGTTAGATATGACTTCTCTCTGACTGAGAGTGTATGGGATTCGGACAGTGTGGTAAGGAACAAAGCAAATGATGTAGCCAGTAGTCACTAATAATATGTTGATGAGAGCTTTTTTCACGTTTGGATAGTTTTCATTATCTTTGTTTCTGTAGAGTTGTCGAATTACAAGGTAGTTGGATATTAAAATGATGGTTGAGAAATTTAAAAATATTGCTATACATATGAAATTTGTCAGCAAGTGCCAGTTTCTTCCAAACTCCTTCTTAAATTCCATGCACCCCACATTGGCCTTTTCCTTAAGGTCTTTGGTGGGAATCACCATGTTTGGGACCGTTAGAAGCAGGACCATAAGCCACACCACAGTTGATATCATTTTGGCAAATCCAGCCTCTTGTATCCGGTAGATCTTGCAGCTGTGCATCAGCTGAAGATAGCTGTCAAGGCTGACAAATGCTAAGAATATAATCGATAAGTACATATTGATATAGATAAGGCACGCTGTGACTTGGCAGTGGAATATCCTCAGCTTCCATGGTGCCACACCCAAGTCAACAATAATTTTCACTGGTAGTGCCAAACTGAGCAGGAAATCTGCCATAAGAAGATTAATTAAGTATATGCTTACACATCTGTGGTTTGGAGTTTTCTGTATAAAATCCCAAGTTGCAAAACAACTTCCAATAATTCCAACAAGGAAAATTAAATAAAAAAAATATGTGAATGGCTCCAAATCTCTGTAAACTGGACAGAAAAACGAACTGTTTGTCATCTTGAGGGACAGGAAGGATGACTTCAATTTAAAAAAATCCAGGGAATCTGTTTTTTTTTTTTTTTTTTTTTTTTTT
>NW_022900949.1:67084731-67102334 GCF_012274545.1 Fukomys damarensis | reverse complement strand
TTCAATTTAAAAAAAAAGCGAGTTTTTTTTTTTTTTTTTTTTTTTTTTTTTTTTTAAAAAGAAGAGGTTAGTACTTTAAATTAGAGACCTTTTTTTTAAAAGAAAACATTTGCAATAATGATATTATGGTCTTTCTAGTTTTTAGATAGAATTTTATTGAACTTACTAGACATGCGGACTGTTGGGAACATCCTTGATTTTGAGGAATCCTTGGTTTTCCCTTGTCTGATTTTATGACTTCCAGAAAGTCATGTGTAGCTTGCTTTTGGAAGGAACATTTTGACCTTGTTTTATATTCTGGTAGCTCTTTATTAAAGCAGTTGGGTGGAGGTATAGTTTGCAGAAGAGATAAGTGAGGGTAGATTCTGAGTAGGGCAGGAAGGTAGTGTTGTGGTTGTGCCTGACTACCTCTGGTTTCTTTTTAAAGAGTAATATAGGTCCTGGAAGAGGCTAAGCTGAAGGGAGAGGAAGGGATGACAACAGCTTATAGTAAGATTAAATGTGGTTTAAAAAGTAGACCATTGTGTGACCCAGTAGATAACGTTTTAGAGACAAAAATTTCTTTTTTCTTTTCAGCAGAAATAGTTGAAGGGTTAGAATATAGCCTTGAGTTGGTCATATTTCCTCCCTTTTCATTACTCCAATTTCATAATGGTAAAGACTGTGATGTCCAATACTGTAGCCTGTAGCCATTTGCAGCTATTAAATACTTTAAGCAATCCAAGTTGTGGTGTCCCATAAATGCAAGATGGATACTGGATTTTGAAGGTCTACTACAAAATGTAGCATCTTGCAGGAAGTACAAATTATACTATTTTATGGAAATCATATAAAATTAGTAAGCTAAAATCTTACTGATATTTTTATGTTAAACATGGTGAAATTATTTTTGTTATGTTAAGGTCAGTATTTTAAGGAAATTACATTTTCTTGTTTCTTTTTATGTTTTAAAATGTAGCTATTAGAGGAACGTCAGTTGTTTTTGTGGATTGATTGTATTGGTATCGGTCAATACTGGTATAGATATTTTCATGGCAGTGTTTTCGTTTTGTTTTGTTTTTCTTTGTTACCAGAGATCGAACTGAGGTCCTTGTTCTTGGGAGGCAGGCAGCAGCACCACTGAGCTACATCCTACAGCAGTGTTTTTGAATAGTTTTGTGAAAAGTAAATTTTAAACATTTCTAGGACATGGTGGATATAGACTCATTGATTATGAACTCAGAAACTCAGTTGTATTAGTATCAAACCACCTAACTTTAATATTTACACCGGCTTTTTTTCTGTCATTGTGAGTTTTTGGACGGTTAAAAGAAATGTAAGACTTTCTCTTAGACAATGGTGATTGGCATTGATAATGACAAGTAAAATCTCATCCTCTTCTTCCAAATTGTGAAAACTAGATAGATTTATAAACTCAAACTGATCGGGCTCCCTTGGATATGTTCCAGTCAAACTCACATGCCTAGGGCCACTGGGGTATCAGTTTTCTGGGGTGGTGTCTTGCTGTAGGTCCTCCTTTTACATATCAGACACCTCTCTTTAGTGACTGATATAGAAGACCACATCAGTTATTAAATCTCTGGGCCAGGGATTTAGCTTGGTGGCTCTACGTCAGTGAAAGGTCCTGAGTTCAATCTCTGGTACAAAAAACAAAACAAAACTTAGCCCAAAAAACCAAAAAAGCCTAACCATTAAGTCTCTTAAAAGCAAACACCTACAAAGGCTTTCTAAATCTTTTAATTCTTTCAATTGTTTGATCTTGGAATGAATTAATATATGCAGGCAGATTACTAGGGCAGATGTACATAAAATTTCTAAGTTAAATTATCACTTAAAGTGTGCATACCTTTCCCTTACCCGATTTAGGGCTCTTGGGTCCATATATAATGTCATCCTGTACCAATTACAGTAAAAACTAGTTACCACTTTGTGTCTGGTGACTACTCATATGTTTGTTTAGCCTTTTATCATTCCTTTGAGCTATTTTTTATAACCTGTCTTTTGCAAATGAGAAAACTAATGTGTAACAAGATTGTTATAGAATCAGGATTTCAACATATGTTGATCTTTGAAG
Source organism: Fukomys damarensis (assembly GCF_012274545.1). Lineage (NCBI taxonomy): Eukaryota > Metazoa > Chordata > Mammalia > Rodentia > Bathyergidae > Fukomys > Fukomys damarensis. The sequence continues at coordinate 67,100,260 of NW_022900949.1, read as the reverse complement.
CCATATTGAAAAATCACTCCAAAACACTCTCTCAACAACAATAGTAAAGGCAATGATGACTCTAATGATAACGATAATAATGATAATATAGCAACCAGTCTTTACCTCAGGCCTTACTCTGTCGTAGGAATTATGTTCTAAGCAAATATATGTGAAGCTTGATAAATTTGGATCATATTCTATAAATTTAGGCTTTAATTTTGGAATTTCCATAACTTAGTTCCTCCCTATTATTCTCTCTCCCTTTTGGTTGCTGAGGATTGAACCCAGGGCCTTCACACATACTAAGCATGTGACCTAGCTACCATCTTCCTCCTTTAATGCCATTTCTGTGCTTTACATTGGTAGGAGTGATTGTCAGTGAGCAGTTACTTCTTGCTTTTGTATTTTTAAATGTGATAAAATTTGGGGTTCTTATTATTTTAATAATGGATGGAGTCTTTGCTTACAGCATCTGTCCCATACTCCAATAAGTTGAGCAAACTGAGGTCTTGCAGTTGTGTGTGGTTTAAGATTTTGCAGTTTATTCAAGCAGAACTAGGACCTGTCTCTTGTCAACCCCCTGAAGGAAGCCATTCTATATCTGTATTCCTCTAGGTTTCACTGCCTTCTTCATGACCCTCATTTTTGATAGTTATGTTTATTTGTGTCCTGGAAAGCTGAGCATGCTTTTCTTTGTGTCAGAAATTTGTAAGTATACAGTGATCTTGTTTCACACCTTCACTAATTGTTCTTTTATAGGATTTTGATTTAAGCTTGTTTATTTCAAATTTACAGAATGATAGTAATTTTATAATATATTTCTTCAAGTTCCCCACTACTTTCATAATTATGTGGTAAAGTCTCACTTTTTTTAAAGTCTCATTTTATAATAAGACTTACATGGTAAAGAGAAGAATTAGAACATTTGTTTTGATTAATATTCTCTATAAATTAAAACTGATTATCTATAGGTGAGTAACTTATTTACCATAATTATAATATAGCTGTTCATTCGATAATGCTTATCATGGGTGTCTCACGTTTGCTTTTGTGAAATTCTGTTGAGATTGCAGTGAAAAGTAATTATTTAAATTACTTTGGTGATGGTGATGTCATTTAGAGGTTGAATTTTGCTATCATAACAGCCCATGTTTTGAATCACAAATTTGAGAATTAAGTGCTTGGTATTTTGAGCCAGTGGAAATTTGATGTATTCAGAGGTATTCCAGGAAAATAAAGAAAAGATGTTGTGTCCTTTTACTTCCCATTGAGTGCCCATTGTGTAGAAAAAGTTCATCGAATTTTCTGTAAGAGGCACAGTAGAAATTTTTGAAATTACTTGTTGCATTACTTGTGGAGGAATGTAATTTTAAGACCTTTTGTGAAGACCTGCAACATTCTCCTTTATCCACCTGAGTTATTGAATAAGTTATGCTCACCTAGACGTTTAGTCTGGGTTGAATTAAGCTATTTCTTTGAGACAGACGGGGTCATAAGTGAAAATTACAGAGTAGTTCACATCTAGGACCTATTTAATAATTGGTGCCTGTTTATACAGCAGCTTTGTTACATGTTGGCCCCTTCCTCTTAAACATTGAAAAGTTACGAATTTTCTATATGTGAAAAGCATTTGAAATAAATTAAGTATTTAAAATGACATACCTGGGGTATCTTCTGTAGCTTGCAAGGTCTTGCCTTACTTCTTTAGACAAGTGTGAGCTGTTGGGTTAGTGGCAGCATAGAGTTGCTGGCTGTACTAAAAATTTCCTTTTGTTTTATGTGATTTTAAAATGTTGCATGGTGACGCAAATGAAACTGTGGTTTGTGACTGGTTCAATTGTGTGAAAGTCTCCGAATGAAACTTTAAAAATTTTTTGTTGTAGCTATATAAGCAGTCCAAGTTTTTCACTAATTTTTGGAGAAAAGATTTTCATTTGCCGTTGTTTTACCTATCTTTTCTTTTGTGAGGTCCCCAAGATATGTTCTTTGTCATAATAGTTTCAAAGAATGTTGGTGTTTATGCTTTGAAAGGGATTTTGAGTTAGAGATATAAGGTGTTTTAAGCAAATGTCTTTAGTATGCAAATGTTACTCACCAGCATTTCAGAGTTTTCATTAATGAAAAGATATGTTTGCAGTTTGTACCCCTTGGAGATGTCTGTTAATTAAACAAAAAAGGCTTTTTTTTTTAAATTTTATTGAGTTTATTGGTACATTTTAGGGATACAGTACAGTTACATTCATTGTTGGGATCTTGTACCTTTACATGACAGGTCTTGGTTCTCATTTTTTCCCCTTGTCCCTGCCCTCCCTTCACCCCCTCCTCCCCTCCCCATCTACAAACACTTTATTTTCATCTTTTCATTCTCTCACATTTTTTTCTTTTCCCTTTTTGTTCTTCCCCTACGCATCACACCTTCCCTACACCTTTAGCTCCTTTCTTCAAAAAAAGGATTATTTAACAGAGTCTGGTAAAGTATGTTTTTTAAGATCTTTATTCTTTTTGTTCACCATAGAAAAATCTTGAAATAGAAATAAAAGAACATCATAATGCAGAGATAGTTAACATTTATGATTTATGCATTTAAGTTTTTTCCTATTCTTAGCTACATCCATTTAAAATTCTATGTTTTTATTCAAGACTATGTTGTATCTCTCAAGTTATAAGACTAGGCCAGCAGTATTTGTCAATTTGACTACACAGTTTAACCACTTAACATTTCATCTGAGTGTCAGTTTTGCATCCTGTTTATGTGCAGGTGTTGATTCTTTGTGTGTGTGTGTGTGTGTGTGTGTGTGTGTGTATACTGGGGATTGAACTCAGGACCTTGCTCCTGCAAGGCAGGTGGCAGAACCACTGAGCTAAATCCCTGGCTAGGTGTCGATTCTTGTATTGAATAATCTTGATAAAATTGTTGTTTTTATATTTCCTGTTATAAAAATTAAGGAAAAATACTCTTTGGTCATCTTGTATTTAAATAATTGGACTGGTAAGCAGTTAATGAATTGAGAGATGTTTAGTGATTAATAAAGTGTATGTAAAGGGACTCTCTAGTGAGTGTACTTTACATCATTTAGTTAAATGTTCATTGTGCCTACAAGTGAGAAATGTTAACTGAATATCTGAAAGGAGCTTAGGGGAACTTGATAAAAAGTTGCTACTTGTTAAAGAGTAATCGCATACATATCATCCAGTGGCTTTGTAATGTCTTTCCATTTTATAAAAGAGAAAATGAGCTTGTGACACAAGAATGTTTTCAGGAGTTCTAAATACGCTGGTCCAAAGCTGATTGGTAAGTACAAAGCTGTTGTCATTGGTTAGGGTCTGGTTTCTTCCAATTCTTCACTGTCATGATAGGTGTTTTGAATTTTCTTCTTTTCTCCCATTAATCTTTTATCAGTTTTCTGGACAATAAAACTTTAGAAGAGACCTCTTTAGAATCTGAAACAAATTCCTTGATAGGAGCTTTTAGAAAAATTTCTCAAAAGACTAAGTGAGAAATGTTTAGCTAGAAGAAATTTAAGGAAAGTTAAAGGAATTTTTAAAAACAAAAAGTAAGGCTCCTTGTGATCATAATGGTCAGATATTGTGACATTCTCCCAAGTTCATATAGTTATTAGTGCATTCATAAGCTTTGTATTTGCTTTTTGGTTATGGTCCCCAGTGTTAACTTTCATGATAACAGTGGTAGGAAGTCTTAAGTCTTTTAAGATGTGTGTGCTTTGTTGTGGAGATGATTTATTGAAGAATACAGTTGTGGAACAGTCAAATTAATGAGCAGTTTTGATCAGAGTTTCCATTATTTGGGAGGTAATGATGAAGAGGGAATTTAGAGGTAGAGTTGGCTGCAAACAGGTGAATGGTTTTAATGTGGTATGAAGAAAAACTGGGACAGAATGTTTTGGGTGAAGTCTCAGTCTCTCTGTCCCCCCCCCCATAGGCATGTTTATATTTTCATGTCTCTGGCTTGCTCTTTAGGGTTATTTGAAGCTCCACTAAGAACACAGTTTGTCTGAACTGCCAAATAGGAAAGAGCTAAAGTGCCCTAGTGTTCTGAGTCCTCTTTTTTCCTGGAATAGTGAGAACTGATCTTTTAATAGTGAAATTGAGTTGTATTCTTCTTTTTGAGAATGAGCTTAGGCAACTTGGCATTGTATGGAAGTTTATTTACATTGGAAATATATTTTTCACTTCAATGTCTTCAGTAATACATATAATACACAAATTCTATCTGAATTTTTTAAAAAAATTTGTTTGATGGAGGACGAAGGTTTTTCAGAATAATACTTGTTAGTGTTCCAGGAAATTGCACGTCATCACTAACCAGTATCTCAGAAACCCAGTGGGAAGAAGTGAGATAATGTCATTTGCCTCTTACCTTCCTCATGATAGTACTTTTAACAAAGTGATGTATTAGTTACTTGATGAATATTTTATGGGTATAAAATGCTAAATTGCCTTGCAAGTTATGAGTTGAGAAAGAAAATGCTTTTGCAATCAACTCTTCAATATATACACATAATACTTTTGAGTTTATTGAGCACAAAGAGTAGTATCTCAGGAGAACTATTGGCTCTTAATGTTTAACATACTTACATTTTGTTTAGGCATAGCATGGAAACCATTGGGAATTGATGAAGAAGGGGGAATTGAGTGCTGGAAATGGATAGAACCACAGTCAGGCATGAATCTGAGAACTTACTTTTTTTAGAAGCAAAGACTATAAACCCTGAGATATGATAGGAGATTCCATTGTTTACAGAGGTAAAACGGAAATGTGGAAAAAGTAAGTCCTGCACAGCACTGTGCAGATAAAATTTAGTGCTTTTTTTAATGGTGGTGGTCTTACTGGGCATTGAATCCAAGATTTCAGCTATGCTTGCTTGCTTAATTTATTTATAAATTACAGGTGTGCACCACCTGTATACCACCAGCATGTATGCCACCTTTTAGTGCTCTTTTTTACAGTTAAAAAAAAATGTTGGATAGGAACACTGACAACAAAGCTGGATGTCACATCAGTGTAGGTCTCCTCATTGAATTAGTGTGTGTGACCACTTAAACTTGAATCTGGTTAGACAGTGTGCCACTATTTCTACCTACCTCATGGAGTTTGCATCCTCTGGAATGAGAATTTAGGATGCTCTCAGCTCAAACTATTTTACATCTTAGAGATTTTTATGATCATTCACTTCTGCAGCTGCCTGTGTGTTTGAAAGTCAGCCCTTTCTTTGGAACCATTGTGCAGTAGGTTTGCATTTTGAAAAGCTTTTAGAGTGCTTTATTTCCTTTCCCCTGGTTAGCCCGGGACTTTTCCCTGATGCTGGCTTCATGTGATTAAGCAGAATAATTTTGAAGTAAGATGTTGATGTCCAACTTCCAAGATATTGCTGTTTCTGTATTATTACACTCTGCTTGTTTTACCTCTTTAATGACAGTAAAAGTTTGGAAATCTTTGAAACTAAAAGTTGTTGGACATTTTTTGGGCTGTGAATGAGCTAAAATAGTAGCTGAGCATATTTTTCTGTCCTTTTCATCTGCCAATTGTTTTGTAAAACACCATTGTGCGTGGCTCACCCCCTCAGTGGATAGGTGTCATATGTGGCTGTTGTCCATGATTGTGATCTTTCTGTGATCTGTTTCTTGATTCTTTTTGCCCCAAATATTCCTTTTATGCAAACACTTTGAAACTTTTTGTAGAAGTAGTTAAATCAAGTATGCATCAAAATGGATTCTGTTAAAGAAAAATTAATTCTAGTAAAGAAAACATGATTGTTAGTAAGGGAGATTTTTGGTTTTAGGCATAGGCTACTTCTGAGCACATTTCTGTTACATTTCTATGTTTTAGATGTTGCAGTGCAGCTGTTGGTATATCATATTCTATCATAGAAATGTTTTAATTACTGGTCCAGCAATTCAAATTGTATAACTCCAGCCTCTTGGGAGCTGAGGCAGGAGGACAGTAAGTTGGAGCTCAGCCTGGGTAACTTAGTGAGACCTTGTCTTAAAGAAAGAAAGGAAAGGTGAAAAGAGGGGAAAGGGGAAAAAGAAAAGAAAAGGAAAAAGTAGGGCAGGGATGTAGTTCATTGGGAAGCCTTAGGTTAAATTACCAGTACCACAAAAAGAAACACAAACTGTGACTTTTCAACTGTCGTGAGAATAAGGAAGCCATTGGCTGGAGCTAAGGGCTTGTTGGCCTCTTTTGGTGAGGCATAAATGCTAAGCTTACCGTGCTCAGCTTCTGTTTTTTTTTGTAAACAATGCCTGCATTTCCTTCTCTGCCAGCTGCAGTCATCCTGTAGGTTAAGCTGGGTGCTCTGAATATTGCAGCATCTCTGCTATAACTTTATCTACAAAGGACTTAGAAAATATACTCTGTAGCCTACCTATAGAAGCATTGGTCATTTCTCAGAAGTTTCTGGCTTACTCCATTGTTGCCAATGCCTGCCATTTTGTTTTAGTTATTGCTGTGAATCTAAAAGTTCTAGTATATAGTAATTGTTACTCAACTGTTATTGCTTCATAGTCTCCTTGTCTGCACTGCATTTCCTGAAATACCTTGTTTTCACATTACTAATCTGCTTTGGTGCAGAGCTTACAAACAGCATTACTTGGTCTACAGGGAAAACTGACGTCCACAAGGAAAAGTTTTAATAATACTTATTGCTGAGAATAGAGGAATAAAGGCTGAGGAGATGACCCAAGTAACCCAAGAAGGAAGACTTTTTTTTTTCTTTTTACTTTCACTTTCTCCTGTGGCCCAGTAGGGGGAATTTAAAATCTTATGATTTACTTATTTGCTCTAGCCATTGAGCAATGTAAAACATAAACACAGTCAAATTTGTTTCCAGATGTATTTAGCCAAATAAATACAGCAAGCTTAGTCTATTAGGGATATCCTTTATAGCTTGACAATTTTTGTTCTTTTTGAGATAGTTTATTTGACCCACCATTGGGAGCAGAGAGTTGTTGGAGGGTAGAAAATCAATGCCCAGTGTGAGAACCTTCCTAGCCTCTCTTCAATTTTGGAAGCGTTTTTTGAGTTTTGCTGAAACTGTTTTGAGGTGACAAGTAGAGCTTTTGCATTTTCTTGTATTAGTGTATAATTGGTCATATTAAAGAAATCGTCCATTTATTGACTGTAAGGAAGTCTCATAGTGTCTCTTATACATGGATTACTGTATTAGGAAAAAAGCTGACAGCATACATTAAAAATAATTTTTATTGATATATGTATATACAGTAAGACATAAAACAGATACAAATGTTACCTACAAAAATGTTTAGGAAGAACATTTGAAAGACTACCTGAATGTCTTCTAACCAGCAAACAGTAAAGAAAGAAGTTGGTTTTGTTAACTCATATACCAGCAACTGTATCCTCATCTCCATGTATTAAAAATGCATTGGCTTTGCTGAAAGCATGATTCATGAATTTTTATGTATAATTTCACACATTATTTTACATTATAGGTTTTTTTTTTTAAATTGAGTCCACCTCAGTCTGCTTGGTTTCTGAGAAAACTCTCCTCTGACCTCATAAGAGAGGAATGTGTATTCTAGAATGTGTCTTTTTCATGGTGATTCTGTTTCCCTTCCCATACTTTTGAGCAGGAGAAATTGCTGACAACACATGCTGATATGTGGCTTCTGTTAGGAGGATCCACTTAAAAATATTTTAATGTGACAACTTCAGACTTATTAAATGCCTTAGTAAATCTGCATATAAGATATATTTAACATACTTAATGTCTTTGAAAAATTACATTTTTATTGTAAAGTAAATATTTTGAAATGCAGTAAAATAAGTCAGTGTGGGTTTTTTTAAGTGTTTTTTTTCTGAATAGCTGCTTAATCATGCTTTCAATCAGAGAAAACTTGATTTTTTTTCAACAAAAAAGCCCTTATCAAACAGTGCTTGCTTTTAAGTTGGTCTTTAAGGACCCCATTAAAAACGTTTATGTCTTACTAATTTAATTCTTGTCTTTAGAGAAAGAAGAAATGTACGTAAATTGTCTTTGCTATGTTTCTGTTAAGTTCTATGTTAACAGAACAAATTAATTATTATAAAATGAAACATGCTATTTTGGAGTGTGATTGAATAATTTAATGCATTATATTTTTCTTATTATTAAAAAGAAAAATAAGTGCAGTAATAGAAAAATCTCCTAATGGTGTTTTTTATTTGATGCTACAAAAAATAATGGAAACTTGTATTTGAATTTTATTGTGCTAACTATATTAATTTTCCTGTTAGTATTGGTAATAATGGTCGTATGTTATTACCATGGGCATATTTATTTGTTCATTCAATTATCATGTAATTGAAGATGACAGACAACATGCATGCATGGACTTTATGTGGAAGTGGGTGGGAATTCACAAAGTATCTGTGCTTTCATGAATTGTGTTTCCCCTTCTGGTTTTGAAAGTGTCCAGGTCACGAGTTTTTAGTGAGATACGCAGTTTCTTACATAAGATTTCTCTAAATGGTTGGCATAGAAAGAAATAAATAATAGGGTCCAGGCACACATTTGCAGCAGATAGTAGCAGAGTGAATTCTTTCACGTAGAGCAGGAGTTCTTTTGACTGGCAGCTGTAATGAGCTTCAGTCTGACTCTTGGTGTAGGGGATTCTGGCAATGTGGTATGGTACAAAACAAACAAAAAACACGACCATGATACTAAATATATTGCGGCTAGATTTCTTTTTGACTGAGATGGAATTCCTTCTATACTTAAGATGGGACTTAAAGATTTTCCTTGTGATTGCAGTGTAGAAAATGATTAGCAAAAGAAACACAGCCCAGAAAATGCCCACAAAAATATAGTTCGATGCTTTGTGCCACTTGCGCCCCAGTTCGTTTTTAAGTTGTATGCATTGTATTTTTGTAATGTCCCTAACACTCTGGTTGGTCAGGATGATGTTGGGAACAGCAAGCAGGAGCATGAGTATCCACACCACCACTGACAACAGCTTACTGTAGTTCACTGACTGGATGAACGAAGTTGAAAGAGGCTTTACGATTTTGTAATATCTGTCAAAGCTGATAAGTCCAAAGAACACGATGCTGACATACATATTGACATAGAATAGCACGGCAGAGACCCTACACACAAACACGTTCAGCTGCCAGGGCCCTAGGCCTGTGTCACTAAGGATCTTGAAAGGAAAAGTCAGGCCCATTAGAAAGTCAGCAACAACAATGTTCTTGAGATAGACGATGAAACTCTTTGAGCTGGGAACGTAAAAGAAGACCCATCCTGACACCCCATTGAGTAGTATTCCAGTGATGAAGACCACAAAGTACAGCACAGGGATGATCCGCTGAGTGATCAGGGTGTTCTTCGAACAGAGCGGGTCTGGAGGCTGTGTGGTGGTTGAGTTGAGCATCTTGTAACTGCTCAAGGAAAGACCTGGAAAGAGGTGTGGACTAGTTACTCAAAGGTCTCTTTATACGGAGAGGTCACTTTATGGCCTCCATGTCATTTACTGAGTAATAAAGAGAAAGGCAGTGAATGTAGTCAAACCCATCAAGTTCTTCAAGCATTTTACTCCACATAAATGTGGCCCCTTTTCCTTCCTCTTTATTTCTCTTCCTCCCATTCATTCTTCTTAGTTCATTCCTTCTTTTTTCCTTGTGTGTGTGGGGGGTTTGGGAAGAGAAGAACAGAGCAGACAGATGAAAATAAAGAAAAATTGGACATAAAGGACTATGTGAGAACTTCAATTCAGAAACCAGGATTTCTCTAAAATGATAGTGATTTGCTACAAAACACCAGAGTTCCAGGAAATACCTATTTATTTATTTATTATTTTTTTTGATACTGGGGATAGAACTCGGGCCCTTGCGCTTGAGAGGCAGGTGCCAGAACCACTGAGCTAACTCCCCGGCCCGGAAGTACTTATTTAGTGTAGTCTTTCCAGTGTGTCCTTATCTGCCTCATTCACTGAATCTAGAACAGGTGACTTCTGGCTCTTTCAAAATGACTGTGAAAGATAAATGTTTTGAATCAATTCAGGACATCCAGGCAACTACAATAGCGCTACTAAAGATACAAAAGAGGACTTTGAGAACTGCTCAGAAAGTGGCAAGAATGTGTTTGAAGTGAGGGTGTTTTGAGGGCAGTTAATGGCAATGTATTATTTATTGTAATACATTTTTGGAATATATGAGCATTGTTTTGATTATCATGTGTAGTTACATAAAGTTGTGAAGTTTCCTAGAAATGATTTAATGATAGACAAATTTTTTTCTTTCAGAAATATTACAGAAGCCACCACGTATATAAACGAGGACTTCCCAGAAATGATTTCATGAGTGGCACAATTCCTTTATTATAGAAGTCTGTGAGAAGTCATTTGCTTAGGTTGTTGGGACTGCCTTTTTTGGGAGGACACTGCACTGGAGATTGAACCCAGGGTTTTCACACAGAGCTACATCCCCAATCCATTTTATTTTACTTTATTTTTAATTTTGAGACAAGGTCTTGTGAAGTCTGTTTAGTTGTTCAGGTGGGGTTTGAACTTGGGGTCCTCCTTTCTCAGTCCCCCAGAGTGCCTGGCTTACACATTTTCTACCCGCAGTATATCTGCTTGTGGTGATGCTGTAGGTCCAGTACAGTGAGCTCAGAGTCCTCAGAGTGCTGTGAATCTGCACATACAAGCACTTTTGATCCCTGGCATGACCTTCCACCACCCTCCCTTTGTTGGGAGGGACTGACTTGACCCAAGTAAACTTCTGGTTTAGAAATGATGGGAATACCACAGCCTTCCCCCAGATGCTTTCCTGATAATTTGGTTGTTTTGAAGAACTTAGAGATAATATCTTTTCTGCTTGTGCTGTTACCTGTTTTGATATAGCAGTGACTCATGGCTAGGCAAATGGCTTCATTTTTAAATGCACACTCTACATGAGTAAGTAAAAGATTTTCTTTTCTTTTTTTCAGACAGAATCTTACTCTTTAGGCTGGCCTTGAACTTGCAATCCTCCTGCCTCTGCCTCCTAAGTGCTGGGATTACAGACATGTGCCAGTATGCCTGGCTGGTAGTAATTTTTCAACTCTTAAATATTAAAAGTTTTTATAGCAAGGTATTAGTGTATTTTGTGAGTTCAGTTGTCTGAGTGCATGGTCTCTTCTACAGGGCAGAGAAGAACTATGTTCATTTAAGAAATTTGCGACAAAATGTTCTCTTAAAGCTCAGATCAGTCCCAGTGGAAATGGAGACTATCCCAGTACAGTCCATTAACTTTCTCTCCTTGCCCCAGAATCTCAGTTAAGTCACTGTTTTTCACCAGCTCATCCCAGCGCGTTAAGGGAGGAAAGAGTGGTAGCAGAAGAAATGGTAAAAGATGAAAAGGACTAGGTAATGATCATCAACTGAAAAAAAGAAAAAGTAGACCCTTTGGTGAGCCAGTATTTGGGGGTTTTGCCTATGATAGGTATTTCTGGCATTATCATTGAATTTTTGTAGTGAAAGTGGTCATTATGTTAACTTTGAGGCTTTAGGAATGCAAAAAGTGTTTCCCAAATACCTGAGATCATATTTAAGAAACATTTCTATATGTGCCTAAACTTCTTAAGAAGAGATGCTTAACAGGGTAAGTTTTTATTTTCTCTTAGGTGGAACTCCTCGTTTCATGAGCTTAGGTAAATAAGAATGGGTGAATGGCACAGAATGCCTCAGCCAGTATCTACTGTTATGTTGGAGTCTTTGGTAACACAGTTAAGCAATATGGCAGGATAGGATTTATGAGACCCAGTGACAAGTGTAATAGCATCCTGTAGACTGCTTTCCCTCACGTTTTTTCCCCAAATAGAATGCCATTGCCAATGATTTAATCTGATCTGGATAGTGAGTACACTTGTCCCTTAGTGCAGCATAAGGTCATAGGATTGTGCTGCATCGTGTTTTTATGGCAGAGTGCATATGCCATCAGGGTTTCTCTTTGGACAGAATGTATTTTTACAAGCCTGTCTGCAGCAGTGTGTATCACAGAAGTGCATTCATCTTGACAAAAACGTGCATAGTCAGCTCTGAGTTCATCCTTCATTTTCTGCGTATTTATCTTTACTGACCAGTTTTTCTCTTATATATGGCTCGCCTCCCATCATCCTACTTGGGTGCATAATTCTTTGTCTTAAGAAGAGAAATTATCTCTTTATAGCATTTTGATGAAATTATCAAAGCTCTTACTAATGTTTGTTTGATTTTTTTCAATTACCTTTTAATTTTTTTGTTTTTTTCATAAAGCAAAGTCTTCTTTCAGTGAAGTAATTTATCCCAGAGATTGCTTATCATCTCTAAGTGGCCAGAGTGTTTCGTCTGTAAGGATTCTGCTATAGGATGATGATAAAGAAGTAAATTAAAAGAGCACGGACTTTTATTGGAGTATTTTCATACTTACTTTAAAAATGTAGCTTGTATAGTTGTAAAATATTTCAACATATACATTTATTATTGTTTTAGTCTACTAGTTCTTGAGGGCTTAGCCTCACTAATAGGAACAGATAAATTTAGCTGGTTGGTGGTTGGATTTAGTTCTGACTTGCTTTAAGCTGTTATTTTTCTGAATTCTTTCTGGCACTTCTTGGGCTTTAATATACGTGTATATCAGCTTGCTAAAGCAAACACCGAGGTGCTGTAGGTCTGAAGTTTGACATGTACATGAAGGTCCAAGGTCCACTCTGAGTAGCACCCCGCACCTCGCCCCCACCCTTGCCCAGGAGGTGTTTAGTAAGTGGTAAATGGTGAAGTAGGTGAAACATTTGATTTTCTTTTTCCTGTAGTTAAGAGTCCAGACAGGAAAAACAAATTACCTTGTAGATGGCCCTGAAATCTTGGTTCATTTATTAAGAGAAATTCTTACAGATTTTATCATAATCATCCTTTTTGTTTCACATGAACATAAATAGATATTTTTATAAAAACTTGATAGAAAACAAGGGACAGTGATCATTTTATATTTACCTGGAATATTCCTAAAAGATCAGGAGATTCTTTCTTAGAAACAAAAGAGGTTAAGTGCTCTGTGGAGAAATAATGTGTGTGATCCAGAGCAGCACTGAACATGTGCTGGTGGGGGATGATGTTCTCACGTCAGAGCATGGCTTACTCCTGCAGAGAGAGTATGAGGAAGGCAGGGGCTGGGTAGAGTGCTGGGAGGACTTTCACACCTCCATGTATGTATGTATTTGTTTGTTTGTTTATTTGATTTGAATCAAATATGCCTAACAAATTAGTTATCTCTTATCTGAAATATTTGGGACCAGAAGTACTTCAAATTTTGGATTTTTAAAATTTTGCAATACTTGCACATTCATAATGAGTTGTCTTTGTAATGAGACACAAATATAAACACATAGTTCATTTATGTTTTATGTACACCTTATACATATAGCCTGAAAGTAATTGTATACAATACTTAGTATGCCTCTGTTTTGACATCCATCACAAGATCAAGTGTGGAGTTTTCCACTTGTACATTGTGTTGGCTCTCAAAAAGTTCAGATTTTGGAGCATTTTGGATTTTAGATTTTTGGAGTAGGGATGTTCAGCTTGAATTGCTGTTCACACCAGTGGCTAGTAAATTAACAATTAACAATATTAGTATTAGGCAGGGGTAAGGGAAAAAAATGAGAGCCAAGACCTGTCATGTAAAGGTGCAAGATCCCAATGATGAATGTTACTGTAGTGTATACCTAAAATGTACCAGTAAACTCAATGAGAGAAAAAAAAAGATACAAAACTAAAAAAACAAAACAAACAAACAAAAAAAACCCACAAAAAAACTATATTAGTTTCAAAAATTTTTTTCTTAGGAGTCTTTATATTTTTTCTTTTGTGTTTTTGAAATATTTCAAAATTAGGAAAAGTACATGGAAATGGTTTGCATTCAGGTCGTCCTTTGTAAGTCCCTAATCAGTGATGAACCTCTTTCCTCTGTTTTTTAACCCACTGCATATGAAGGAACAGTGCTGCTATTTCCTTCTCACTCCTACTCTGGACAGGAAAACTTTCAGTCCAAGCTTTCTGAGACCTTTGTTTTCTAGCCAATCTTATACCAATAGAAAATGTTAGAGTTGTGTGAGATAAATATGTACATTTCTAAACGTTTTAAATCTTTTATATTAAATAAATAATAAATAATAATGTATTTAATAGTATTATTTAACATCTTTCATCAGGCTCCTAATCTTTTTCATTCCATAAGCTAGGTATTTCAGAACTTGGATCTTGACTTTGGGCCCTTCCTGTGTCTTTTAGCACTGATTCCTTAGGGGTAGGTAAGCAGTATGCTCTGTTTTAAAATGTAGACCTCTCTAGAAATAAAGATCATTGTAACCATGCCAAGTGATTTCACAGAAGTTACTCTTCTTTTTTTGTAACTGACCACACCCTCTGTTTCTCAGAAATCATTTTTGTACTTGGCTCCCTGTTCAAACCTCACAGTGGCTGTCTTACCCTGATCTGTCTTCCCCGAGGCCCCTTGTCTGGCTTATGTCCCTCTAGTACAGCCAGTGATAATCCCACCACCCAGAAGAAGGAACCCCTATTCTTTCTTAATTGCCCTGAACATTTAATGTTTGACATTCAGAACACTTCTCGGAAGTCACTAGGAAACAAGTGTAGAAGTCTGTGATCTTTTTTTTTTTAACTGCTCTGCGGAATTTGATTTTACTGATTCCCTTTTACTGAAACCTTATGCTCCTAAGGTACATTGTAACCCATGGCTCCTGAACATCTCATATCTTTTTTCCTTTGCCAAGACCTCTGGTTCATTTCTCACTAAATACATTAGAACATGCAAACACTGGAAATATTTCAGTCACAGAGAACTCTTAGGACGTTTCCAGGCTAGGGAGAAGCCAAAGAGAATTAGTTGAAGGTGCGCTAAAGGCTGTCATTGAAGGAGGAAGCAGAGGAACAGATGGGGCACTTGTCTGGCTTCAGGATTGCTGGTATCAGGCAGCCTTCTGGAGCATGCAGTAATGAAGATTGATAACTTGGCTTTAGCTGGGCAAAGAAGGAGAGGGAGCAAGTTTTGGGGAGAGATGTGTAGGAATAGATACCAAGATACATGAGATGAGAGCTCACTGGGGGTCAGGGATTGCTTAAGCTCTTTGAACCTGCTGGTGGGTCACTATTACCCCACTTTACAAATGAAGAAACTGATGCTTGAAATAGTCAAATCACTCTAATCAGTGACAAATAGTGTAGCCAGTATGTGTCCGCACAGCATTTAAACTAGACCTACTAAACTCCACGCCAGTGCTACCCTATTGCAAGTACATATGGGGTAGCCTGTTCTTGCGTGTGGGCTTGGGTATTGCGCACAAGCCCTTCTTTGTTTTTCTGGAACCTTGTCTTTAGGATTTAGTTAGCCAGCATTTTTTAAAGGAAGGGCATGTGTTTGGTCTGCATGTGCACTTGTGAGTGTAGATGACAGTGTTTGGGTCTAGGTTCTAAAGTTCTGCGTGGTTGGATCAAGTACCACGCAGTACCACTTCACAAAGAACCTTTTTTTTTTTTTTTTTTTTAATTT
>NW_022900949.1:67028900-67084651 GCF_012274545.1 Fukomys damarensis | reverse complement strand
TTTTTTTTTTTTTTTTTTAATTTCTGAAAGTGTTAAAAATGGATGTATGTTTGACTTTGATTTAACTTTCTTACAGACTTAGACTACTGTATTTGTAATAGCAATTAAAACAAGTAGCAGTTCTTGCTGAGTCTTTGCTGATGTGAGAAACCTAGATCCCCTGGGCCTCTGACATGAGTTCGACTCTCCTGGTTGCTGCTTCTTACCCACAGCCAGTTTGGTCTGGCAGCAGATGTGAGGTCTTGGTCAGGTCTAACTTGATCCTCCTAACTCCACTACAGCTCTTGGACTTCCCCTTCATTAGAATATAGGTCAGTAACATAGGTATTAATGTGACTTATGATTGGATATCACAGTCACCTTCTCTGGGCTGTGCTAATTCTCACTTTGGACATATCTGCATACTCTTGTTAGGCCGAGTGGCAGACATCTACGAACTTCTTCTATCAAGTGGTAAACTCAGCTCTACCTTGACTGCCTGGAATGTGTATTCCAGGCTCTAAAACTTGACTGCTTGGAGCTTGGATTGTTTATTCCAGGCTTTGAAACTCTTTATAAAACATCTGCATTTCTGCTACACACAGAGCCAACCTTCAGTTATATATGAGCATGAGGCTGTATTAGTATGGATAACTGGTGATATTCAAAGCTACCTAATACTTCCCTAAAAACCTAACTACTTCCCTGAAAACACTTTAGCAGAACTCGCAGCAAAGTTCAAGTCTGGCACATCCAGCTCATCCAAAAGGCAAGACTATTTGTCTTCACCATCTTGTGATGAGGCAAGCAGATCACAGGAGATGTTAATGGAGGGCAAAGTGTGGCACAGACACCTCTGCCCTCTGAAGCATGGTCCTGAAGTTTCCTAAACGCTAAATTGTGGAGGCTGGGAAAATGGCTGTGCCTCACTAGCCTCTGCATGGGAACTACATATAGATAGTCAGGGTGGGTCATTTTCTTGGCATTGTGAACATTCTTTTTGCCTCCAATTTCTAAGTGGGCTGTTTTTTGTGCTCTTGCTTGTTCAGCAGCATCTCTGGCCTCTATCCATTAGATGTCAGTAGCACTCTGTGGTTATCTTCAGGCATTTCTAAATGTTCTCCAGTTGAGAACCACTGGAGTTAATAATACATCTTAATAATAGGTGTATGTGATGTCATTCTGTTGATGAAGGAGAATTTAGCTCTTATTGGTGTCAAACCTTAACTGTATATTGAATAATTCATTAGTAATAAGGAATTGATGTGCTAAGGTCTAGGAATATGAAGTGGACTTTATTTCTGCTGTATTGGAGTAGTGGACAGAGTGATTAAAAACATGCGTATCAAATATAGTGAGCTTTGTTACAAGAATGATTCAAAGTCTTACTAGCTTTAGTGTTATGATAGATGCTAAATGCCTTTGTGTATCAGTTTTCATGCCTTAGAATGAGAGGGTAGAAGATATCTTATAGGATTCCTGTTTCCTATAACTCAGTGGAGCATCAGGGTTACAAGGAGTAACTCAGTTTTCAACAAAATAAGCAAATGTCTCTGGGACTCTGACTCTCCAGGCCTCCCCTGGATCAGCCTCCCACTCAACTTCCCTTGTACATGTGTATTTAGACTGATGCTCTTCTGCACTACAACACAGGGCTATGGTAGGCATGGGGGACACCTTGCACAGTGCTCTCTGAGCCTTCTTGGGTGTGTGGCCCAGTGGTAATTCCCCTGGGGGAGGTGTGGGGCAGCATTTCTTCTGATGATCACAGGAAGTGATAGTCAGAGATGCAGGGTGAGTAAAACCCAGTGTTTCATGCTCATATTCAGCAGTCTGTGCTGAATGGCAGAGAGAAAGCTCTGAGCAGTTTCTGCTTCAGAATTTTGGGAACTGATTTGTAGTTTCTTTCTGAAACTTTGATGATCTGCCTGGATTCTAAAAAAATTTTTTCCAGCTTGTTCCTCTGCAGCATTGTTTTGGAATATAGAGCTGTATTCCCTGGGGCCACACAAGGAAATGAATCTCTGACCTCTTTGCCTCACTGAGATGATGTTTGCATTTCTCAGTTTGGCAAGCAGTACTCAGGTTTAAGCTGTAGAAATGGAGAACAGATTTCCATTTCACTCCTTAACTAACAGTAGCCACCTCTGTTAGTTTAAGATGCAGGATTCTGTAGCCAAAAATCCCACCAAAATATAAATATACTAGACTTTTGAGAATGAAAATATTGAGAGTGAGAGTGGAAATATTGCAGAGAAGTGACTTTTTACTAGTCACAGCTTGCAGATTGAGTTCCATTGCTGAATGTATGTGCGTTGCGCTTCATTCCATTTGTGATTATTTCAGCTTCCCAGGGAATTTCAGTAGGATTGGTCAGGTATACTACAAGAAAGTAGTCATATGTTTTGCCATGCACCAGGGGAACCATTAGATGTCCTTACACTATTGCTTCAGATGTAATGCCTGTATGTAAAAATCTCTGATAGCAAGTACTCATTTTTGTTTGCATCTGGCTCTGTGATTCCATGCTCATGACTTCCTTAGCCCTTGTGAAAATGGCCAGAATCAGTTTTGTTCTACGTGATTTTCTGTGTGTTGGAGTTGGGTGGATGTGACCTACACTCATTTCCTTCCGATTTTTCTCTTTACGTTATTGCTTTTCTCATTTGTATTTTTGGTATTGACCTGTGTCTAAAGGCTACTTCCTTTCAAGATGTAAACTTGCTCAAAGTCCTTCCTCTTAACTTGCAATGGGGTTAAAACAAATCTGTAGGTCCAGAGGCCATAATGTCCTATTACCTATAAACTTGATACTTGAAAAGGCTTATTGTGTAAACCTTTTCCCTCCGTACTTGTCAAAAGAAGGAACCTTCTACAGATGGAGAAGTAGTAATAACCCAATGTCAATGAGATCATCTTGTTTCTAAGTATCATTGCCCATAAAAGGAACCAGGTCTTCTTAAGACAAGCAATTGATTTCAAATCAAGCATGGAAAAAGTGTAAGGTAAGGTGATACATTGGAGGGTAGAAAGCAAGGAAATGTTCATATCAAAAGTGAAATGGTGAAAAAGGATGAGGGAGTTAACTAGAAGTTACTTTCAAACCTGGCACTGTTGGGTTTCCGCAAGGACAACATCAATAGATAAAAGTATATTGGAGAAAAAAATTTAGGAGTTTATGGAGATACTAAACATTCAGGTTTTAAAAGGGAAGGATGAAATAGGGATTTTTATTCATTTATTTTTTTGTAATGGGGATTAAACTTGGGACCTTGTGCTTGTGAGGCAGGTGGTGGCACCACTGAGGTAAATCCCCAGCCCTTCTTTTATTTTAAATCCCCAGCCCTGAAGGGAAAAATTGATCTTCACAGAAGCTTGCCAGCTAGTAAAGGTATGAGGAATTATGCAATTAGGAAGTTATAATCTTGCTACTTCAGGGTGTCATTTGACTCAGGCAGCGATCTTCAGTGGCTGCTCAGAGCCCTTGGGTGGGTATTTGTGGGTGAACTGGGTCTTGTACACAGATTCTCATATCTGTGAGGATAATAAGGACAAAAATTATACCTCTTCAGTAATTATTTCTGGTGAACACTGGATTGATAAACTTACCAAAAATGGAAAAATTTGATATTTTATGCCTCTTGTTATGATGCAGCAAGATATGTACAACACACTTATGCAGTGCTGTTTCAGCTACTCACATATGAACAGTCAGACAAATTCAGAAAACAACTGTACTAGACTTTAAAAAACAAAACAAACTAGGTGAGATGGGAGAGGACAATCCTAAATTTAAAAAGGCCTGGGGCCGGAGATTTAGCTTAGGGACACTGCATCTGCCTTGCAAGTGCAAGGACATGAGTTTGATCCCCAGTACCAAAAAGGGGAAATGAATTAGTTGTGCTTTGTTGTTTGTGGCGAGTAGGTATAGAAATTGGTATGGAGACAGTTGTGTAAATCTGAATACATTCTGTAGAGTAAGTGATACTACTGAACTAATATTAATCTTTGTAGGAATATTAATAGTGCAGGAGAATATCAGAGATGTGTTTGCAAGTATTAAGGAATCAAAGGGTCATGATGCCTGCAACTTATTTTCAAAATGATTAGTTAAAAGGAAACAAAGTAAATGTATATGTATACATACTTGGGAATACATACATGTACTGTCTTGCATATATATATATATATATATATATAAATAAACTATATATGTATATTTATGCATAGCGCAATCTGGTATTTTGCACACATTATCTTTGGGGGAAGGGTCTTGAGCTCAGTATATGAATGTGACAAGTGTCAAGTAATAATATCCTTTCTTTCTCAGTCACCTCTGGAGGCTCTTCTGCCTATCCTTGATATAATGTGTCTGTTTTTCTTTCTTGGCAATCTTCTTTGTGCTACTTTCTCTTCTAAGTGAAAGTTATCTTTATTTAAACATTTTAAACTATCATTTATGAAACAAACATTTTCTTTCATTTTTCAAATATTCTTTTACACTTGATTACCTGACAGTAGCCTTGATGCTAGGATAAAGGCAGTGAAAAGCCCTGGCACCAGTTGTGCCCACCTGGAGCTCAGTCCAGTATTTTGGCATTCCAGAAGCCTGTAGTCCTTCTTTTTCCCCTGCAGCGTCTCCGATTTCTGAAGCTCTGGGTCCCTCACAGTTCTGTTAGGGACCCAGGCTTTCTTACCACACCAGTTGAGTTAGTCATGCCTCACCTTGAGCTCAGCCCTTTCTATAGCAGTAATCACCATTCACTAGAAACTTTGCCTTGCTTCAGACACAGCCAATGCTAATTGCTTTTAAAAATAGGTTTTCTTTTCAATGGAATGTTTAATGCTTTGAAAAGGAATTCTGTAATAGAAGTGAAAGCACAACAGATGAGCCCTGAACCAACCTGAGGGAGAGAACCAGCCCTGCCCTGGACTTCGTGGTTTTATTTTCTTTGTTAAAACAAGTGACTTTAATCAATACTGTATGTACATACATTTCTTTGTAAAAAGGTCCATGCCATGTTCCACTTCTAGACCTTTAAAAAATATGCTACTCAACATTGTTTCTAAAGTTCATCACTGAAAAAAATGACTTGGACATATTTGGTATGGATGAATAGTTACCCTCTAGCAGGCAATATAACTTTTAGATGTATGTCCTAGAAAACTTGCTGATACATGTCAGGGAACATGTACAAGAGCGCTCATTGAAGTGCTCTTTGTAGTACTAACAATGATTATTAACAGGAAAATGAGCGAAAAAATTATTACTTATTTGGTTAAATTATTTTGTAACAATGAAAATGAGTGAATTACAGCTATGAATTTTTAAGTCCTCAAGTAGTACTGACAAGTTAGAAGTAATCCTATTTAATAGTTGAAGAAACCAACTAGACAATTGAAGTAAATTGTCCAAGGTATCAAACCTACTGTGTGGTAGAACTCAGAGTTGAGTTCAGGTCATTGCTATTTTAAAGCCTTAAATACTGTGTTCTACGAAAAAATTCTTGTTTTTGCTAGCTTATCTGTTATACTGCATGGGGTGAGAGCTTTATATTTTCACTTGATCCAGCAGATGACCCATACTAGGTGTTACACATTTTTGGTGAATGACCTACCTAAATCATTTTACACCGGAAGCAGTTGAGGAGAGTATAGTGGGTTGAACAAGTTTCCCAAGCAGGTATCCAGAGCACCTGTTAGAGACCACACCTAACCTGTGTGTTCTTACCTTGGTTTCATGCTATCCTCCACTAGGTGACTGGCAGAAGCCTAGCAGAAATAACACTGGATAACTATCACTGACTGGGTTCCTGTGTTCCTCAGCCAGGGCAGCCATCATTGCTCTCCTGGTGGACAACAGAAGCCTCTTCCTACTGCTTGCCTAAGCTGTAGCAGCAGCATTGCCAGCAAGTGCTTCTCTCTCTTCATTGTTACTGATGTGGTTAGTTAGCTTGTGGAAGAAGTGCAGGTGTGTTGGTGTGTTTGTGTGTATGGGAGGTTTGTGTGTATGTGAAGGTTTTGGAAAAAGGGCAAGAGATATTTGGTGCTTTAGCAAGTAAACAAATGTTTGTTGTAGATACAGATTGTTGAAGTGCTTAGTATTTTTGGTCTAATGAACCAAGTTCAAAATAAACCAAAGGCTTAACATCCTTGCTGCCTGCTTAAGCCTTTCTGTTATCTAGTGCCTGGCAGAATTCTGACCGGGTGAATGTTTTTCCTGTGTCCCAGTAAATCATGAGCAGTTTCTGGGTCCTTGTAAACTAAATGGAACTATAGGCAGGGTCTGCCAGGATGACCGCCTGTTTTGTGAATCCCTGCAGAGGAGGGACGGAAATACCTAAGTGAATTTGCTTTCATACTGTCACTGTAGTGGGGTAGAAGTAGAAAAATATCTGCAGCAAACCCTCTGGGGAAGAAGTTACTTGGATCCTTCCTCAGCCTTTGGGTGTCATCTGGGTCATCTTTGTGTGGATGCCCATTGCTGATCTGTTATGTTGCCACTTTCCTGGAAAGCTTTCCTCTTCTCAGCATCTTTTCTCTTCCACAGCCGCACCCCTAACTATTACTTACTTTTCATTTATTTTCTCTCCTCTCCTGTCCCCATTTATTTACCCCTCCCCAGGGTAAGCTGCATGAGAACAAATTATTTCCCTTGTTTACTGCTATGTTAGAAATAGAATAGGTCCGGCCAAGTAGAAGCTCAGTGAATATTTATTGAATTTATTTATGAATTTATTTTATACAACTGTGGTCAGATTAAGGGCTCAATTTCTTAAATTATCAAGTGCTAACTAGGATCTCTAGTGTTTTACAAATGCGTTCTTTTTCTGAATTGTCACTTTCTATGAACATGATATGTAAAATAATGTGGATTTTAAAAATTTTTGGATCGTAAAAGTGGAATGATAAATCTTGTGGAACACTGAAACAAGGTTTACTTTGTAAAAATTCATTTTGTTACTCTTTGTTGTTGTGTTTTTTTGTTTTTTGTACCAGGAATCGAACTCAGACCTTGTGCTTGTTAGGCAGATGGTGGAACCACTGAGCTAAATCCTTGGCCCCTAATTTTGTTATTCTTAATGTTAGTAGTTTTTATTAAACTCATTAACTGAAGGAATAGCCAAGTCCTTGACAAAAAACAGCCGTGTGTAACTAACCAGACCTTCCTTCATCCCTGTGCCATACTTCTGGCTACTTTCATCCCACTGAGTCTGAATCCTATTTTCTTCAATCTTTACTTTCTGTTTAATATAACTTTGTAACACCCATATACATTCTGTTTTTTTTTTTTTTTTTTTTTTTTTTGTACTGGGGATCAAACTTGGGTCCTTGCGCTTGCAAGGCAGGCGGTAGCACCATTGAACTGAATCTCCAGCCCAACCCATATACATTCTTAAAAGTTTTTGGGCATGTGGTATGTATATATGTGCAGTTTTGATTTTAAAACTGATTTTTGCATATATAGTCATAAAATACATAAATTTTGTTGTGTATTTGATATATATGGTATATATTTGATATGTATTTATTTTTGATATGTGTGTGTGTGTGTGTGTGTGTGTGTATATATGTATTTATTTATTTATTTTCCCTTGAAATACTGGGACCACAAATTTCAGATTTGAAATTTTGAATTTGTCAATATTTCCATAGACTTTATAGTTCAGCACACCTAATCTGGAAATCTAAAATGTTTCAAATTTCCGGGTAATTTTGATTTCAAGTTTTTGGATCAGAAATGCTCAGCTGGGGTACATATAGTATGTGTTACCAAAGATGCTATAATTCATTCGTTTTGGTTACTGTATAACATTTTCTTGTGTGATTGTCCCGTGCTTAATTCACTCGTTTTCTTTCAAACAATTTAATTGTGGAAAACTTGTATCAACCACTATGAGCTTCATAGCTTTCCAACATTGAGATTGGGTTAATAGTGGCAATATTAATTAAAGTAATGTTTTAATACTATATAATGAAAAGTGTCTAGACTAGGAACTTTTTAATGAATATTTTGCTCTCCAAATGACCAACATTAATGATTTTAACTTACGTATGAGTAAAAGATCTTTTCAAGGATCAAGGCAGACCAAAGGATTTTAATGTAACAAAATATAAAATATTCCTTGACAGGGTTTTAGATCTGTTATTGAAGGCATGATTTAAGAAACCTTCACTTCTTGAGTTTTGGTGTAGTATCAGAGAAAAAAGGATGTTATTTCATTATTACCTATATAAAATTAAATATTTGATTTTCTTCAATGTACATTAACCAAACAACATTTTACAGCACCATGTTTGTGGTAGTGGATATGAGAATCTTACTCTCTTTTCTAGGTCAGTTGTTGAAGAGATCTGCAAAAAATATAGAATAAAGCTACCTTGCTATAATGTATAAAGTACATTTTTTTGAAAATAGGTATTTTCATAAAATGTTATTTATATTATATAATGCTTTTAAAATGTACTAAGCATTTTATAACTCAATTTTAATTTATAACATAGTAAATATGGATAGATATACACAAAAGCTCAGAATGAAAGGGATCCTGAGATAAAAGAATTTGAGAATTCTCGGCTAAGATGTATCTAACTATATTTTCTAATAAAAGATTTGAAAATTTTTTGGTTACTTTTCTAAGTTTTTTGGTTGGTTTCCTAATTTGCAACATTTCAGTCCCTAAACTATCTTTATGTACTGAACTGTGAATATCAATAAAGAATTCCAGACCTTCATGGCAAGGTATTAAATTAAAAAGCATATGTCTTTTTAGTCCAATATCGTCACTTTTAAGTATCTGTATCTTTCACTTGGTTTCCTTCCTGTCTTTGTCTTTCTGTAAGGTTGGTTGTTTTTGATTCTCCATTCACTCACCAGACGTGTATGTCAAGCAAGCAAATACTGACCTCCCTGTCTTTCCATTTACCTATTTACCCCGCCTTTTTTGGTGTAAACCTGTGGGACTCATAGGCCTGACTCTGAGCTCTGAGCATCCTAGCTGTCACATTCTCTGAATTGTCTAGGAAGAAGTGGCCTAATGTTTTAGAAAGAAGGTCCCTTCTGTTAGTAAACACGTGTTGATAGATGTTCATTACCTGTGTACTTGCACGATGCCCACTTTTTTGTGGAAGTGACAACTGGTAAATAGAAGTATTATTTCCCTTATCTTTATAATTTCTTTTTAGGACTTAGTCACATATTACAACCCAAGCAGTTTCTTGTGGGGTTGGCTCTTACCACTACTACCTCTAACTTAGTTATTTTATTAGCAGGGATGAAAAATGAGAGGGGATTCCATTTTTATTGAATGGCTGCTATGTGCCAGGCACCTGCCCCCTTTAATAGGTGATGGGACAGAGGAAGATAAAAGAAATAAAAGAGGTTAAAAATAAAACAACATGAAAACAGAAGTAAAAGATGTAGCTGAAGGTCATCGCTGCTTCAGATTTAGCTGTTTATCTCCAAATCACATCTACTTTTTCACCATGCCAAATTGGCTTAGCAAAAATCTGAGTTCCAATAATATTTACCATTTCATTCAGCACAGTTATTACCTGTGTTATGTAAACTGCCCGTCCAGAGGCCAGCCAGTCCTGCACTCTTTTTGCATCTCCAACTTGTATTTATGCATAAATTACAACTTTTGTTGGACACAGTCATCTTAATTCAGTCAAGAAGGGAAGGGTGAAAAAAATAGTGAATTTGAGGTCTGACTGCTTTTATCTTCAAGTTCCATCCTTGAGATTTATTAGATATATCATCTTGTTTGAGTTACTGAACATCTTTTGGTCCTGTTTTCCTAATTTTGAAGCAGAGATAATAAGAGAAAGCCTTCTGCATTGTTGCCTGGCTGCCAGAAACATGGAGTGAGATGACAATGTCTGTGTAAAGGTTTTAAAAACAGAAGATTGTATCATGGGAGTTCAGTACTTGAAATTTTAAATTAGAAATATTGGTTATCTTTGTCATAGGAAAATTATTGTAAAATATCATTAGCGGTTTTTCCCTTCTCCTTGACTTAACAGGTTTGCCTTTCTATGCATGATCCTGACCTAAGGGCAGGGAAAGAAACCTGCCTTTTTTCCTTTTTTTGTCAGGTTGAGTCATCACATTGCTGATATTCAGCTTTTTTTTTTTTTTTTTTTTTTTTTTTTTTTTTTTTTTTTTTTTTTTTTTTTTTTTTTTAATTTAGATGACATTTTCTTGTGCTTAATGTTAACACATTTAAAAGTTATTAGCAAAACTACAAATGAATGAAAAAGTATATATATTTATACCAGTATGAATAAGAATATAGAAAATACCAAAAAACCCAGTAAATTTAGATCTTGTTTTGTTTTCAAACATAATTTTATGCTAAATTTTCTTTTTCAGGCAATATTGATTGCATGTGTTGATTTCTAGTAGCTTGGGAAAGTTTTCCATTGAAGAAGCACTAAAGGCCATGAAATGAAGCACCGTTCTTAAAATGGGTCGGGCACATGCAGACAGTTGACCATCATAGAAAGGGGTTGTGAATGTCAGCCTCGTCATTTTAGTTACGATGTGAGACACATACACAAGAGTGATTGATACATTATTTTCTAAATCTCTTACCTAGTTTCTTTGCAAAATGGGGCTCTTTAAAAATATATTTTTTTGAGGCTATAAAATAAAATAGTGGACTCTAAGCATGATTTACATTATAAAAATTATTAGTCTAAATTTTATAGAATTTACTGTGCATTTTATATAAAAACAGAGTAAGGTTTATAAATTATGCATACTGTTCCTCTTTGCCACCCACCAATAAAACTAAAAATGCTAGGGAATGTTTGTTAAATTTCTAAGGAAGAAATCAGAAGTTAAGAATCAAGGAAATTATAGTTGAAACCTATGACAATAATAGAAATAACTATGATATCTCTTAATTCTGGTTTCTTTTCTTTGAAAATAAATTGTGACTCACCATTAAGTTCCACACCAGTAGGCCAGGCATTTAATGCTGTAGAGAAGACTTTAAGAACTTTCTTGCATGAAGCATTTCACATTAGTTTCAGTTTTTGTGAGGATGTGGCCTTTTATGCTCCTAAATCAAACTTTCTGCTTTTTATTGTCTTTCTTGAGCATCTTAGTTCTTTATTGGACTGCCGTTGCCCTGAGGATTACATCATAACCCAGCTGTCTTGGGGCATATCGGATAACCCATTTTTAACTCTTTATCTGCATATATACAACACTGTCCTGTAGTTGACTCATGCAACTTTTTTTAAAAATTGGAATTTCATGATGCCTAAATTATGAGTCCTATGTAAGCCAGTCATGCTCCAATAAATTAAAGAATATTTGCAGAGAAAAAGTAACTAGACTTAGTTTATTCTTTGAACTTGGAAAAATCCAGTCTCACTTATAAAAATTCAGTCTCACTCTGTCATTTCATCTGTTAAAAGAATTAGGAGATTAAGAGCATCAAAAGCCATTTTACATTGCACTTATAAATATTCTCTTAAAATATTCTGTATTGGATGGAATTTTCCTACTTACCTATTTTTCCATTCTCCTATGGTCTATGTAGGCAAGAGGGGATCAGCAAGTGAGTATAACATCTGACTGATGTTGAGGGAAATGTAGTTTGCTTTCTGTCTGAACTGCTCATGTTGATCAGTGGGAAATGCTGCATTAGCTCTCAAATCAAAACATTTAAAGTGCTCTCTGAAATGTTGACGACTTGCCAAAGGTTTCAACTTCAAGTGTGCAAATGCCTGGTACTCTTTGGAGCCTCGCTGTGATTTGTGCTTGTATCAGTTGCATCTGATTTGGATTTGCTTAGAATTACAAGTTATAAGGCTTGGCCAAGGTAAACAAGGTGAAAGCAGTATGGAGAGAGAGCCAGAGAGATTGAGCAAGTGGTGCTCCAGCCAGCGGGAAGATGGATCTTTCCCATGCCTAGTTCTGACCTTTTCCTGTGAAGCTGTTGTAATAATAGCTTCTGTGTTCTTTTGGAAAGTATTTGCAAGTTGTACTTCACATGGCCTCAGCTCCCTCAAACTTGTTGGAAAATAAAAATATTTGGTAGTAAAGAGTAACTGCAAATTTCTCACTTTGATAACCAGGGGAGAAAGCAGGAAGGCTGCACCTGTCAGTGCTCACCTGAGTCTTGATCATTTCAGGGCAAGAGAACTGTCAAAAGAGGAGAGGTAATCAGAGGAGCCTAGACCATCTCTTTTGAGATATCTTGGTGTACTTCTTCCTCTAGCCCTTTATTGTCCTTGGGTGCATTTGATACTTGACATATTCCCAGCCTTGAATTGATATATCGGGGCCTCTCATTTTTCTTCAGGTTATCACTTCAGTTGAAATCTAGTTTTGGAAAAACCCTGTTTCTATCTTGGGTTGTCAGTTTTCCTTAATCTACATATGCCTTATTTAACTAATTGTTCCTGGGGTTTATTACTCTTAAATTGCCCTCTGGAGTAACACAGTGGTAATACATCTCATTTATGGATGAAGAGCTCGGGTCTTCTAGACTGTTCAGAAACTATCCAAACTGTTATGAGTAATTCTTCTATGATGTGTGTATAAAAACACACATCTTCTGTTGAAGATCCTGCCCTCAAGTCTTTTAAACATCATTGTCCCCCCTTTTCTGATGTTTTTCTCTCTGTGGTTTCAGTTACCCAGGGCCAGTCATGGTTTGAAAATATTAAATGGAAAATTCCAGAAATAAACAATTTATAAGTTTTAAATCACATGCCATTCAGAGTAGTGTGGGGTCACCTTAGAAATTAAATGCTTTTGTTTAAATACCACATTGTTTCTTTGGTGTGAAAAACAAAGGGGAAATAAGAACTGAGATGTATAATAGATGTTGGGAATTGGAACAAAAAAGGTCCACATGGGAAGAGGAACAAGGGAGGAGGGAGGACGGGACAAGAAAAAAAGTGATGAGAAGGAAAAATGGAAACAGGGGAAGAGGCTTGGGGAGGATAGGATAAAAAAAAAAAGAAAAATTTTAATGTTTTATCTCATCGAGCAAAAAAGTCTCTCATCACAGATTTAATCTTTTAAAATACATTAATCACACGATTGTTTAGTAAATTGGAGGCCTTACAGCCACATAACTGAGGGAATGCAGGGGGAAGACAGAGAGTTCCATTTTTTAAAAATAAAATTGCTGTTTAGCTATTTCTACTAATGTATGATACACATCGGGACTTAAATATTGACTGTAACGTTTGGCATACAGAGGCACCTAAGTTCTTATCATTCATTGGTTCTGGCTGGTGTGACAATTTCCAAAAAAAACAAAACAAAAACTAACCAGTGCCAAACCGATTGTTTTGGATTGAAAGGGTAGCAAGTTGAGTGGCAATTCGCACTAGTGAATTTTACCTTGCATGCTGAACACTGGAAGAAAATTCTTGTGTCATAATGCATCAAGTGGCAAACTTGATGAATTTTAAAGCAGTTAAGTACCAACATATGACTGTAATTCAAAAGAAAGACACGTTAGATAATGAGTCTCTGGTAGACTATAGAAAGACCCCACAGTATTTAAATGTTATTCCGCTGTCAGTAATGGTTCTGCATTGCTTGCTGGAGGCATTTATGTTGCCTTGTGCCTTTGCCAGACACCTGTGTCCTTGTAAGGCCCTTTTCTGTATCCTTTCAGTCTTTCCTGAAGACTCTGAAGCCATCTGCTGGAGCAGGCCCTGACATGACACCTTTCTTTGCCCATCTTTGGCTAGAATTTTATCCAGGACAAATTAAGCAAAACAATTACAGTAAACTTATCCACTTCCATAGAGAGCCAAATTCAGGGTTAGATCAATATTTCTTTGCTATATTGAGTTTATGCTATATTGAGTTAAAATTGGATAAAGCCCCGTCTGTGCCTGTTGGAGCCAGGGGTCTTTGGGCTGGTTACATAATCTACTACTCATTCATAGTTCTACCTATGAAATTGTTGGAAAACTTACATGAAATAATATATATTTTCTTACTGTAGTGCTCAGCTGAATTAGTCTTTTAACGATAGTAGGGGCTCTCAATAATATGATAGGCTACTTGTGACAGTTTTCTTGAAAGTTTCATTATTGCTACTCAGACAAAATATGTGGTCTTAAAGTACCCTTCATTATCAAAAATCACGACCAGTCTCTTGTCCTCCAGGATAATGCTGGTGGCGTTATTTAGCGATGCTTAGATGAATCTTTTTTCTATGGTCTGGGATGCTAAATAATAAGGACAAACAGAGTAAGGAAAACAAAAGCCATATGAGCAGAGCATTTTGTTAATGATTTGTTAGTTCAGCAGATGGTGGGAAATTACACAAAGTTTTTCTTTTTAAATTGGCCTACAGAAAAATAATGTTTGAATTTGTTGAATAGCTCTTGCCATTTGCTAAATCAAACATCGGTTATTGAATGCATATATGAAATATGTGTGGTTTTTCAGAAGTTAGAATGTGTCTGAGGCATATAGCTGGAAAAATAAGCAAACAAAATCTGCTTCTGAAACAGAAAATACTATCTTTTAAACGAAAAAGATTGTGGACATTTTCTGTCTGTTTTCTCGGAACCATTGGGATCGTTTCCAAGAGACCTTGCCTCCAAGGCATCTGTATGTAACTTCTTTCTCTGTAGCACTTATGCTTCAACTTCAAATGAATCCACACTTTACAGCAGTTGGCCTGTTGTAGTCAATTTAAATATTTACAGGATCTTGCTACTGCATATTAATCTTTTAGTCAGTTGAAACACTTGATGGCCTGCTGTTTTGGAGATCTAAGATTTATGCTTGCATAGATAAAAACATCATCTCCAGAATATATTGTATTAGCTAGAAAGCTGGCTCAGTCACATACTAGCTGTGTGTTTCTGGGCATATTACTTAACCTTTCTGTGCCTCAGAAGGCTTATCCTTGGGAAAGTCTGTGCAAAAATAAGGATAATTGCTTGTTGCGGCGGTGAGGAATATTGTGCGTGACTGGCACCTCGAAGAGCAGAATAAATGTTGCCTATCGTGGGTATTATTTCTCACATGGAGAACTAAGAAAAAACAAAACCAAACCAGACATGAAGAACTCATATTGTCCTGGATTTCTTGCCATTTCTAGAGAAGATAATGAATAATTGGAGAAAACATGGCTGTGAAATGGAGTTTAGTGTTTTGGGCCTGGATTTTGTAAGCATTTTCCTCAAGCCTATTTTAGACTGTCTTCTATCCAAGTGTCTTCTGGGCCATTTGGCTTAGTGGAGATTCACGAAGATTTTCATATTTTAGGTTTTGTATTTCCTCCTCTGCTGTAGCACTGGATTGCTCATTAATATGTGCTGCTGCTTTCTCAATTTTTCTTCTATCTTTTATATGTAGACAACATGAGAATAAATTTGTTTAGGCATGAAGTTCAGTTTTTCTGGCATGAAGCTCTATTTATGTTTGCTGTTCCTACTTAGTGAAGCTGTACACGTAGTATCCATATCATTCCCATCTGTAGGTTCTTTGTGTCCCTGAGGTCTTCACAGGCAGGCTTACTAGAGTTGTTTTCATTCAAACACACAAAACTATCTATGAGATAGATCAGAAAGATCTGAAAGCCAGATGAGAACTAGCTCAGTGGCACAACTAAATTCTCCAGATCTTCACAATTGTAACTTTTAGTATAATTTTATCAGTTCTTTTCACTTTGGTTAATTCTGCTAGTTGGCTTATTGGCAACAAAAGAATTTCCAGTGTGTTCTAATGTGGGCACTGTGTATAAACCAGCTGGAGAAAATTCTGTGTTTTCTTGAAGGTGGAAGAAGAAAACGATTGTTTCATGAAAGGTAGTTTGGGCATGCCCTTGTTCAAGTTTAGTGTCTCTTGTGCAGCAGAAGAATTAAAATTTTCACTTTCTTGACTGTTTTTTGAGTGACTGCTCAATCTTCAAAACTGTGGTATATCCTGAGGGACATGGCGGTTTCTGTTTCTACTTTTTGTTCACTTTAGCTCTGGCTTCGGAAATGATTGTATGGGCTCTTTTAGAGTTCTTTAGGGACAGATCTATTCCTGTTACAAGGTAGAGAAGGTGGGCAAGAAGCTTTGGAGTCGGGTGTGTCTACCATTCTGACCCTCTCTAGGGTTCCTTTCCGTCACCCATGCACCAGTGCTGATAATGGTACCTCACTGTCAGGCTGTCACATTGCTGTGTGAATTAGATAAAGTAGTGCACATGTATACACATCATTCATGGCACAAAGAATAGATAATATAGTACCATTTTCTTTTATTTTTCCAAATGAAAGTAATAATTCCATTGTATTCTGCTCTTCCTCCCTTCTTTGTAGACATTTCCTAGAAACAGACTCTTAACTTTGGACCATTCCCTGTGTACTGCAGTGGCATTGTCATATCGAGGTTGTAAAAATAGTTTGCATACTATTTGCAAACTAATAGTTTGTACACTCAACACTTTGCATCAGTGGTCAGGTTTGGGATTTTTGGCGGATGGACAGACAGTGGTTGGTGGATAGTAAGGATGAAGCAATATTGAAATGTTCTGTTTTTTACTTAGGTGCTCAGGGACTCAGTTGCTTTTCTCAGTTTATTTATTTATTCATTTATTGAGACAGGGTCATGCTGTATATTGCAGGCTGGCCTTGAACTCATGACTTAGCCCAGGATAGCCTTGAAATCTTGCCTCAGCCTCATGAGTTCTGGGATTACCACGGTGGTGATAATGGAAATTAAAACTAAAGCAACAATACCAATCTTCAGACAAAGGCTTTAAAGAGAACATAAGAGAAGATGGTAAGAGATTTTTAGATTAAGGAGCTGATAAAGATCAAGCCAGCGCCTCAGCTAAGGAAACACAGAATATAAGGAAGTGGCTGGAGGGTGCACTCATGAAGAGGACCATGATAGTCCATTAGTGAAGGAAAGGGAACCGTTTTATAGGAAGGAGGCAAGCCCCCATGCCCAGCCCTCATTTTTAATTAGTGAATTGGATTAAAAAATTATCTGCAATTCTTTCTTCCTTAGACCCCCCACCCCCAGTTCCTGTAGTATCTTTCTAAAATGTATATTTAGGCACTCTGGTTCTAGCAATGTGGTATAAAATTTCACATGGGTGTGTGTATTTTGAGTGGTGAAACTTATTTTTTTTCCATCTTTCATTGACATTTTAAACAGAACTCATGTGGATAAAGTAGATGGCAGTGTGCCTGAGGTGGAGAGGTGCATGCAGGGAGGAGCAGCCTTACCTTGTTGCCTCAGCCATATGCCAGTGACCACTAAGGCTAAAGAATATAACTTGAAATGGTTTTGTTCTAGAAAACCATTTTTCTAGAATAAGCCAGTCCCACAACTCACAACCATGGGTAGATTTTTTTTTTAAAAAACTAATTAAAAGATAATGAATTGACATTTTAGAAATTGAGATGAGGATATTAGCTAAACTGGATGCTGTTGCATATTGGCTGTATTAAAATATTCAGACATCAGTGAAATAGCCAGTTAATTCAGGGCTAGGTTTTCTTTCTAGCTGTGGAAGATTTCATGACCATCCCTGCCCTGTTCTGTTTGAGTGACCAAGATGTAGAGATTTTCCTCTTTACCGTATTATCCTCAATCCTTTCCTGCAATGTGAGAGAGTTCTTGGGTCAAATGTTATAGTAGAGTGGAGTATTGAATACTAAGAAAACCCCCAGGGTTTCAGGATTATCTAGTAACTGCATTGAGTGTTGTACATTAGCACCTAGCCTGAATCTTCCTATTGTGACTTAGTTGGAGTATGTGATTTACAACTCATGTTCTTCAGTCATTTCTGAGATGGGCCTGGAATGCAGAGAGAGAGCTTTTGGGTCCTTGCAGGTACACATGTGGGCTGGAGACCCAGGCAGTTAATGTAGCCACTAAATAGTTAATGCAGCCACTACATTTTTTTACTTTTCTTTAAATTATAGTGTTTCAGTGTTAATTTTTTTTGTGATGAAGATGTTCACCTAAATGATGCTTATGTGTGTGTCTTACACATATGTGCACTGTATGTATTTATTATTGACAACAGGGACCACTGTAGGGACAGAGGGCAGACAAACTTATGGGCCCTTAACTATTATTCTTTCAAATCATGGTAGTGTTTTCTAAGATAGGCAGGGAATTAAAAGGTGGATTTTTCTAAAATATACTTGGGCTTATAGTTGCCTGATAGGTAACTAAAAGTAGATTTCACGCATTTTGTAAAGCTCTAGGTCACATCCTTCTCAGCTGTACACACAGGCATGTTAGTCATTTAGGGATTTTTGTCTAAAAATTGAGAAACAAGGCTCATTAGCCCTAAATTTACCAGTATATCTATCACTGTTCAAGACCGAGGACACCTATATTTAGAAGTTCCATTGCTCTAAACGTATGGATTCTAAACCTTGGATTCCAAAAAAGTGTCACAGGGCTAAGACCACCCCAGGTCATGAGGATCATCCCGTGGGAACTAAATTTTCTCTCAAGTTATGAGGTTTCCTCTGGAGCCAAAAACCAGGAATGAGGTAATGAAAGTTGGGCCCCAGTCCTCCAAAGCCTCCTATAAAACTGTCCCTATAAAACTGGACTAGCGTGGTCCTCTTCATGAGCGTGCCCCTGCAGCTATTCTCTTAGATCATGATCTTTGTCAGCTCCTTAAGCAAAAGTCCCGTACCGTTTTCTCTTACTTTCCATTCAAAGATTTTGTCTTTTCATATTATTGCTTTCGCTTTAATTTCCATTATCACCAAAGCAAGGATCCACACTAGCTGGTGACATCAGTATTAAATAAAATACATTTATCTACCATAACAATAAAAAAATTTGAGAAGTAGTATACTTAATCTACAATTGAAAAAAAAGAAACGTTTCTTCATACAGGGACTGAAATGTTCTCTTAAGACTGCATTCTACAAATTTTTACTCTAAATTGTTCGATTCATTATTCTACTGTTGGAATGTAACTGCAGGGCCCTGGAAACAGTACTCTCTGAGAGGTGCCCTGGTACACCCCTGGCATTCCTTTAGAAGTAGACAGTCCTTTTGAACTCTGCAGTACTTTACAGCTTCAGGATTTGAGGAGAAACTTTGTGATGTGGGGTACATCATCCCAGAAATACTTTCAAAAACATACTTTCACCAAAGTCTTAACCAGAACAGATTTGGTAGGGTTAGTTTATAGTTTATTATTCAAGCTGAGACTCTTTTTCAAGTGATTATAATCACCTTGGCACAACAAGAGAAAACTGGGTCCCTTCTTGGCAAACCTGGGTGTGTGTTTACCCTAACATAGGAAGACTCTTTTGGGTCAGAATAGAACTTGAATACTCGAGTCTTTTTGATAGCACAGCGCTGTCCTCAATTCAGGCAGATTCTACCTTCTCCCTCTGTATAGTTAATGAGTTTATTGCAGTGGTATAGGATTGGCATACACTATAAGACTATTTACCGAACATGTATGGTACATAAATAATCTATGTTTGTTTTTACGAGAAACATCTTTCATCTGTCCTGACTCACAGCTTTTGTTCTAATGCATTCTTTCTCTAGTTTATTTTAATTCTTGTTTGTTGACTGTATCTGTCCCTTCTGTTATCCCTGTATTTCTAAAAATTTGGAGCCGAATTTATTTTTTCTGTGATGAACATTTTCGTTATTTGATTATAAAGGGGATCTGTAAGCCCTGTAAAAGGGGGAGTCACTTTCGGGTTTTTTGGTCAGGCACATAATTGAGCTCACCACTGGGGATGGAGTTGTCTTCGCTATACTGATGAATGAGACTAAGAGATCGTGGTGAGGGCAGCTGAGCGCTGACATTGGAAGTGGAGGACGGGGCCTAATGAAATGGATTGCACGGGGCACTTTCTTTTAAGAATGATATAACCCCATCAACATAAGATTATGTTACCCCTTCATTTTCTTAACCTAGCTCTACTTTTTGTTTGCGGGGGGGTACCAGGGATTGAACTGTAGACCTTGTACTTGTGAGACAGGTGGCGGCACCACTGAGCTAAATCCCTGGCCCTCTACTAATATTTTTTTAAGTCAATTTCTAATGGCTTTTTCCTATAAGCACAACTCTATATAGAGCAGCTTTGTTCTTTATTGACCACTATTCTTAGATATATAGGCTTTGAGAGCTTAGTATTAAAAAGTAGTAACCCCCCTTTATTCTCATAAATAACTGTAATGATTTTTCTCTCTTCAAAATGCCACTGCTGCTGTAACTGCTCTAACTGTATTAGCTGTACTAACTTACTAAGCTAAGACATCTGTAACCAAGCCAATACTCCCTTTCATGCTGAGGGTATCTTGTCCCTCCTGCTGGCCTTCCAGTTTCTATCCCCTCAGGCTGTGTACTCTTAAATCATGGGTGTATCTGGTCCCTTTGATTCTGTATTTAGGGCATGAATAATCCCTATGTGTCCAAGGACATAAGCTTTGATGCTTTTGGGAGGATCATTCTGACTTTTAGAGCCATGTTTTATGCAATTAATTTGAAACATGATGGGAATGGGATTTTCCAAGCAACATCACATACTTTCTCTAAAAGTAACTATACAAATGAGTGATGTTACTCTTGGCCAAAAGACTGAGAACTAATTATATGAGAGATAGTAAGGAGGTGTTTTGAATATATGAACGGTGGAGGAACACATGAAGGACAGTGAGGGAAGAGGTGGAGGTGTGGGTGGAAGTGTGTGGATAGCAACTCTTTTATATTAGTATCAAAACTAGTTTGTAATTAGATATGAGAATTTTACAGATGTGTGACAAATCAAATTAAACTGATAGTCAGATGAAGGCTACCTTGAATTAGGAACAGTAGGGTGTATGGTGATGAGGGGCCAGAAAAATATAGACATGCATTTTATACAATAGCAAGGAATTAATGAACCCTGAATTAAACATCCTGATATAAACTGAGCATTTAACTTTTCAGAGCACATCATATTAGAATGATCAGATTCTAAGTCAAATGAGTGATTGTTCGCTTTTGAGAATTTGATTGTTATTCATCTCCAGTAGTTTGAGTCGCAGCAAATTATTATTTTCCTTCCCTTGAGCTCCTATAGTTTGTTAGAGGAGTTTGCATACTGGGCACCTGCTTGCCTAGCCATAGACTTGACATAGTATAGCCATTTGGAGACCCCCCATGCCAGGCTGTATGAAGGGAATTTGGTAAATCCTACTTTACTTAAAAATGTATTTTTCCTTTAATTTACTAAGGAATGCACAATGTAGAAAAATTTAATACATTGAAAGGTAAGGTTTAATTGTCACTTGGTGACTTTGACACTAGGAGTTTATACTTCCTAGTTATGCTCTAAGAAAATAACTAATCATAACACCTAAGATTTAATAGTATATCTATACTCTAACATATTTCCAGATGTTTTAAATTTTGTACTTATGAAATTATTAGAAGCTGATAGCTAGTGCACGAGGTAAGTACTGTCATTGTCTCCCCAGTTAAGCAGTGAGGTTAGAGCTAAGTTTCTTGCCTGAGGCCGTACCTCTGGTAAGGATTTGAGTTGAAGCAGAGTGGGACTGTAGTTCTCTCTCCCTTAAACATGTGCCCTCTTCTGCTCCCCTAGGATGCAAAGAAATCACTGCAGTGAATGTCTCTTGGGTGGTGGTGGTAAGGGAACTTCGGTCAGTGCAGTGTGGATATTGAATGAGAATGAAGACATTTCTCCACGGGTGCAGAAGTGGGTGCTGAGCAGGGTCCACTCAAGACAGCATCACAGCTCTGCTCTTAGGCCTCCCAGTGCCCTTTAGTGATTTCGTTCATCAGCCTCCTCTTCACCTGTCACTCATCGCTTTGCTATTAGCATGTGAAGCTGTTAGAAAAGAAAGCCTACTAATTGGAGCCTCCCAAACTTGCCTTAAAATTATAAGCATCTGTTTCACTTTAAACTGTGTGTTACATTTCCTGTGCTGAACTTTTATGAACATCTCAATCCAGAAGGAAATGTATAAATGTAATGTTCACAATTACTACCTCAGCAAGAGCTGAAAAGTTATCATCAGTCACTGGCCTTCAAATAGCATTTGTTTGTAAAGTTACTTAGTACTTTAATCTTGAGTATAACACCAAATTGAGTCATATCAACTTTCCAAAAATGTTACAAGCTTTTCACATTTCATCGTTAATTTTTTTTTCTTTAAAGCTGTTTCCCAGAACAGTAAGTGGAAATTGTAAGATTTTCTTCTTTGATATTTGAAAGAGTCCAAGAGCAGATTGATTTAATATATGCACTGAGTAAGGACTCATCTCTAAGGGATTAACATAATGTAAAAGAACACAGGCTACAAGGTTGGAAATCCTGGATCAAGCATTACCTCCCCATCAGCTATGTGACTGAGATACTTAATTCATTTGTTGAATGGTGATAATTCTCAGTGTCCCATAGGGTTGTAAGAATTCCACGAGTAAATACAAAGCAGAGTAGATGTGAGTACAACAATAAAGTGAGGCAAGCCTTCAGTGAATGTTAGCAGTTATTAAATACAGAAAGATGTATAGCTGCAGAGAGAAGGTGGACATCTCTTACTGATCTCCTCACCCCATTAACATCAGGTCGTGGTGACTTTTCCAGATCAGTTTTTAAAGCTGTGCTTTTTTCTTTTGAACAGTCGTGTGCCATTCTACTGAAGAGAGGATTCAAGATATAACCATTTCCCTATTAGCATTTGGGTTTTTTCATCTTTCTTTAATATTGTAGAGTATTTGTGTTTCCTTGCTCCCTCATTTCCCTCAGAACGGTTTTGAACTTAAGTTTTTAGCATCACTGCTGAACTTGATCTCCTTATTTTAAGTAATGGAGCATCAAGAAGAGTTTGTGCTCACTTAGCATAAAATGAAGTAATTATTGGATGAACTTTCCTATAATGTAAATCGAAGAACTGGATTGTTATCACAAGGGCAGTAGGAGTGTATTTCGTCAGATAAGGAAGATAAAACTGCCTAAGAACTTTTATAAAAATGTCTTGTGGCCTGACTCAGAAATTCAAATGGAAGCTTATTAGTTGGTTGATGATTGTATAAAGTGCAGTTCTCTAAGACAACCATAGGCCATTATGGAGAATGCTCTCATTTACGTTTGATGGGATATTTTAGCCCTGGAGTTGTTCTTCATAAGACTGCATTAAAACACTCCCCTCAGTCATAGTCATTGCTGGGAAACAGGAGTCTCTAACTACTCCATGTTCAAATCTTTGCAGTCTGTGCATAGAGAATGTCTCATCACACTTAGAATAAAAATCCAGATTTTGAATCCGGCCAGCATGGCCCAATGTGATCACCTAGCCCTGCCTAGTTCTCTGACTGGACTAGTTTTTTACCTCACTCTTCTGTTGATGCCACATTGGCTGCCTTGAATCTCCTCTTCTTCCAAGATGCCTCCTATCTTGGAAACTTTCCTGCCTCTTGGTCTTTCTGATTTCCAGGTCTCTGTGCTTGTCTTTCAGCTTCATAGTGTCTCTTGTGATCATCTCATATACCAGGCAACATCTGTTACGTCCTATCTCTGGCCTTCTAGGTTGTTCTTCAGTGCAGAGCTGCACATTATGCTATTAGTTATTTGTTTACTCTTTGCTCTTCCCTAGAATCATAAGCCTCACAACATTGGGCACAGTGCCTCTATGCACTGCTGTTTCTCCAGCTCCTGGAGTAGTGCCTGGCACAGTGAAAGTTTTCAGTGAGCACCCGTTGAACCTGGGAAGGGCTTAAGGAAGGAGACCTGCTAGTAGAATATAATGTATGATGCTGTGCTTTAATCTGAATATTGATCACAGAAGCCAAGAGTAGGAGACCTCCTGTTTAAAGTTGAACAGATCACAAACTAAGTCTTTCATTTAATTTTTCCTGGCACAGGCTTGGAATTTGTGAGAGTTGTTCAGGAAGTGGAAGCTCCATAGAGTGATTTCTCATTTTTGAGTATCATTATCTTCTGCTCCTTTACTCTTGTATTCATATCTGAGATCGTGAAAGCGCTTTTGAGTGTACTTCCTGTCTTGTCGAATGTCCACTCCTAGGTCCCTCTCCTCCACCCCTCTTCTCCTTCAAATCAGTGGCACTGTGACACCAAGTATATTCAGGGTTCCTCCTTAGGGGAGTGAGAGGTATTCAGAGGGCTCATCTTAGGAACACTTCTCTTCAGGAGATCATTACAGAGGATGAGGGAATTATCATCACAGCCTCATCGGGAGCACTTTCATCCAGCATAGCTTATACATGGGTGAGATTTTTGTTTGAATAAAAGTTTCTCCTGACAGAATGTTGAAGCATTTCTAAATTAGAAGGGTCTTAGCCCTTTGCAGGGAATCATGGAAAAGCTTTGAACCATGTCTTATGGCCATGAGAATTTAAGGGGTCAGGCAAAGGCACCATTCTCTGTTCTCAGTGACTTCTGGCTGGTTGTGATGCAAGGAGGCTTTGATTGTTGTCTGCATCTTGAACTCAGTTGCAGGAAGTGCTGAGCTACCTACCTAATTGCTTAGGTTTTTCTTGGCAATGTGCATAGGTGTCTTAGCTTTGGAGCCATCTGACTTCCCTTCTTTCAGTTCCTCTTTTTTCCTTAGTGTTTCTCTGTATGGTGCGATATTACTATGGCAACTTTATGCTAATGAGTGTTTCTGGCGCTGTAAATTTGGAAAAGGCTCATCTGAGTTCTGTTAAATAATTACATTTCCTTTTGTGGACTTCATTTCTGGGCATTTAGAATCTTCTGGGAATTTAAAATAAGAACATGAGGACTGGAGACATAGCTCAGTGGTAAAGTATATGCTTAGTATGCCCATGGCCCTGAGTTTGATTCCAAGACCACTTTTTTCCTCAAAACACAGAAAATGTGAATCTCTCATAGCCAAAATGTGAACAAATTTGTGAAATTTTTGAGACTTGTCATCGAATGTCTCTCAGAATCCCAAGCAAAAGAAGCCTTTAGGTTCATGTTTTTAGTAGCAAGCACTTTGTTGCCGAGTGAATGAACTTAACATTAAACACAGGTTGCCTAAATTATAGACATAATTAAAATTATATTTGCGCAAAAGCACTTTATAGTAGTACTATCCTGTAGTTGCATTTGTGACTATATGAGACAGGTGGTGCTGTGATTTTATTGAATATTCTTTCCAGCCTCTTGAAGATCTTAAGTAAACTGAGATAGTGAGTGTGCAAGTGGTGTGAACAGATCAGTGCAGATCAGTAGAAAGGAGATTGTGCCTTTGGGGAAAGGCTGTGGGACTTAGTGGCTTGGCACAGGGAGAACTAAGGCACATACGCAAGGGCAATTGGCCGCTTGATGAGAAAGATGAGGGTCATAACAAGACATTGGTGCTGTAGATATTCTGTGAAGGGCAAGCTCCTTTCCCCTAGGAAGCAAGTAGCACGCTCTGATTCCAGCGTATCATAGGATTCTGTGACTTTTCTAATCGCCTCCATCCCCTGAGGTCAGTCCGGTCTCTCTTGGGTGCCTTTAATGTAATTAAAAATGGATTTTATGGGAAACTTAGACTTGACTTATAGATACTGTTGGTGAGCTAGATCTATGTTCTGAAGCACAAGAGAACTTTTCCTAATTTAATATTGCCTGGGTAGCATTCTTTGGTGCATTTCTTGCATGCTAGTGCTTCTTACATTCTTTAAATGGAAAGTCGGTTACTTGGAATATAAACACTTCATGGAGTATTTATGGCTAAGATAGCATTCCTTAATAGGTTTTTTTCTTCTTCCTTTATCTTTTTGACCTTCAGTTGTGGGGAATATTACACATTTAGAAAAGCATCCAAATACTGGGGAGCCACCAAAAAAATAAAGGGGAGCTATTAAGGAAACGGTGGTAATTGAAATAGTTGATGAGAAAAGCAGTTTAAATGTATAATTTAGCCATTAAAGTATCTAGTCACAAAACTTCTACTTATTTAAAAAAGAAACATTAGGTTTTTATCACATTTTTTCATGTTAAATTCTAAGTGACTCTTGTTGGTCATTGTTAAGAAACGTTAGCTTCTGAATCTGGGTAGGCCTTAAAAACTGAGAGTGCGTGCAAGGCACTAATGACTGTGTAGACTCTTATTGAATTACAGTTTTTCCATGGCACTTGCCCAATATCCTTGCCAAAATTTAAGCTATAAGGTAGAGTAATAAGAAATTAACCTTACTAAACAAACCTCAGTAATATCAAGCAAGCAAGCTGTCAAAATAGAGCTTTTTAGAACAGTCTTTTCATTTCTTTGTGTTTGTTCTATTATTCTAGTTAATTCATTAATTTCTCTCTTTTGAATCTTGTGTATTAGTAAAATCTCAAATAAATAGTTTGAAATATTCTATTTTAGGAGGTGCCATGGGTAATAATCTTTATTTGAATAGTGGGAATAATTCTCTTTATGCTTTGGAATGACATGTTTTCAAGAAGAAATACTAATTAAACATTTTCAAAAGTCATCTGAATCCTATAAAATAGCACTAGTATTTGAAGCCATAGAAAATATGTCTTCTGAAGTAATATTTTTAAACATTTATTACTCATTTTCAAGTTTCATCAGAGGTGCTTTCAGCAGAGCTGTGATTCACAGAGCCTAATTCATTAAGAGGATTGAGTCTTCACTAATGACATGGTAATTGCTGTAATGTATACATTCAAAGAAGAAGAAAAGATTGTGAGCAAGCCATTCCCATTTTTATGTGCTCGGTTAAACTGTTACTTATACATTAATAGAAACTTCGGATTTTCTCTGTCCTGATCAAGGGCTTATTTTAAGACAGGACTATCACATCAGTTCTAGATTGCTCCGTTTTGTCTTGTTCATGACTCCCTCCTATTAATAGATTTTATTTCCAGGATGTTTCTGAGGCCAAGCATGGGCCCTTCAAGAAGCTTCAAGATACATTTGTTCTAATCTGTGGGCCACTTGTAAATGAATCAGGAATGTATATGAAGCACTTGTTCTCTACAGAGAATTAGTAAAAGTCATTCAAGATGTATCTTACACCTAATGTAAAACAAACCACAAAGCTTCTAGAGGGAAACAGAATATCTTCCTAATTTTGAGTAGGTAATGATTTCTTAGATTACAAACTATTAACCATAAAAGAAAAAATTAATAAGTTGAACTTTATCAAAATTTAAAACTTCTATTTTCATTAGATACTATTAAAGATTAGGAGGAAATATTCACACTACATATCTTTGTTAGAGTTTTCAGACTATTTACTTTCATTACAGAGTTCTCAGACAATAAAAGACAAAAGAATTAAATGAAAAATCCAGAGGACATGAACAAATAGTTCATGAAGATGCTTGACCATGAAGCACCTGAAAAGACCGTCAGTATCATTAATCTGGGAAATGCAAATTAAAATGACAGTGAAATAATAAGTTACACCATTAGAAAGATTCCTCCCCTTCATCCCCTCCACAGCCTCAGAATATGAAGAGTTGACAAGGAAATAGAATAACTGATACCTTAATATTTTTTGGTGTGAGTATGAAATAGTAATTGTATTTTGGAAAAGTTTGGTAGTTTCTCATCAAGTTAAACCTTTTGACCTAGTAATTTTACTCATAGGTGTTTACCCCAAAGAAATGCAAGCATGGATCTATAAAAGACTTTGACTAAAATATTCCTAACAGATTTATTCTTAATATTTAAAAATCGGGAATGACCCAAATTCTCATTAGTGGATTAAAATGGGAAAACAAATTGTGATATATAGAATAAAATACTCAGGGCCCAACAGGGATGATTAGGGTTAATAATGTGGATAGATTTGAATATATTATGTTGAACGGAAGAAGTTAGACACAAATGAATATGTACTGTGTGATTCCAGTGAACTGCAATTTGATTACTGGTCAGACTGAGCTTCAGTAATAGCAATTAGCAACATGGGTGGGTGATGTGACTGGCCAAGAGCACAGGGAAATGTTTGTGGTGGAATTTTTGTCTTAGTTTCTGTGGTGATTAGACCCATCGAATGTGTATCTGGACTGTTTTGTATCTCATTATATGTAGTTTATACCCTAATTTAAATGACCTGGGAACAAACTTGCAGGCATTGTATTTGCCCTTGGAGCAGCAAGGATGTCGAGGAGATATGGACGAGATTTTGATTTTGAGTAAATATCGTAGGAATTTGAAAGATGGCAGAGACTATAGGGGCTGTACACCACAAGAGCTCTCAGACAAAAGGTTTGTGTTGTGTTTTGAAGGTGTGGAGAGTTAGGTCTTAGAGACTGGAGAGAAATATTCCAAGTAAGGTCAAGCTTTCAGGTCATCCAGATAAAAATAAGACAAGTTTTGGGTCAGGAAATGTATACATTGAAGTTGTTTTTCTACTCAGTGTGTCATTCTCAGGGATTTTATGTATATTGTGATCAAGATCTACAGGGAATCCATAAATTTAAAAATTATAGTAAAAGACACATTGTCAACAATTCCCATCAAAATACTCTGCCTCGCTTCAAACACACTTCTCCCATCAGTCTTGCCACCTTCGGAAGCAGTTCTGGAGTCCTCTTTCATGACTGTCTTACCACCATGTATGATTTTAAAAAATAAAACCGTGACTGCTATTGCCAAGTGCAGTGATCCAGTGGAAAGGCAGGCTTGTGAAAACGTGATTGTGTGTCCTCATCCACCTTATTCACGGATTTGGCACCATGCAGCTTCTGGCATAAATACCTTGAGAAGCAAATATTTTGAATTGACTCAGGACGTGGAGGCAGCCATGCAAGCACCCATAAGGACTTCCAGGAAATGCTTTGGAAAGTGGCAAGAATGCGGGGCTAAATGAGCGAAGAAAGCGTGTTCGGAGCGGGGATAATGGCAACACGTCAAACACTAAAATGACTTGAAATCGTAATATTTAATTTTTTTGATCATACCTTGTATATTATGGTATTATCTGCTATATACAAATATTATCTTCCTTTCAAGACTTCACACACAGTGCCCTTTCCTTTTTCTGAGCTCCTATTTTATGATTTATTTATTTTTGAGCTCCTATTTTAATGTCATAGTGTGTATTTTCTGAGGA
Source organism: Fukomys damarensis (assembly GCF_012274545.1). Classification (NCBI taxonomy): domain Eukaryota; kingdom Metazoa; phylum Chordata; class Mammalia; order Rodentia; family Bathyergidae; genus Fukomys; species Fukomys damarensis. Next base: position 67,055,645 of record NW_022900949.1, on the reverse strand, counting down.
AGTGCTTCTTGGGAGGGGGTAATTTGTCTTCCACTGTCCCGAGAAAAATGTGTGTTTACCAACCAAACGCTAGTTGAATAAGATTCTTTTTATGAAGGCTTGTTGTGCAGGACGAGACGTCTGTTGGAGTGTAGATTTACTGTATTAAGTATGTGTTGTAAATTTTTTTGTGTGGGTGGGTGGTGTAGGAGTGTTAATGGCCTTTTTTCTCCTCCCAGTGGTGGGGATTGAACCCACCGCTTCACACTCCATAATTTACTCAGGTTAGGCTTGAACGTGTGAACCTTCTGCTTCACCCTTCCAGACTGCTGGGATTGAAGGTGTGTGCCTCTATCCCCAGAAATGGCCATACTTTTTGACTGTTGCCTTTGTACTAGGCATTTTACAATTCTCACAATGATTCATGTAGATAGATGTTTTTATTCTCTTTGTACAGATGAGTAAACTGAGCAGGCAAAGATTAAGGAACAAGCTGGAATTTGAATTATCTCTTTGATTTCCATTGATTACTCTGGTGTCATTAAGCACTGCACTGTGTTACTGAGAAAGATGATAATGGTGCTGATCACAATAAACATTGGTTATATTCTTATGTCCTGCCAGTCACTGTCCTAGGCAGTTTATATATATTAGCTTATTTAATCTCCATGATAACTTAGGAAAGAAAATGAGATTTAGTCATTGAGTTACATTCTCAAGTTTTTATCATACTAGTAGTCGATATTTTAGATTAGAGAATCTGAAATGTGAAGATTCTTATTATAGCATTCTGTCCCTTGGCTTTGTATATACAAGGAGTGTTTGCTTCTTTTAGAAAGAGGAGGGCAGTCCCTTTTCCTTAATTGGCATGAGTGGCTTTAGAGGCTGTAGCAGATTGTTATCAGGGGATATTTAGTTTACTTTTTGACTTTCCTTATTGCCATCTATTCATAAGACATTTGTTGAGAAACTTCACTGTGTTACTGGATTAAGACAGTCTTTTTTTTTTTTAGAACTTTAAAGTCTAGGTAGGTCTTGGTCTGAGATTTTTAATTATATAGTTTCTTGAGTATTTTAAGATTTTCATGTTACTTGAAAACTGAGAAATGACTTAACTGGTACTATGTTTGTAGCTTATGAAGAAAAATCAGTACACACCTCAAAACAATTGACCCATCTTTGAAAAGAGACTACTACAATTTGTCATGATGAGGCAGTCAGTGCACATTGTATATTTTAAGGTAAAATAATGTATTTGAGGGAATATTTATTCTTTTCTAAATATTGTTCCTACTTAACCTGTTGTTTTAGTTAATTAATCTGTTTTTGGTTAACTAGCCCAAGGTTTTAGTTAATCAGCCTGTAGTAGCACCTGTTGTGAGAACAGCTGCTGAGTCTAAGCTTCTCATAAACTTAGTGGTATCACAGCTGGTTTTAGTTATTATTATTATTTTTAATCTTGGACCCAATCCTGTTACTTCCCTTTTCACTTCTATAAAGGTGGTGCTTGTAGGTGTATTTATATTGGGGAAAGAGACAATAACACAAAACACAGGTAAGCTTTCAGGAGACAGGAGAGAGGGAACCTGTAGTTCTGAGGCTCAATTTCTAGGATATTTAATTGAACTGTCATTTTCTATATTTTATTTTTGTCCTCATTATTCACAGAGTTATCACCTCCTAGGAGGATTATGTTAGGGCTTTGGGAGAAGCCAGTAAATGTTGGTGGGCTTCTGATGAGGGTTGAATCTCTATGAATAAAGTAAAAATATCTAATATTTATAAAATAAATATTAAAACATAGAAAATAAATATATGTTTATAAAATATATCTAATATTATGAAATGACCAAAGATTGAACACATAGCTGAATAACTGTCGATTCCAAGGGGACAAAAAGTGATAATGTTAAGATTTGCCTGTTTGTCTACTGCAGTGTGAGCTCAGAAAGGTCAGAGTTCTTGTCTCGTGTAGGTGTCCCTAGCATCTGGAACCACAGCTGCCATATGAGAAGGAGTCAGTGTTTGTTGAATGAATTAATGACTGAAAGAGGCCGAGAGTGAGAAGGGGATTCCATCCATCTTTCTTTTTCTTTGAGAGGATGGATATGTGCCGTCCATGAAGCTTCTTTTGAGCTCTCTTTCCCAGGTTTGATCTTAGGGCTGGACTCCCGGGGAAGTTGCCATCAGAAACAGGTGAGTCCTTTCCAGGGAGGTGTCTTTCCCACTATAAAGAAAAGTTGGGCACATTTCATGTCCACTTGGTGTAAATCATTCTTATAGTCCATTGGTTCTGAATGATGATAAAAATAAGAATGCTGTGATCCTGGACAATTGAGGGTCAGATTCTCTTTCTAATTGATCCAAAGTATATGGCCCCTTTTGGGCCAGGGCTCACAAGCTATAGAGCTGATCTTTTTGTTTTCTTTGATATCTTAAGTTCAATATCAGGTGCTCTATAATTGGGCAGAAAGCCAAGACCCTTCTCTGACAGGTTTCTCCTCAAAGGTGAAGCATCAGAACATGATGTGTAAGACCTTTGATGCTTCTCAGAATCAGCTGATGAGAGACTTAAGTGAAAAATAAAAGCCAGCAATTTAATTTAGGGTGAGTAAAGACAGAGATTTCAAAGGAATCTAGAATCTGTTAGATCCAAAAGCACAGAGCCAATATTTCATTTGGATGTTAGAACAGGTCATAAACTTGATTTTCCTGAGAATTAATATGGCCTATGATTACTATAAGATAAGATGAATACATTTTTACTACATTTATCCTTTTCTAAGATGTTATCTGGGAACGGAAAACTCCCTATAAGGGGAAGCCAGATATTTAGTAAGGATAATTTTAAAGATGTGACGGAGAAAACTTGATCCTTCTTGCTATGCAGGAAGCTGGGAATGTAAACTGGGTGGTGGGTCCTTTTTGTAAAGAGGGGATACCTGTGCTGAAGTTCATTTCTGTACCTGTGCTTCTCAAATACTTACTAGACCATGAATCTTTTATTTTATTAAAAATTTTTTTTTTTTTAGTATCCGGGATCAGATTCAGGACCTTGTGCTTGTGAGGCAGGCAGCAGCACCACTGAGCTAAATCCCCCACCCTAGACCCTGGATCTTTTAGCATTCACAAGGGCCATGGATATAGCAACAGAATGTGGCAGCAGAATTGTAGCTAGTTTGAAATCCTGTCAATAGATCTGATCAATGAAACTCCTTTGTAGCATCTCATGTGGACTCTTAAGGTTGAACCTGTAATTTATTTTCTAACCAGGAAGCTTCTGAAATAAAAAGAGAGCACTATGTACAATTCTGCCCAGACAGTAGGTAAAATTTGGAGCTGTCTAAGATGTAGGGTCACCACCCAGGAGAGCTCAAAATTGAGTATGCGACAGAATCACCAGGATGGTTTGTTAAAACTTGGATTCCTGAGCTCCACTCCCCCAGAGTGGCTGATTTAGTGGGTCTTGGGTCAAGAATTTGCATGTTTACCAAGTTCACTAGTAAAGTGAAGCCTATATTTTGAGAGCTATACCTAAACACACTTGGCAGTCTTGACTACTGATACAGTTTTTAATTGAAGGAAACTTACTGTCCACTTTCATCCACTAGATAACCTTTTGAAAGTAAAGAAGATGGCACAGTGTTTTTGTGCTAGTATCAGCCATGGCCCAGGACTGTTCTGTTGTTGGTAATATAAAGACTGCTAAGACTGAGATTGAGGCAGCTCACTTATTATTGATCTTTAAAAAAAATGCTGGTGACAAATACAGTAAACCTGTCTTGGGTTTTCAGAGTAGAGGTTTGCGTTTGGCGAAGCCTTGAGACCTAAATTCACTCTAGAAGCATTTTGTGGAGTGACAGTTTTTTGGGGCGGACAGTATTCTTTTTCTGTTCTGCATTTGATTTCCCAAGTATCATAGGTCTAGGAAGTGTCGAGATCTTTTTTCTTCCCCTTTTCTCTCTTTTCTGATAAAAATAATGTAAAGCTTAATTGCATTATAATTAGTGTAATTATGAGCAATAATAATAATGGCACTTTTGCCTTTAAAACATTTATTATTTTACTTACTAATTAGATTGCATAAGAAACTTGTGGACGGTTTTATTAGAAGGTAAATATAAACGTAAGAGTCACATGGAGGTAAGTGGTTCTCACAGCATTGATCTCAGATGATTGATCACAACATCACCAGGGGATTGGTTAGAAGTGCAAACAGAAACATTTTTTTTCTTCAGTTTTTTTGAAACAGGGTCTTGCTACATATTTCAGGTGGGGCTTGAACTCATGACAATTCTGCATCAACTTCCTGAGTGCGGGGATTACAGGTGTGCATCATCATGCTCAGCACAAGTGCAAATTTTTAAGGTTCAGACTTGGTGAATCAAAACTGAGGGGTAGAGCCCAGGGATGTGATTTCTGACAGACCCTCCAAGTGATTCTCACAGGGCCTGAAAGCTAAAAGATACAGTTATAGCGAAATAATTGTTTTGATCTACATGGGTATTGGAATCTCTGAATTTTGTCTTTGAGGCATTTGCTATGTAATGTTCATTTGCGTTGACGAAGTCTTTATAGTAATAAAGATGATGCCAGTTGTCATTTACTGAGTGCTTTTGATATTATTTTGTTAATGAATTTACTAAAGTTTTCTGATTTCATCCTTAGAGCACAATTTTATGGATCAGGATATAAGTGCAATGCTTAGGGAGCTTTGTAGACTGTCTTGAGGAGAGATACTTAACATTTTGTTGCTTAGTGTAAGTTTTAGCTTTATTTAAAGTCTTTTTGCCCCACTGTTGTCCTTACCCTCCACTCCTCCTTTTTGTAATATTCTGGGTTGTTGAATTTTTGTTTTTGTTTTTTTTGTTTTTTGTTTTTTTGTACCAGGGATTGAACTTGGGTCATTGCACTTGCAAGGCAAGTGGCAGAACCACTGAGCTAAATTCCCGACCCTGTTGTATTCTGTTTTAAAATGTCATGGATATAATCTTGTTTTTACTGTGACTTTTGCCCAAAGTATATGCACATAGTACTGAAGGAAATATTTTTATAGCCTAGGAATTCTAAATACTATCCTAAAAGTATGTTATTGGGGCTGAAAGTGATTGAAGAAAATTAAAGGGATCTAAAAGTGCAGTGACAGGTGACTGGTGGCTAGCGACAGATGGCAGGGAGCAAACGTAGGTAGGACAAGGCTGGGCTGACAGATCTTGTGGGCACAGGGAATGGAGAAGAAGTGTCCTTCAGTTCTTAGGGGATTTAGGCTTCTGGTGTGTTCAGCTTCGTTCAGGATAATCACACCCTCAGTACCAGATTTCTCAAGTGTGCAGTGCCCACTATAATAGTTAAGGTTCAGTCTGAGGTATATGTTCCCCACATTCTGTTCACTTCTCCTTTCTGAATCTTCACAGCCTGAGTACTTTGGTACTTTCCATTTCTTCTTCACTAAGGTTCAACAGATATGATATTATAATTCATGTTTACTCACCATTGTGTAATTGTGTGTACTCAGACCTATGTGTATGCATATATTTATTTATAATTTTTATAATTTTTATTCTACATGTTTACAAATCCTAAAATGAGTAGTTTTGATATTTATAATGAATTTTCTATTTTTAAACTTCTCTAGTGTTTTTATTACTAAAATTGATTTTTCAGATTTGTATGTTTTAAAAAGATGAATGTACAAAGTGTGTTTTTTTCCCCAGTGTGATCTTTGATTCACTTTCTCCATAAAATTATTTTTTTCTTAAAAAATATACACTATGTGGATTTCATGGTTTCAATTGAATATGCTTGCACTGTAGTCTGTGCTGTCCTTCCCCCTCAGTTTATAATAGTTTAAGTAATTTAGCTGATAGACCATAAGTAGCATATCAACTTCAATTTTTGTTATACATAGGGAAGATATTGTTGTGGCTTATAATTCTTTTTAAGGCAAGTATAAATAAGGTTCAAGTGGTATAATTCAGAGTATGAAATAGGAAGAAAATGGCTAAAGGGGAAGTGGGAAGGGAAGGGAAGGGGAAAGGAAATAAGGGAAAGGAAAAAATGTGAAAAAAAGAAAAAGGAAACAAAATCTTTGTAAATAGGGAAGATTGGTAGTCATTAATACCTCAAGGAACTAGGTTTAGAGGTTCCATTTAACCTAGCTATCCCTCTGCTGGGTATCTTTCCAAAAGAATTAAAAGAAGCATATCACAGTGATATATGCATACCCATGTTTATAGTGGCACAGTTTGTAATAGCTAAAACTTGGAAACAGCCCATTTGCCCATCAGTTGGAGACTGGATAAAGATGTGGTTTTTCTGTAAAATGGAATACTAGTCAGCCATAAAGAATGAGAAATTAGATTCATTCATAGGAAAATATGGATACATATTGAGGATATATACTCCTCAGTGAAATAAGTTACACATGTATAAATACCAAATAGTTTCTCTGGTGTGAAAAACTATAATAGTACATAAGATCCTAATGATATAATTGACAATGTGAAATAGGAAGAAAAGGGCTAAAGATGTTGGGGAAACGGGAAGGGTAGGGGAAAGGTAATAAGGGAAAAGGAAAAAAAATGAGAAAATGAAAAAAATGGAAATAAAGTATTTGTAAATAGGGAAGGGAGGAGGGGGTGAAGGGAGGCTAGGGATAAGGGGGAAAAATGAGAACCAAGACCTGTCATGTAAAGGTACAAGATCCCAATGATGAATGTAACTGTACTGTATCTCTAAAATGTACCGATGAACTCAATGAGAAAACAAAATAGGGAAGAGTGAGGGGGTGAAGGGAGGGCAGGGGTATGGGGAAAAACAAGAACCAAGCTTTATCATGTAAAGGTACAAGATCCCAATGATAAATGTAACTGTGTTGTTTTCTTTAAATGTACCAATAAACTTAATGGGGAAAAAAAGGCAAGTAAGAATCTTATTAGGGGCTATTAGGGTTAACTTTTTCATTAATGAAAAAGATAAAAGCTTTCACCTATATAAATATGTGTATAAAATGCATTAATGTAGCTGTACACACAAGCAATTGCAAACAAAATCATTCATACTGATTTACAAGTAATCCTTAATAACTAAGAAGTTTGAGCATGCATTTACAAACTTCTGACATGTTAGTCCTGAATGAATAACTTTTAAACATTTTCTTGCTGTCTAGTCATTAAAATATTTTTGATATTCACAGTTGAGAATCTTAAATAATCATTAGTGACAATATTTCAGATTTGAATCCCAAAATGAGTTTGGGAAAATCTATTAACCTACCAACCAGGCCAGGGATTTAGCTCAGTGGTTCCATTGCCTGCCTCGCAAGTTCAAGGTCCTGAGTTTGATCCCCGGTACAAAAAACAACAACAACAACAACAAAAATGCCAACCAATCATAGTTCTCAAATAAAAAATAATTTACTGAGAAAAACATGAATTGTAATCATTCGGTGTTAGGCAGCATTGTTGCTGCCCAGCTCAGAACTCCTCTTTTCCGTCCCTGTACATACTCAGGTTATTTCCCAAAGCAGCTGTCTCCTTACCTGCTTCTAGTCTTTCTCTGCAAGTCAGACAGCACTCATTTCAGCGTATGGCTCAAGGTAGACTCTGTAGGAACACTTACAGAGTTCTTGCTCAGCTTTCGGAACAGATGGAAATCAGGAGCTTGACGGAAACCACGAGATAATGAGTTGGCTGTAACTCTGCTGCACTGAACACTTAGAACTTTTTGAAGGCTGGGAAGTAAAAACGGGGAAGACAGAGTAGTTTGATCTGTGTGGGTTTCAGGCTGGCCCTTGCATTAGTTCCTTTCCTTCAGTAATGCAAAGAACAGCCCGGCTTGTTTTTTATTTTTAATTTTATACTATTTTTCCCTACATATGCACATCATCTGGTGAATGAACAGCCAGTAACTTACACTGGCTTTCTTTTACCAACTTTGCTATTGTCGAAGTCACCACGGAGGAGATGGAGAGCAAGACGTGGTTGGCTCTGAAATGCCTCCATAGAGGAGACTATCCACAGCTGCACAGTGCAGCACGTTGAGTTGGGTGGGGATCAGAACAACCTGGGAATAGAATTAGCGTTTAAGTGAGGAAGTCACTTAAATTAACATTTAAGTGAGGAGGTCACAGTGACCACATCTACTAGTTAAGAATTGTTGCTAATTTGGTTCTTTCCCATTTTTTTTCAAATTTGAACAGTACTGACATTAATCATGAGTAGGACATCAGATAAATCCTAACGTGGTAATATAGTGCTAAGTTTGTGATTTTTATGTTACCATCCTGGAAATCTTCCTATTTTTGGTTTCAATCTCTGTAATATATTTCAATCTCTGTAATATAATTTGTAAATGTGCTCTATCTTTTCCACGGAAACAGTTATGACCTCCTGGATACTGAAGTGATATGATACCAGGAACCCCACCCAGACACCAAAACACACAGATGCACAAGTCCCTTATAGAGGAGTAGATTTACATATATCCTGCACATGTATATTTGAAAACATCTCTAGATTACTTGTAGTAGTCATAGTATGTAATGCTATGTAAGTGTTGTTAGTTTATTACTTAGAGAATAATGACAACAAAAAGTATACATGTTCAGTACAGGTGTGATTTCTTTATTGAATATTTTTGATCCATGGCCGGTTGAATATCTGGATGTGGAACCCAAAGATAAAGCCCCTTTAAAGCCTCCTACATATTAGAGAACTGTGCTGCAGATCCTGAACTAATCAGTGCTATGGTGCAAGGTGAGAAGAAAGAAACAGTTAAAGAGACAGTTACGGGGCGATAGGGAGTCCAGTGCATGAGCATTCAGAGGCACGAGCGAGCATCCAAAGACCCTAAACACCCAGAGCGGTCAATATTTATTGGTGACATCTCAATTAGATTGAAGTACAGGGGTTATATGAAGGGACTGTGTAGTTGCTATGGATACATTGTTGCTGCAGGCAAGGCTTGTAAAGGAAGAGACAAAGCATTCTTGAATTAGGAACAGAACAGACAAAACATAGGTCATGATTAATAATTAACCTTGACTTTTTAGTAAAGGTCTTAACTTTGGGAACTCGGCACATGCAGGCTTCAGCCAGACTCACTTCTATAAACAAGCCTGTTGTGGGGTTAACTCTTTACAGCCTGCACTGCTTACAGCCTGCTTTGGGCATGATCAATAGTGTGGTCCCCCACACCTACATTTTCAGTGTGTTCACTCCACTTATTCATTGACAGGTTATGAGCTAATAGCTGCAGTCTGAAGTTTGCTTTCAAGGAAACTTTTATACATTTTTACTTGTATTTGTCCATAGCTACTATTATGGGATGCTAAGCATTATTCTGGATACTCTTTAGGTACTTACGTAGTAAGTAGTATTCTGGACCCTGGAGATGGAGTAGCAACTAAAGCACACCCACGTTCTTTCTCTCATTAGGTGCATTAATTTTCCCTCTACCCCTCCCTCTCCCCCCGCCCCCTCTCTTTTTCCACTTGCCAGGTGGGCACAGTGCCACTGAGCTACACCCCTGACCTGCATTGTCTTATTTTGTGTATCACATATAAACAGTAGTTCCTGTTGATCTCCAGGCAGAGGCAGAGGGACTTAGAGCTGCTTAAGGGAAGCTCTCCACTTAGCTCTGCTAGAGGAATGATTCTCCAGACCTCTTTGGGACCAGTTGTCCTCCTGGCTGCTTTGACTTAAGTGCGGTATGATAACATCAGTGTGTGCAGAGACCTGTCAGCTTCAGCTGCAGCAAGATCTGATGGGTAAATAGACTTAAAGGGAAGTGGACACCAGAAGTATCTGTTAGAATTACATTATGACCAGAGCACATTGCAAAGTTCTTCTGATGTAAACATTTTACTGATTAAGTGGATGTATAGTGTTAACAGTCTTTTAACTGCAGCTATCAGGACTCCCTGATTTATTGCAATTGGCACTGTTTACTCTGAAAGTCTCAGAAACGTGTGCTAACTGTTCCAGTGCTCTCTTGTGCTTTTTGACTATCCCATGGGGAGTTCCACATACTTGTTACTGAGTCTGACTGGGAATGACATTACACTTTATTTGACTGGAGCTGCTGGCTTTTCCTTTTAATTTCAGGAACTGTGAAGTCCAGAGGCCAGCTCTGCAGGTGGTCCAAAGGAGGTACACCTGTGTAAGACACTTGGGAGTACAGGGACTATGGAGAAATGCAGAGCTAGTGGCCTGCCCAGGAGATCATTGGGCACTTAGAGCTTGCCATGGCCCAGCAATACCTCATCTTTGGATGAGCCAGTATAATCCAGGCAGTGAGTACTAACTGCATATGCTGTTCTAGATACTTTGTGTGTTTTAACTCAAGTGCTTACAACAAAACCATGATCTAGGTAGGTTTCACTCCTCTCCCCTCCCCCACTTTCTTGTTAATAGATGAGTAAACTGAGGCAGGGAGATGCAAAATCAGATTCCACAATGCCTAGAGCTTGAGTTTAAACTTAGCAGAACAGTTCCTAAAGTCTGTGCTTTGTTTCTGCCTTTTTATGTTTCTTCTGATGTCTACATGTTGATATCTAAATGTAATACTTTAGGAACCTCTAAAGGCCTAACCCATGTGGGCTAAAACAGAACCTGACTGTGTACTGTATTTGGCTTGTGAGAAGCCCATGAGCGACCTTTGTTTTGTAGCTTTATTTGCAGATGGCAGGGCACGGATTGCAGGGAGGGACTCGCAAGCACTCTGAAGGAAAATTGGTGTGCAAAGGCAGGCTCAAGGCATAGACCAACGTGCATACGCCTGACTGAGGAGCGCTTCCTTTTACTGTATCCTTTCCCAGCCAGGACACACAGCCATCCTACTGCTATTTTTACAGAAGAGAAAATAGGGCTTCAGAAAATGTAGTTCACGTTAGAAGGTAGCAAGACTGAATTGAAGAACTGTCTTTACTTACACAGTTTAAGACTCCTTCCCAGTCCAGCAGCACTTACTTAAAACCAGATGAATCGTGAGTGCTGTTTTCATTAATGTGTCAAGCATCTGAGAGCAGGTTACAATAGGGCAGTAGTGGGGAACCTGTGGCTCTCTGACAGCAGGCAAATTTTGGCATTGAAAGTGCTAAAGGGATCACCATCAATGCACTAGGACATTCTTTGTTGGAACATAGGAAAAGTGTATTTTCTCATTAGAAATTGCAGATTATTTTACTTGCACACATAAAATTTTCATTTGAGATGAGAAAAATAAAGAAAGGAAGTGATGCCCCTCAGATGAAGCAGTGCTGGCTGTAATGATTAGAGAAACTGAAGCATGTAATCCAGCCAGTGGTTAAGGCTGTCCTCGCCACGGAATGGGGGTAGATGAACATTAAGTATCCAAGAACTTTGTGAATGATCTGTTTATCTTGTATTCTTTAGATTATATTTCTCACGGTAGACTAGTAGAATGTTTGGGCATAGAGATTTATGTACTGAATGGGAGGCGAGTTGGTTTTTGCTTTGCTTTTTGGGGAAACTTTTAAGAGGTAAATAAATGCCTAGAGCCATGGACTCTTCTCACTGGGCCTCTGGAGGTCCTCCTGTACCCTGCTCACCTGTGGACTCTGAAGCAGCACTCTCTGCCTCTCTTGAGGCCATGGATTATATACTTAACTGGACACTGGAAATGCTTGGGGAGTTTGTATAAGACAACACTCCAAAGGAATTGCCACAGAATTCTTGTGCTTTTGACTGAGGAACTCAGATTTTCATAAGTATCCAAGTAAATTCAGAGCTGCGGCCAGGTGTGAGCATCCTCACTTCCCTGTTTTGAGCCCTGGGTTCTTACACCTGGAAGAACTTTGATTTTTCAGGAAGATGCCCTCCCCTAGCCTATTTCATTTGTTCAGCTCACTGCCCCTGCCTGAACCCCTTCTCAGTTGTTACCAGGTACCCCAGCTTTTAATACCTTTGTGGACATATGCCCTAAAACAGAGATTTTGATGATCCTGGTACTAACAGAGTGGTAGTAAACAGAGACTCAGCAAGTGACCAAGAGAGAGAAGGGATAGAGCAGTCACGCGTTAATGCAACCTAAGGAGGAAGGAGAATTATTAGAGGGGCCTGAAATGTTTGGCACCAGAAACTTTTTCCCAGATTTTGAAACTTTTTTGATCTTGGGCGTAGAGTTTACTGGTCAGTCATCCTTTATCTGATAATGTAAAATGCTCCGAATTCTGAAACTTTTTGCACATCATGTGTGTATTAAATGTTAGGGACTTAGGAATATTTTATACTTTGGATTTTCACATTATCACTCTTTTACCTGTATTTCATCCTGTCATCCTCATTAGTTTTTCCCCCACTGCATAGCAGCAGATAATATAAATCTGGTCTGAAATTGTCTGCTGTTACTGTTGTTACTTAGCAGGAAAATCTTAAGAGTAGGATCTTTATTTTTGCAGCTTATTCTGCTACCTAGGTTTTAAAAACTGGCCCCAGACACCATAAAGCATGAAATTTTTAGAATCATGAGCATATGTATGAAATATTCAGATATGTTTCCATGCAGAATTAAAAACTAATCTTGTTTCCATTTTGTTTTTCTGTGAGGTTTATGTGTGTTTATGATTAAATGCAAATATTTGCTCCTATATATTTTCTCTTCTAGATTTAGAAGTAATGGCTTATTAATGTTTAAAAATTTAGCTTGACAAATAATACTTGTTGATGCATTTTCATATATTTTTAAAATTAGATTCTTTTAGTTGGCATGATGGTGCACACCTGTAATCCTAGCACTCTGAGAGAAGGCAAGAAGATTGTATAAGTTTGAGGACAGTCTTGGCTAGTGACCTAGTGACACTGTCTCAAAAACAATTAGATATTTTATGATGTCCACCAACACAAACACAGTGGTACCTCGGTTCATTAATTTAATTCTTTCTACAATTCTGGTTGCAAACCAAATTGAATGAGAACCAAATCAATCTCAATGGTTAGGTTCAGTGTTCACCTTATGGAGAAATTTGATTTGGTTCTCATCCAATTTGCTTTGTGACTAGAATTGTGGAAGGAATTAAGTTTGTGAGCCAAGGTACCACTGTAACTTACCTTCGTACAACATTAAACACCAGGCATAATGCAAAATGAGCAAAAAATAAAACAATAATTTCAGTGTCATGAGAGGATGTGATCCTTTTTCCAAGAGCCTTACTGTCAAAAAATAAATAAAAGGGAAAAGCTAAAATAGTATTGGCTTTCCTTTGGTCTGTGGTGTTTTTATTTATGCTACATGTTCCCATTTCCTTTTGTGGAATCCTGACATTAAAGTACTGTGGGATTTCATGCTGAATAGTTTTCTCTCAGACTCTCCCCAGAGCCCTGATAGGATTGCCACCCCCAACCCACCTGACCTGCTCACACGCACATGCACAGTTCCTTTCTCCAGTACTGTTTTGAGGCAGGGACCTTGCCTTGTGAGTGATAGGACTGATTATATATAAATATCCCTTGTGTATTCAGACTGCAAATAGAGGGAGTTGAACACATGTAGTCCAAAAATATGTCTGTTATTGTTTCCAGTCATTTTCCATCCAGCCCTCATCAACTCCTTCTAAAAGTCAGCTTTTTACACCTTCATCCCATAAAGATCCAATTTTGTTCCTTACTCAAAAATTCAACTATGTTTGATGCATAATAGTATACATTTTGAAATCATGAGCCATTTGTAGGAGAATAGATGCACCTTGAGACCACAATGTTAAGTGAAATAAACTAGACACACAAGCTTCAAAACATTGCATAGTTTCTTTTATATGAGAAACCCAAATTAAAAACAAAAAGCAATATAAAAATAGTAGAAATAGAGAGATCTTTCTTAAATGGGAAGACGATCAAGAGATGGAAGGAGGGGGTGCTGGAAGCAATGGAGATGTGTTGTGTACCAACTCCTCATAAGAAATGTAAACAGTCTGTACTGCAAACATGTACTAATAAAAAAGTAAATGTATAAATAATATTTTGTTACTGCCCTATCTCAGCTTTTTTCCACTTGCTTCGCTGGATCAGTAGAAAGGCACAACCATGCACTGTGCCTCGTTGCCTCTTGCTGTGGGAAACGTCTTCATATGAGCCCTAAACAGATGGATCTTATACTTTTTTTATAGGATTTTTGAGTTCCATAATTCACTTAATCTCTGTTGAAGGTCATTTAGATAACATATTTTAGTGAATTAATTTTTTTTAAAGAAAGGTTTTGCTAGCATGTATTTTACAGTAGTGTGCATGAGTGTGGTTACTGATGGTGTCACGACAGATTAGATCTCAACTGACCTTTAGAAATACATGTGGTAAGAATACAAAGGAGTTTAGTACGTGGCCTAATACGAAGGTTACATAAATGCACTGGTACAAAGATACTTAGAGGAAGTGAGTTTGGAAGTTGCCCTGTAAAGGGTCTGTGAAAGAGCTGGCATCTAAATGCTTTCTGGTTTGGAAATCTCACCTGTCTGACCAGGGCATCAGTGATAAAAGTCAACCTAGTACTAAGAGAATGGTGTGAGCAAAGGTGTAATGCTCAGACAGAATGGGGCAGGACAGAAATGGCCTACAAGAAATTCATAATTCAGGGTGCCATCAAACTTTTGTGATTTGTAGTAAAGTAGTTGAACATGTGCTTTTAAAAATATGCTCTGGCTGAAAATAGTGAAGAACATGCCTTTTGTGTTTTTCTGAAGGATTAAATCATGTCAGTTTGTTTAGAGTAGTGCAGAAGAGGGCAGGAATTATATCATTAAAACAAGGTGTAAGCCATTGCATTGTAAGATAATGCCAAAACTCCTTGTAACAAGCGTCGGGCACAGGAATTCATTGCCAATTGTGTACTTTCCTTTAGAATGAGAATGGAGAAACAGATGTCTGATGCAATATCACCACCTTCTGGTAGATGGAAAAAAGCAACAGTTTATAAAATGAATTAATTGGTGTAACATTTGTACATTTTAAACAGTTCGTAAAACTTCACTGTGATGTAAGCACTAATGTCAAGTTGTGTTGTAAGCTTTAAATCCCAGTTGATGTGTTCATATAGATTATGTGTTCCTGGTATTAGATTGAATTTTAACCTTAAGAGGAATAAATTTCAATTGATAGCAAAAAATCAGAGCTTATAATTTTGTTCCAAAACCAAAAATTTCCATGCATGTAATCCCTGTTTTTTGTATCTTGTGTGTGTGTGTGTGTGTGTGTGTGTGTTTGAAAGATGCTGAAAAAGCAGAAAGGGCATTCTGTGTTTTACCTTTAGGAATCAAACATTGCTTACTATCATAATTCTGATTGTGTCTGTTCTCACTTATCACCGTCTTTGGAAGTGGCCCTGTTGCCTTGGTTTGTGGTGCTCGTGCTCTTTCAAAGTGGGCTGTCTTTTTAAGTCATGCCTTAAGTGGTTGTCCTTGGTGGTCTCTTTGTTTTGGTATTTCCAGTGTCTACTACTATTGCAGAGACTCAGAAGTGTTTGAATGAATAATGTTATCAGAATATTGAGGAGATAGGGAATATCCTATAATTCTGGTTCTGTAAGTGTAGGTGAGTGAGAGGATAGAAGTCATCTGAAATGAGTAACTACTGCGTGGATCCTGGGTGCTTCAGGTGTCTGAAGCCCCATGTTTAATGGCTCAACCTGGTGATACACTGCCTTCTAAGAAATTTAATTTTCTTTTCTTTTTTATTGTACTGGGGATTAAACTCAGAATCTTGTGCTTGCAAGGCAGGCACGGTGCCACTGAGCTAAATCCGAGCCCAACAATTTAATTATTTAGCACTCTTAGCTCCTCAGCTTTCCACTGAGTAGAAAGACCAAGTTATGAAAATGAGCTGTGAGAGGTCACCAAGAGGCTTGAGCTGGCATGAGACTTATGGATGTAGGGAAATAACACCTCAGATAAACTTGCCCACAGTTGTTCTGACAAAGGCCACTTATTCATGCTGCAGCGTGTGGGAGGCACAGGGCTCAACAAGGTTGTAGAAAGGGTTTATGGTGTTGAGACTTAAGGGAACTTGACTGATGGTTAAGTGCTCAGGAAGCAGAGGAAGTATTGATCACATTTAGGTGCACAGGTGTGTGTGTGTGTGTGTGCGCGCGTGTGTGTGCGTGTCCAAAGAGCAAACTCCATCTGAAATTCTATAGAAAGTCTTTTTTTTCCCTCCAGCAAAATGATATCAACTGAATATACACATTTGTGATTACAGATTGTATGAGGGTTGCGTGGTAAACCTTGGAAATTTAATTTCCTTGGTAGCTTGATTGAGAAATCCTTTGTATTTTTAAGCAATTAATACTGTAGACAACTGAATATCTCTTTAGTTAATAATTTGAACATAGCAATTTTTTTTACATTGTTTTGTTTATTAGATGGTAGAATCAATGAGGCCAGATTTCTATATTTGGTCTTTGTGTAGGCCGTTCGAGGATCACCTGTCTTCGTTGCTCTTGTCTGATCTCTGTCACCATGAGATGGCTGTATTTGAACCACGTGGTGCTATGTCTGAATGTTTGTGTTGTTTAAATCCAAATGTTCACATCTAATTCCTCCCTCCCTCTCTTCCTCCCCCGCATAATCAAACTCAAGACTTTGTGCTTGCCCGGCAGGCACCATGCTACTGAGCTACACCCCAACCACATCTAATTTCTAATGAGTTAGTACTAAGAAGTAAGGCCTAAGACAAGTGATTAGGTCATGTGGTCGGGCCCTCATCAGTGTGACAAAGAGGCCCCAGGGAGCTTAATTCCTTCTTTTATTTTGTCATGTGAGAACATATACGATGCCTTCTGCAAGGAACAAATCCTCATTGGACAGTGAATCTGCTTGCACCTTGATCTTGGAATTCCCAAACTTCAAATCTGTTAGAGATACATTTCTTGTGCTTTTAAATTACCCATTTTAAGGTACTTTATTGCAGCAGCGGAAAGGAGCTAAGACAAGTGGGTTGCATGGGGATATGTAGTCATACTTATATGACGTTCAGAAGGAATAGATTTCAGTTAATGTTGACAGAGTCAGAATTTAGACTTGCATGACATGCGTCATCACTGAAGTATCGATTCAGAACCTGTATCCTATTTGAATGGGCTCAGACATCAGGAGACCCAGACTTCTTGCAGATGGCATTAATCTAATGCCACAGGCCTGCTTCCTGATTGGCCTCTTTTTTCCAACAACTCTAGTTGTTCCATCCCTTGGAAAAGCAAATATATCCCCCATCTCTAAGGTATTTTGAAATCTTACTGAACATAAATTTTGTATGCAGAGTTAATATTATTAAGAAAGATTTGTGATGGCTTTGCCTTGGAGGGGAGAAAGAGTATAAATTAGAATTTAGATTGTATTCCTGCAGGCAGGAAAAGCAAATGAAAATATTAAATTTGGGTAGGCTGCGTCCTTTCTTTTGGCATTAAGCAAAATCACAGGCATCAAGCACTAACTCAAAAAGCTATTTATCCATGCTCCCAGGAAGCATTATTAGAGATTTTTGTTGAATAGCTGCTAACACAACATCCATGGGTTCACAGTTTGTATAAGCTGGAAGGAAGAATCTTCACAGTGTGGCTTCTCATTGATAAAATGACTGGATTCGTGGAGCTCTTTTTTCTTTCCCAGTGTTCTTGCTTTAGTAAGTAATACAGTCCTGATGTAGACGTGTATTTACATGTGTATTCTGAGGGTGCTTGTTTGCCTACACTGTTCCAGTTCACACTTAACATGCCAGTGCAGTGACGCTTTAACTTTAAAAAATGTCTGGGTTTTGACATAAAATTATTCCCTTGCAATTAGAATGCATAACAAAAACATGATTGATTGGTTGAATTAATGTTCTCAATGCAAAGTACTTTTTATTTGTAGTGTTTATTAAATAATATATTGAATCTGTAGTTGACATTGTATTCCAACTTCAGCTGAAGCCTTACAGGTGTGGATGTAGTTTATTTGTGTTTATAGCATTTGGAAACATAAATAACTGGCCAGGCTTTTGCTAATGACTGGTTAACCTTGAGGAATACATTTCTCTATATTGGGCTGTGGTTAGAACCTGAGCTGTGTAAGGCCACATGTATCCCACCAATAACCTGTATTATGTGGCCTGCAGGAAGTTACTTATTTATTTCCAATTAGGAGTAATGTTAGTGCTTCCTCATAAGTTGGCTGTGGGAATTAAATGGGTTGAACAGGACAGAGAAATGCCTGATATTTAGGAAGTGCCCAATAAATATGAGTTATTTTTATTTCATTAGATAATAACTATTCAGTGTTAAAAGTAGAAGAAAAGAGTACCCAAGGACTGGGCAGGAGCAAAATAAACAAAATAATAATATCTAGTAGTGGTGCCTTCGGTAGTAGTGTCATCAGTTTTGAATCATGATGGTGAGCCGTGGGGTCTGTCTGCCCAACTCCAAAATCTTGGCCCATCTGTGAGACCACAGAGCTGACCACAGAGGCTTAGCCAGGTGAGGTGCAGGACAGAGGCATAAGTTGTTCACCAGGGAGAATTGGTGGCATCTGGTATAGGATGCTAAAGGTAGTGAAGAAAAGAGGGGCTCAGATTTGAGGCTGTTAACTGAGCATTAAGGCCTCCTTGGATGAAGTCAGAGAGACAGGCGGGTAAGACTGGACTTGAAACACACCCGCCAGTTTCTTAAGCTTTATCAGTCATGTAACTTTATCATGTGCCTCAATTTCCTCAGGTGTAAAATGGGTATAATAGGATGCTTGCTTCATAGGATTGTTTTGGTGAAATATTGTATGTGTAAAATGCTTTGGACACTGTCGGGCACTATATAAGACTTTATCATTGTTATATTTTTTTAACTTGTCACTTCGGAGTCATTCAGAATGGCTGCTACATGTAGTATAACTTAACTGGTAGCTCTTCAGTTCCCCAGTTATTAAGTAAATAACATGAGTGCTAGTTAAATCACTTCTTTCAAAATCTGTCAGTGAATGGTTACTCAGTGCATGCATATAAACAGTGTTATAGTTTAGATCCAGAACATTCCCCAAGATTCGTATGTTCAAAGGTGGGGAGTTTTGGGGGCTATTGGACGTTTTGGGTGCTATATTCATCCATGTAGATTGACCCATTGATGAGTTTATAGCAAAATGTGCTGTTAGGAGGTGGAGCCTGGTTGGAAAAGGTGTGTCCCTGGGGATGTGCTTTTGGAGGGTGTGTTTTCTAGTTGGATTTCTCTCTACTTCTGCTTGCCGTGGGATGAGTGGATTTCCTCCACCAGGCCCTTCTACCATACTGTTTCTGCCTTGGAGCCAGCTTCCCATGGACTGAATCCTCCTGAACCATGAGTCAGATTAAAATTTTTCTCCTTTAACTTCTGTGTTTCAGTGATAAGAAAGTGATTGATACAGGCAGCAAAATGTGTGGTTGTGTTGCCTTTTCACTTGCTAGTGACAGTACCATCCCATTTTATAAAAACAAATTAATTGGAATAACTGAATCACAAACATGAACATGTATCAAATATATGAAAAATGACCATGTAGGAAGTGAAATGAAAATGAAAGCGGGAGTCCAGAAGAAATAGCTGCCGACTGTGGGGTGGTGGTGAGTCTCTAGGTGCGCAGCCAGATGGACTTAGCAAAGGCAGACATGCAGGCATCGGCGTGGAAAGTAAGGATGAAGCGAGGTGTTCCAGAGAAAGAAGTAGTCAAGAAATGTCATTATAAAGGAACTCTGGTTGCCTCTGATGACTTTGAAAGCAAAAAGGGTAAAGTGTTGGAGAGTAATTCAAACTTAGAAAATAAATAGTATGGCAATTTTACAAAGCATAGCAAAAGGCTTTGCAGTCTTCTGTGTAGTCTAAATAGGTTGGAAAATTATGTTCTTCACCTGTTTTATGAATTTTGCCACTAGATGGTGCCAGGTGTCTAGGGAGTAGGCGAAATTCTGCATTTACTATGTGCTTATATCATGGTGAAACTTTAAAATGTTTGATCTTACTAAGAAATGTAGGGATATCAAAAGATTATTTTGTTTTGTATCATGCTGATCTCAATGTGGGTTTTTTTTACATGATAATAAGCCTAGTAAATATTGGATTTGTTGGCTTCTGGTGGTGGTTATTCAGGGGAAAAAATATTTATAAAATTTTTGTGATCCCCAGCTTTATTTTGTCTTTTTCTTAGTATGTCATATTTCCCCTGGTGATTTTTAAGTCTCTCTTGTTAAAGATATACTGTGTTGTGTACACACATACATATTCTGCCTTGAATATTTAAGCTATGTTTGTACATTTTTCTGTGCATTCCTCCCGTGAAACTTTAGCTTAGAAATAAAATCCTGGTATAGTATTTGGAAATGAGAATTAAGTATTAATGAAGTGGTTAATAGTTACCACAGACTCAGTAATACTTTTGAAAAATATTCTGCAAGATCAGTTTCTTTGAATATGAGTTTAATGAAGAATGCTCAAATTTCTCTGCGGAAATTGTTTCTTTTCTGAATGAAAGGAAGAATTAATACAGTATTTATTGTGAGGCAGGCAGCAGCGCCACTGACCTGTATCCCCAGCCCAAAATAGTATTTATTGCTTTTTGAGAAGATCCTGAAATAACGACTCTATGTTAAGTATCTCTAATCCAAAAATCTGGAATCTGCAGTATCCAGAAATCTGACATGATACCAGAAGTGGAAATTCTACACCTAGTCTCATGACAAAGTATAATCAAAACACATGCTGGGCATGGTGGCGTATCCCTGTAACCCCAGTACTTGGGAGGCTGAGGCAGGAGAATCACTGTGAGCTCAAGACAAGACTGTGCTACATAGTGAGTTCCAGGTCAGTTTCAACTACATAATTAGACCCTGTCTCAAAAACAAAAATGAAAACATAAAAACAAAAACAAAAAACCACAGACACACTAAAAAAGTTGTATGATACTACCTTCAGGGCCAGGGATTTAGCTCACTGGTGCCACTGCCTGCCTTGCAAGCACAAGGTCCCATACCAAAAAAAAAAAAAAAAAAAAAAAAAAAAAAAAAAAATAACTTATATGTGTCAAAGATATATATGAGACACACATGAATTTTGTGTTTAGACTTGGGAATATTCCTGAGATAACTCATTAAATGTGTAAAAATATTTCAAAATCCTAAAAACATCCATGTCTAGAATAATTCTGGTCCTAGGTATTTTGGATAAGAGCTACTCAGTATATATAACCCAAAAGCTGTGAGAAATCTTATGTTCCCTGTTTGATATTATTTCCAAATTATCAATTAATTTTTAAAAACAATTTAAATTCTTAGTTTTTTCACTTTTAGTGAAATATTTATGTGATACTTTTTGACACAAGTTCCATATTTTTATAGTATTTCTATTGTTGCTATTTTATTCATGTAAATGATTTTTTTCTTACCCTTTGTAAATTTTTGTTACACAGTGTGGGAGTCGATATAAAATATAAACATTGTGCTATTGAGTGGTTTTATCATGTGTATTTTAAAAAATAAGGACAAAGCCCTATTTTTGTCCAGGTCAATGTTGTAAGGCATTCCATTAATTTAGTAATGCCATTTCAGAGGAAAAATAGCATCAAATTAAATATGCTCAGTAACCATACAGCAGTCCAATCTTAGAAGTACTGAATTTTAAAATATTGTAAATATCCTGCAGTTGAGGCCTGATCAGATGAGGTATGGGGTAGAGATGTCTTGGAAGGCCTAGAATGCTAAATGGAGCCAGTGAGTGCTATTAGAGAGGGTAGTTCCCGAGTCTGTCGGTTCCAGAAAGGCTGTGCATTCAGCAACATCCAGAAATATCACAGTGGATATGTCATTTTTGAAAATTTAGAGTAGGAATTGTGGTGTGGGGGAGAAACAGGATGAAGAGAGTAGGCCAGCTTGTACTTAGGGTGTCTCCCAGGCCATGATGTTGCCCTGTCCTGTATGGGGCAGCTGTCGGTCATCCTGGACATTCTCAGGATGGGGGAGGAAAGCTTGACCTTTTTTTCATTAGTTGGTCTAAAAGCGTGCATGTCTTCATCTAGTAGCACACAGTTGCAGAAAGATGGATATTTTAATAGAAATTGTCAGGTAGTTCTTTAAACCCTTTTGACATAAACTCGTTTGCCAAAACCGACTTGCCTAGGAGTCACTTTGGAGTACAGTTCTTGACTCCTGTTCCTGTAATCTTGTTCCTGTCCTTGAATGAATTTTCTAAACCTGATAGTGGTAATCATTGTTGCACAAAGTTATTCTTACACCTTCACTTTTACTCACTTTCATTTAGGTTTTTGCAGACAGGTTACATGAGTGTAAATTAAATATGGTAACCTGTTGTATGTTTGTGTGTTCATATGAATGTGTGTTATCTGTAATGTCCTGTGTTATTTAGCAAACACCTTCACTCTTTTTCCTCTGTTAATGCCTGTTGATGCTTCCAGTATAGTAAAAAGAACAAATCAGACTCTTCATCAGTGCTCACGCAGATGATGGTTTTGAAAGAGAAGATGGCTTGATAGTTTAAGATTTAAAAGGTTACACTTAGGGCTAGGGATTTAGCTCAGTGGTTCCACCGCCTGCCTCACAAATGTTAGGGCCTGAGTTCGATTCTTTGTACCCCCCTCCCAAAAAAAAGGTTACACTTAAACTTTCTTGAGCATGGTGGTACTAGGGATTGAATCCAGAGCCTCACATGTGACCCCTCTGCCTCACCTTCCTTAGCAGGGATTATAGAAGTGCACCACCATGCCCAGCCACCCTTAGGCTGTCTGACATTACTTAATGAACTCTCATTCATTTTACATTTATATTTTACATTAATGATATCCCTGTTAAAGGTTGAGTGTGGTGTATAGAGAAGGATATTTTGCTAATAATTTTTCTAAAATAAAAATGCTTCTAATAGCTGTTTGATGACGAAATATACTTATTAGCCACACCTCCCTTTTTCTTCTCTAGCCTTAGCGCATCAGAGATTAAATACTTTGTAAAAGTATAATGCTGGTAAATATAACTTTAGAATATTGTACCTAGGCTCTGCCTTTCTTTCTTTTTTTTTTTTTTTTTTTTTTTTTTTTTTTTGGTACCGGGGATTGAACTCGGCTCCTTGCACTTGCAAGGCAGGCCACCGAACCACTGAGCTAAATCCCTGGCCGTGGCTCTGCCTTTCTTAATACTCAATTATTATTTTCTCTGAAATAGCTTATTTAAAATCAGTTAGATGAACTTGACAATTTCAATATATTGCTTAAAAGCGGAGCCTAACTTCCTGTTCTCCCACCCCTTCCCACACCGTGCCAGTTTTTCTTCGGTGCATGAGACATTGAGAACAGTGAGATCTTACATATTTTATAATGGAATGACAGAAAGTACAGTAGTCGATTTTTACTCAGTTATATCTGCAGTAAATAAACTACTTTGAAAATAGCATTCCTTTTCAAAATTTTGAACCTCAGGCTCCTTCAGACTGTCCCCTTATTTTTGTTTCCTGCAAAAGTGTCTTCAGAATAACCGTGAGTCCTGGAGAAGATATGGTGCACTAACACGGCTGCAGCTTCCCTTTTCAGTGGTATTGTGGTTTAGGCCCATCCAGGGAATACTGAGCTATGTCCTCAACCCTTAAAAGTTTGGAATAGTTCACTGAGTTGTCCAGACTGGTCTTGAACTTGTGATCCTCCTGACTTAGCCTCTTAAGTAACTGGGACAGCAGCGTAGTAGGTGTGTGCTACCAGGCCCAGGTGGCTGTCACTCGCTCTGGGTCCTCAGTCTGCTCCTGCATTAACCCTACCATTCAGCCATATCCTTCCTTTCATTTATTTCACTTTTTGCTGTGTTTTCATGTTTTTCTTAGTTCCAAATTATGTTGCAATTTCATGCCATTTAGTTATTTCTTCAAGTCCATATTTTGAGGGACTCAAGCAAGAAAAATGAACAGCAACATTTATTTACACTTTGTACATATTGATTCCAACAAATAATACGGTCTCATCAGTATAGTCTACACATCAGTATAATCATAATATATACGGACTTCTGATCTTCTGACACTTTGAAGTGATCTGATGCTTTCACTCCTGGTCCTGATATTTGATTTCTTGAATAACTGCCTTGAAAAAGACCTACACATGAAAAAGTAAATTATTGGATCCAGACACACATTGCATGCAGACAAAAAAAGTGTCATCTCTTTGCAATAATAGAGGATTTTGTGTGCAGATTCATCTAGTAGCCTGTCCAAGTAACTAAAAGTGAAAGGAATTCTGCACAAGTGATACGGTAAAAAGCAGGTAAAAAATACCGCTACAACCACTCTAATGCTCTGGTTATGTTTTCGCTTTCGGCTCGACTGACTTATGAATTGCCTGCTAGACTTGTGGATGTACCTGGATATGGCTATGTAACATCCAATCAGAATCACCAGCACAACCACAAACAAGCAGCTGTTCACATAGTTGACTGCCTTATGCCATTTGACTCCCAATGGACTTTTAAGTTTCATGCAGTCATAGATAGTTTCCTTAGTTGGTTGGCCATTTGTTAGGATAATGTTTGGTAAGGACAGAACAGCCATGATCACCCAAACACAAACAGATAAAACCTTTGTAAAGGTTATGCTGTACATTCGGGAGTCTCCAAATGGCTTAACCACCTTCAGATAGCGATCAATGCTTATCAGCCCAAGAAACACAATAGAAGTGTACATATTTGCATAAAACAGAACTGAAGTGTATCTGCATAGGATCGACTTGAAGAACCAAGGTCCAAATCCTGCATCATGGACTATTCGAAATGGAAATGTCAGTGTCATTATAAGGTCAGCAACCACTATGTTTTTGAGATAAAATATGAAGCTGGTTTTATTCCTAATATGGAAGAAGATCCACACTGCTAGACCATTCAGCAAGATACTTGCTACAAATAGAATGAGGTAAAGCACAGGCAAGACAATAGTGTCAAACTCATTGTGAAGGGTGATGTTTTTTCCAGGTCCATCAGTCGTGTTGCTTGGAGTTGGACTTGCTTGGGTGGACAGCTCATTATCTGTAGGAGAAGTGGAGAAACAGTTCTTCAGTGCTAGATTTGTACACCCCACATTCCCCCGGGCTCCCAGTTGAACTGTTGTTATTTTGAATGAGTCTGAAGATGTTCTCAACAGTGGAAAGTGGCCTCCTCTCTCCCCACACCAGAGTCCTTCAAGTAAATGCCATATTTCTGATTCTCTTGAACAGCCTTTTGAAAATAAATACGTCAACTTAAATTGTCCTGATTTTTAATTCATTGTTTGGTATCACTATGGAACCAACAAAACCTGAGACAGAAAATTGAAATTTCTTGTAACAAGAAAATAAAATAGGACATGGTAATTATTTTACTCTCTGAATATACTCTGTCTACCCCAGGATCCAATCATCAAGAGTTGGGAAGGAATAAAATTAAGTGGTCATTTTGAATTTTTGTCTATGACTTTCTTAACTTAGGATTCTTTAGGAACTGTAGTCAGGAATATAAATAAAACATGTGGGCCTTTTTTTTTTTAAGTGAAAAGAAAAGCTGTCTTCTAAAATAAGACAAAATCCAAGGGAGATTTAGATCTGAGTTGGTGATTCTTGTTGTTGTTGTTGTTGTTTTTTGAGACAGGGTCTCACTATGTAGTTGAGACTGACCTAGAACTCACTATGTAGCCCAGGCTGGTCTTGAACTCACGGTGATCCTCCTGCCTCAGCCTTCTGCGTCCTGGGATTACAGGCGTGCACCACCACACCCGGCACTGAGTTGGTGATTCTTTAAGGTGCATTTTCACTTTAGTAGAATTTAATTTGTAGGTTAGTGTGAAATTACTGCAGATAACCTGTTTGTGGATTATAATAATCTTTAACTATTATACACCATCTAGTGCACTTTTCGGTGAAATGTATTTATGTAGTTAAGAGTATTCTCAAGTAAATGGTTCTGTGTAGTCCAGTGAAAAATGCTGATTTTATTCTCTCATTATTATTATTTTTTTTTTGTACCGGGGATTGAACTCAGGTCCTTTCACTTGCAAGGCAGGCCACCGAACCGCTGAGCTAAATCCCCAGCCCCGTTTTCTCATTCTTAATGTTTAACTTTATTACAAAAGAAGGTAACTTGCTAAATTAATTGCAGGCTTGCTGTGTTTTTCTTATTTACAAATGTAGATTATGCCTCTTAAGTTTGTTATGAGTTTTTAAAAATATTTTGCATTTTTGGTACATGTGATTAAAGATGATTACTATACTACTCTATCATATAATCACTGGAGTAGTTTAGGAGCATTTGGTTTATGTAGCAGCCATGAAAATGGCCTCACAGATATTCTTTTTTTTGAAAAGTGCAGGGAGTGTGGAGGGTAGGCTACTCTGCTGCAGTGTGTTCCAGCTGGTGCCACGTGTCCCCAGGACCACTCCCCTTTATGACTGAATGTGGCAGCGAAGCTCAGACAATCCTGTTTCTGCTGGACGAGGATTTCCTCTTGCATATGACTGGCTGGAGAACTTCTGAAAGTCTGGCTGAAATTCTTCACAAATTATAGTGCATTATGACTCTTCCTATTCAACTTGATTCCTCCCTCCCCCCAGCTGGTGCCACGTGTCCCCAGGACCACTCCCCTTTATGACTGAATGTGGCAGCGAAGCTCAGACAATCCTGTTTCTGCTGGACGAGGATTTCCTCTTGCATATGACTGGCTGGAGAACTTCTGAAAGTCTGGCTGAAATTCTTCACAAATTATAGTGCATTATGACTCTTCCTATTCAACTTGATTCCTCCCTCCCCCCCCCCC